>NC_134955.1:44846628-45149658 GCF_965638725.1 Aptenodytes patagonicus | reverse complement strand
CTTGGTCGAAGAAGAAAGTAGCTGGCAAATTTTGCTTTGGTGTATGTTACTGAAATATAGGGTGTCAATTATAGTTTCTTTCTTTTCAAACTAGATGCTGTAGATTAGACTCATACGGTGCAGGAGAATAGTTCACATTATATATCACTAATATAAAAATATTAGTCTTATTGTATATTACCCAAGAAGAAAATGAAGTGTAAAAGAATTTGTGGGTCATCCAGCACTCCTTCCTGTTGAATTATTAAATCATTGCGGGCTTTGATTTGGATTGATTTGGCTTAACATAACTGCTGAGCATTTAGAAACCAAGGTACCACTGAAGGCAACCACTGAGGGCCACCACAGAAGCTTTAGAAAGGAATTGTTTCATCTGAGAGAAACGCGTATTTGACAAATGGCGTAGTAACCAGGGCTTAAAGAAAGGACAGTATGTTACCAATGAGGTTAAATACAGGAGAGCATTGCATGCAACATAATTCCCACTAGTAGAAAAACAGCTTTGAAGAATTTCAATTTTATTCTGTGTGCTGTTGACAAGAAAAGTCCACTGAAAGCTAGTAAGTTGTCCTACAGCTACACAAATTGAACCATAGTCCAGCCTATTGCTGAACAGGTGGGTATGTATTAGATTAATGCTCCTGTATTGCTAATGGAAGTGAGGTAGGAGAGCTTGGATGCCTGCATTTGTGTCAGTAAGTCTGTGAGAGAAGAAAGCGTGTTGGAATTCTTGCTGTATTTTGGCTAGAAATAGCTGCTGTTATCACATTTATTTAAGACAATCTGTAATTTGGGAGGGGGAAAAGCAGTCTACATGTTCACAACTTGATGTTAGCATGTGAAAATTGTCAGTTTGCATGCTATTGTCATACAGATAGGTATTAGTTACTTGTAAAAAAAACTTTAGATGCATCAACAAGTACTGAAGCTTATAGTCAGTCATGCTGACACTTCATAGTCAGTATACATGCAGTAAGATTTGTGGTTAAAGCCCTAAGACAGAGATTCAAGATATCTGCCTTCAGTTCCTAGTACTTTCAAAGCCCTTCTATCTAACCTTGGGCAAAACTCCATTTTCCATAAGCAAAAGGAATAATTTTTCATTATCTCAAGATCTTTTCTAATAATCCATTCATTTATTGTTTATGAGGCATTCTGATGAAGCTGTCCCACTTGTTGAAAAGCTGTGAGTATGTGAGGATATATCCTTTTCTTTGTTGGTTAAATGGGCTTCTTCAAAAAGATTAATGCTCACAATCTTTGCTTTTTAAGACTAGGAAAGCAATAAAGTCTTGGGTTGTTTTTTTTTTTTAATAAAATGCAGGCCAACCTAAAAACTGAAAGGGTCTTATATCTTAAGCAAGTTACTATAAGACAAAAATGCACATAATGAAAATTATGGTCATATTAGTTGTAATAAAAAAAAAATCATACAAACCCCAATAAACTTCATTCATAGAGCCTATTGTTTTTAATCTTTGCCTTAGTAGACTTTATTAAGCAAGCAGACAGTCTACTCTCATCTATCTGTTCTTATCTATCCCTTTAGAGTAGTGTGCACTGCATGCTGTCAGTCCTAGGAATTTCTGTCTTTCCCTCTCTCATCTCTGTCTCCAGCACTTTTTGTCCTGTTGTGATCATGCCCATGTGGGGAAGCTGGGACTGGCTGGTTATAGTATGCCTGGTTGTGCTGCCTAAAGCTTTATGTCTTTGGCTATCATTCTTGTGAGTCTAATACTTGCCTAAGGTTACATATGGCATCATTTCTTGAATCCTGTTTCCTTGCTTCTACCCAGTGCAACATAAAATTTTCTTGTAAAGTAACAGGAAACAGGAAAGGTTGTGTATGTTTCAGTGCCCTGTAGAATCTAAGCTACTTTTTCTTCCCCACTGTCATAGTTTTACATTAGGCAAGAACAAGACAAAACAAAATGAGGGATTGTACAGAAAGGATAGTAGTGGATAAACAGTACGATTTGTGCACCAGTGTTGGGTTAAGGATCAAAGATTTGGAATAACTAACTTCTGCTTATGTAGCAGGAGAATGCAGGACGTATCTTGCAAAATGTTAATGGTGATTAAAAGAATCGTATTAAAATGAAATCATAGCCACGCAATGATACAGAAATTAAAATATATGCAGATATTCCAGTAAACAGAATGCTATTTGACGATTCTTTTAGTTTAGGCATTGTTTGCAAGGATAGTGCTTAGTGAAAAGGAGAAGCCTCTGGTATATCGAACAAAGAGATAAGTGGTATATGTGCTGACAAAAGGACACTCTTGCAATTAGTTTGATTTAATACATTTTAATGTTTGTCCAAGCTACTTTGTGAAACAATCTTGAATATCAAATTGATTGAAAGAAATGAAAATAACTTGTGAATGATTTGCAAACCCTAAATAATTATTGATAACATTTACATCTCAATAAGCTGCCTACAGTGAACCTGAGACTCAGTGTGCTTTACATTATATGTCTGTACTGTACAATTCTGTGGAAAAACACACAAATCTGCAAACAGGACAGCTATAGAAGCACACCCTTGTGTTTGAGTTTGGCTGTGAACAACTAGCATTCATCAAGGGAGTCACACTGTTAATCAACCCACTTTTGCAGGACAGCAAGCTGCTGATTTCCAAAATGCAAAAGACGGAAATGGACAGCCATCAGTTTTTGGAAGACGACTATCCTGGGGATACTACAGAGCAGTAACATTGCAGTTCAGTATGCCAAAGAAGGCTGACGTTGTAGTGGGAGTCTAGCCTCGGGTGACAAAAGTTGCGATGTGGTAGATGTGAATTTGGTAGGTTCAACCCACCTCTCTCTTGGCTACATCCATTTCATAAGCTTCAGTGTTTTGCAAAGTGGAGCAAGATCAGTGCAAGACTCCTAATACACAATGTTTTGGCGACTCAGGAGGCTGTTCATGGACCAGACAAATGAGATGGAGAAAAATGCTGAAAGGCCAAGCTAGACATGTTGCAAGGACATGCAGGATGCGTTATGACAGATGACAACCATCCAGTATTCCCTGTGAATACATGGGACGAGCAGTTGGGGGATTCTCAGTAGCTTTTGATTAGACTGCACTGATCCAGTATATGTCAAAAATTACCTAGAAGTCTAGTGTAGGCATACACAGATATTTCCTCCTCACCAACTACTTCACTATTTGTTTGCTAATTTAACTGCTCTGACTATCAAAGATTCATCGTAGTTTGTAAACCTTGTTTCAGAGTTCTTCCTCAATGCTGGCTTGTAAGCACTGCTGCAGAACTGTGCAACACCTGTGGAGAAAATCTCCTCTGCAAACAGTCAGAAAGGAAGACAAAATCATTATGCAGACTCAACTTGTTCACAGCAATGTTGAGTTTGATGGTTCTGGCTGCAGACTCATACTCTGAACGCATTCAACAGGCACACTATCGTTCACGTGAAAAGACTCTCCAAACAAATTCCCTGCATAAAATCTACTTTGAAAGTATACTTCTGTAACAGTTTTTCCAAAGTGAAACTTTAAACGTTGTGAATGTAGGGAAGATCACCCCCAGTTATAGTTATGACTATTAGAAAAGACTAGAATTGAAAGCTAAACTCTGATAACATTCCAAATATTTTGTTGATAGCATTTTTGGGTGCATAGAAATAAAGCTAACGCTGAGATTTTTGGACAAGTGAATAATTTTCTTCTGCTCTGAGAAAATTATTAGTTTGTTTCAGCAGGAATTTTTTTTGCAGATGTTATTGCTCAAAACTTTGGCATATGAATTGCACATTACATGGAAGTTATTGTCACCTTTCCTGAGATCCGGAAAGCAAATGTCATATTTTATGAAAATGCATTCCATTTCAAAATATCTTTTCTTTTTTTTGTCCGTCTTCTTTGACTGACAATTTAAGGTAAGACCAAACCTGAGACTGCACTACCTTATAAAACAAGTACGAAGAGAATAAAGGGAAGAATACAGAAGAGAATTCAGCCATTGTTCCAAGGCAAGATTACCTTTCCTGTTATGAGGTTATTAAAAGATTGTCTTTTCCTGTCTTCTACAAACAAGATGACCTTCAGTGTCTTCTGATGTTATATGTCATGGTATAATAAATGTATATCTGTGGGTGAGTCACTTATCTTAGAAAAAGCAAAAGCTCCTTTGTGGAAACAAACAGTGCAGTCCCTCTTACATCTTATTTCTCTCAGTCCATAAAATAACAAAATGAATCATTACATCATTTTCTTGTAAAATTAGGAAATAATGCCTCTGTGAATTTGTAGACGATAGACTTGCAGACAATCATTTGGAGATAATTGGCTTTGCTACATCAATAAACATTTATTTACAGACTGTTGTCTTTTTGGATTCTTAACTTCTGTATCAGTATTCCCCAGTGGCATCTGATTCCTTCTTTCAAATCTTCATTTCTATCCTTTTTCTTATCAGTACCTGCAGCAACTGCAAAACATCTTCAGAAGCAGGACAGTGAGAGGAAAAAATGGAAGAGCTAGTAACATCTTAGTTATTTCCAGGACAGTCTTTGTTTTGGAAAAGGGTCAAGAGAAGGTAATATCTTACTTACCGAACTTCAGCATGCTTATCATTAAATCTCTGACTCAGCTCCTAAGCCAGCAACTTTTGTATGAAGCATGTTTTCAAAAGGTTTGTACATCAAACCATTCTTTTTTTTGCAATCAAAATTCTTAAGAATATATGCTATTCAGTTACCAAACTTGGAGAGGCGAGGAGTTATAATACCAGATGTGACTCTTTACAAAGCTAGACACATTCATCATCTGCTCACAGTGCGTTGGCTTCTTATTCTGCTTCATTGTCTCTCGCTTGCTTATAGGCCTGAGGAGCATGCTGTTTCACAAACATAAATTCTCATGAATTTAAGGTCCTGGGTATGGTCCAGTATTCTCTACCTCCTTTGGCAGCCTCCAAGGATAAGGAACAAAATAGACAATATGTGGCCAATTTAACTTGAACTGAATTTATGATATTGTATTTCAGTGCCCAATGTATGATGAATTTCCTGGTAAAATATTGCAAAGAAACATGTAGCTTGGATCTGAGATCTTAAGAACAGTCAACAACCTCGCATACCTTCTTTTTGTAGATACAAGTTAGGCTAGTATAAAGATATAAACTAATGCTTTAAAACCACTGCTTTTCTTTTGTTTGAATTATAAGTTAGTGAAGGTAAAAATAATGCAGAATAAGAATTCTCCTCAAAAACAACTTGAGAAGAATTTTTCATTTGTAACTGAATCTTTTCTGTATTTTCAAAGAAGTTAAAAAAATGAATTTTCTGTTTGAGATAGTGGGATATTACTAGAAAGAGAAGATTCAGCATTGATATTTTGTTTATTTCTACAGTTTGGGAGACTTTAATTTGAAAAAGCCTTTGAAGTGAAAATATAGAATACTTACGAATAGAAAAGTTGTGGCTAAATCTAATAGCTGTTTAAATAATTTTAAGGGGCTCTAAATGTGCATTTCTAACGTTAGAGAGCTGGCGAGTGTTGTTGCACAATGGCAGGAACAAGCAAGCAACAGCACTAGTGTTCATTCTGGCTGCTCGCGTTTCCTTCTGAAGCATTGACAGCTGCTTCACTGTTTGAGATTCCCAGCTGAGGCCTCTAAGATTAATGACTCCGAGGAAGAATTGAGCCTATATAACAGTATTTTTTATAGACAATAGGGATGAGCAGACAGAGTATTTTACAAATACTGCGCATACCAACAAAATTTGTCTGAATCTGAATCAACTTGTGTTCTGTTTCTGGTGATGCTTCCAGCTTCTAAAACACGTAAGTGATCACTATGCCTCAGTAGATCTCCAGGTGACTGGAAGGAAAAGATGGTCCAATAGTATGTATATAGCAAGACTTACAGAAAGAGCGTTCTGAAATGTATACATGTGAACTGATTACAAATTGCATGTTTAGACTGATATTAAATTGGATAACTATTGGATGGGGGGCCAGAATATGCTTTGAAAGTGAAGCCAGCAACAATAAATTTCACAGAACTCCTCAGCAATAGTATCTTAGTAGATGTTTTTCTATCCCTATTCAGTGTGTTCCATTGTGAACAAGAAATGCTACATTTGTAACATGAACAGAAATAGCTGCTTTAGAAGCCACAGAAAAAGGAAAATATTCATTCCTTGACCTACTTGAAGTTTTGAATCAAAAGTGGAGAGTATAAAGTTGAAGCGATAACAGCATTAGATGTATGCCAAATGATGTTTCATAATATGAATGTCTCACTTTAGAAATCAGTATTATTGAAATTCGCCCGGTAACATTAATTTATTACTTTCATTCTCTGCATTTTGAGGCAGCAACATTTTTGCTTGTACTTAGGGACTGTCACGCGGAGAACAAACATTTGGAAATTAGTTATTCTGCTCCTCCTGGTAACACATACATGTCCACTTCTAGAATCCCTTGCAGGGAGATGTTTTTCATCCCTACAGGATAAAGGCAATCACTGATAGGGTAATGGCAATAATTGTCTGCAGCTGTAATCCCTTGAAACAAAGTGTTGTCCTTTTGACATATTCTGTCAGTAAAAATATCTTCTGGAACAAAGCATCAATTTTTTATGTCTTATACCCACCTGAAGTAAGCCTAATACATACTACGGGGACAACTTCAAGCTTGCAATTGGAAGTAGAATATAAATCTAGAAGACTCGTGGTATATTTAATTACAGTAAAAGATATAATTATATGAATGTGTCAGAACAACCTGTTGTTCTAGTCTTAATATAGTTTTGTTAATAGATCATATAATGCACAGGTATATGCAAGCAATTGGTAATACAATCCAAAATACTGTTCAGCTGTGGTCATTCACAAATAATACTGTAATTTTTTATTGTCTGAAAATCTAGATAAAATTACAGAAAACAAAAAAGTATTGTGTGCATTTGTTAAGTTCTGTCTTACCCATAGTTTCCTAATAAAATGCTACGTTTAAGCATTATACTTGCAGTGAATTTAAAGATCTGGTTTTGCCCATGAATGACTTCTAATTTCAGAAAAAATAGATTGGCAAAATTGGACAGAATAGGTTTTAATCACTGAAAACCATTCATTTAGATGGCAAATACAGTATTTTTTTAGTGTGTTGGTGTCTCAGAGGTTATTACTAGAAGTTGTTGAGGTTTTTTTAATCTGGTTTTGGATACTGATTACTGAACATGTTGTGGAATTTGAAAAATTGGCCCTAAAATATTTCTAAGCAAACTGTTGTTTCTTTCTGCCTCTAATCAATCCATTAATTTCTGATCTATGGGTGATGATTCAACCTTCAACTAAGATTTAGGAAGGAGCTTGTATTTTGAGTTGTCAGAGGACCAAGCTCTGGATATATAAATAAGAAATTCTCACTTTCTCACAAATGTTTATCATGGCCTACTGTAATTCTGATTAATTTTTCTTCTCCCACTAGAAGGAGGGAGAAACAGAGACTAGAAAGAAAAGAGAGAAAGAGCAAGCAGGAAGAGAAGGGGAAAAGATACCAAAAGGCATTGGCAGAAAGAAGAAATGTTCGTGTGATAAATCAGTATATATTATTTTTTATTTATCATATTGGCTAGATACATGTGTGCACACGTTGCTCTGCCTTCTGTTGTAACCTGAAGGACTGGCTCACATATCTGTGTCTGGTCTTTGAGAAACTCACAGATGGTAGCCATCTGAAACATAGCTGGGCCAAATTAATTTCCAGACTTCTCAAAGTCACTTTTGTGTTTTCTGTACCTTAAAATGAGTATATGTTCTTCTGCAAAGTTCAAATCCAGATTCAAGTGTCTCTAAGGTCTGAACTACATAGCTGACAATGCTAATATAGTTGTAGTACCACTTCTCAGTTGCTCAGGAGACAAATACAAGCATTAGGGCGAAAACTGCAAATTCCTAAATTGGAAAAAATAGCTTTTTAAAACTGCAAAAAGCTTATGCTTTTCTTAACAACTCAAAGGGATTGTGAGGTTCTAAAGATAGTTTACCCCTATAGAAATCTTGTGGGACATCATTAAGGGGAGAATTATCGGATAATTCTTGTCAACAACATATTTTTTTTTTATTAAAGAGAAGTGGTCAAAGAAGAGGTAATCTTGACATATTCACATTTGCTGTTCAGTCTTACTTCAGGTCAGTCATTACTCAATCACTTCAAGGGATTAAAAAAAGAACAGTATGTGTAAGGATTACAGTCCACTTGAATGACCCTATAAAAACTCTGAACAGATGGGTTAAAAGTGCTGAAGAAGTTAGGAATATCTGTACAAGGTGTAGTGTGTTAACTATTCTCAGAAGGATTTAATCTAGACTGATGGAAGAACACATTCAGAACAAATCTAAGGCATTTTCTAATTGGACCATTTGCATCAGAAGGCTAATGGTATCCTGGGCTGCATTAGGAGTGTTGCCAGCAGGTCGAGGGAGGTGATTCTTTCCCTGTACTCAGCACTGGTGAGGCCACACCTGGAGTGCTGGGTCCAGTTCTGGGCTCCCCAGTACGAGAGAGACATGGACATACTGCCAAGAGTCCAGCAAAGGGCCACCAAGATGATGAAGGGACTGGACCATCTTTCATATGAGGAAAGGCTGAGAGAGCTGGGACTGTTCTACCTGGAGAAGAGAAGGCTCGGGAGGATCTCATCGACGTGTACAAATATCTGAAGGGAGGGAGGGTGCAAAGAGGATGCAGCCAGGCTCTTTTCAGTGGTGCCCAGTGACAGGACCAGAGGCAATGGGCGCAAACTGAAACACAGGAGGTTCCCTCTGAACATCAGGAAACACTTTTTTACTGTGAGGGTGACTGAGCACTGGCACAGGTTGCCCAGAGAGGTTGTGAAGTCTCCCTCTTTGGAGATATTGAAAAGCTCTCTGGACGTGGTCTGGGGCAACTGGCTCTAGGTGGCCCTGCTTGAGCAGGGGTCTGGACCAGATGACCTCCAGAGGTACCTTCCAACCTCAGCCATTCTGTGATTCTGTCATCATAAAGTATTGAAAGATTACGTAGCAGCATTCCATCCCTTCTATACTTTCTGGTTGTATAAGGCCTGACTTGTTTTCCCCCTGAAGTCTTGCATACTAGAGTACTTTGAAGATCACCCTTAAAAGGGCTGTCCTATATTGACTGTCCTACAGAGTATTGAAAAAAAAATTAGTTTCCCAAATCCAGTCCTTTTATTGGTGCTAATTCACCCAGGGTTCATCTCATAAGCTTCAGCCCACTACATCCCTCCTTCCATTTGTCTGATCTAGCTCAGTCAGGCTCATTCTTTGCAAATTTCTGGAGTTTTGTGCTCTTCTTCTGTAGTTTAATTTAGTGCTTGCTGTAGTTAAGTACCGGTATCTCCCATATGGCTTTTTTTTTCAGTTTACTCTGTTTGGAATGGAAGCATTCAGCATGCAGGTCCTTCAGTCTTTTTAGGATTTTTCTCTTTCTTGGGATAATGTGTTACCTTCTGTACTTGGTATTTTCTCCAGTGTGGTGGGGAAAGGGAAGTGTTTTGCCTAACTTGTACTAGAAGGCTTCCAGGCCGTGTTAGAAAGAGGAGTTCAATCTGGAAAACAAAGAAAGAACCCAATACTCTCTGCGGCATTTCCTCATATGCAGTGTTGGACTTTGCCCCAGGGATGCAATAGTGTGTTCTTGGAATCTTAAAAGGCCGTGCCATGAAACAGGGGCTGGTAGGTCTCCAGTCTGAGATGACCAGAGCTGCCCAACCCTGTTCAAGCTGCAGAATAGCTAAATGACTATCTTGATGGTGAAATCAAGCAATCCTGGTGGCTGCCATTTCAAATTAAAATACGAAGGAAGTCTTTGTTTTTAACAAGTATATATCCACACTGTCATTGTAACAACTTAAGGGATCTGTCAGTGGTACACATTAAGTGGGCCAGCAGAAAGTGAGTTGTAATCTCTGAAAATCTTCAGTAAACAGAAGTTTCTGGAAGTGTCTCTGTGCTAGCTGCATTTCCGCCCAAACCCTAACATTTAATTACTCCAAAAGTTGAAATCTATCAGTTCATTAGTGAGTCTTAGAAAGATTGAATGTGTTCTTCAATCATTCTAGATTAGTCAGGAACAAATTATTATAGTGTATGGGTCATGACTCAGCAGTCTGCTAAGAGCAAAGCTTAACAAGTTGTTATTCTTTCCCTAAAATAATAGCAAACAGGTGGTAGGTCAACAAATGTTAATGTCCACCCTGGTCCTCCACAGTTCCAGGAAAGAAATAGGTCTATTCATATATATACATTGGCAAGCACATTGTGAGATGGGACCAAGGCAGAAAAACACGGCGGTTCTAAAAAAAACTGCTTCCCTTTCCAGGCTGATGTCTGTAAAGTAATTAGGCGGCACAATTTCAAGGGCAACTTGAAATGTCAAGTTAGATGCCTGTATGTGGAATATCTATGTAGCGTAGTGCTATTTGGGTTAACTTTTTTAATAAGCTTCTAAAGTGTGAGATCGTGAAGTCAAGAGAAATGGAACAATTCACTGTGGTGTCTCCACTGAAATAAAAAATTCACTTTATGTAGTTTGTTTCTTCAGACTTTTAGCAATGATGCTTATCATCCACTCTCTTACTTCTTTTGGAACTTGGTCATAGTATATAATTTCTTCACTAAAATCACATGCTGTGCAAATCCATCAGTCCTTTTAGTGTTCTGCCATGAACTTGTTTTAAAATTCAGGCAAACTAATTCTCTAATCTCACAACTGTCTAGGATGTCTTTTGTTATGATATGTATTTTTAAGTTAGTCTCTTTGTTGGTAACATATTTTGCCATCATCTCTAAAAGTGCTGTAGGACCGGTAAATGTGCCCCCTTTAAGACTCCCAGGATACACCTAAGACAGTCAGTGCACCTTGTATCTTCTTTCTGTCTGTCTCCTGTAGTATTTAGATGGTACCATAACATCTTGGTGCCTGTGATTGTACTGTACTTGTATTGTTGAAAGATTTGTCAGCATACACAGAAGGTTCCATGTAAATTGTTGAAGATTTCACAGTTTTGAAATACAAGCAGTTTTAGAAATGTGGAAAGCACGTAACTTCTCTATCCTTAACGATAAAAACACTACCGTGTTTTTATCATGCTAGGTGGGATATAAGCCTGTAGAAAGGGAGAGGAAGGAGTAAGTCATTCTTGTGCCTCACCATACAGGTTCTCTAGCACATTCTTTGTGGTGTTTGGCTTAACTACACACACAGAGTGTCTTGCCTGACATAGGTCCGATGGGTGAGAAATCTGGCTTCCTCCTGCTGAGTAACAAAAGGAAAAGACAACCAGTGAGTGGTTATACATATGTATACATATGGAGGTTATGCCACGCAACGGGGTGCCTGTCTCTGACCTAGTCTTAGACGTGCTTGAATTGCTCCAGCCCTTTCTCTCCTTCTCTCTCGGCTTTCCTGTGCTTCACTACTGGTGGTCTGCTGTATACCATGCAGATGTTTTCCCCATGTTATTTCATGGTTATTTTTCAAGTGGTTTCTTCGTAGAAGTGATGGAGGGTCCACACATGGGAACATCTGCTCTAACAATTTTTCAAAGCAAACAGCAGATGGCATTGCTGCTTCCTTTTGATCTTGCAAGAAAAATCCCATACCAATGGTGTTGGTTTAAGTTTCAGGCTGCTTGGTAATGGTGTATATGAGCATTTGCTTTTCCCTTTTCTCTCAACAGTAGCACTACTTGCAGATGTTTTCTCTGCAACTTTCTATTTTAGCTTTTTTTCTTTTTGTGACCCTAACTCCTACTAGGTGTCACAATCTTTGTTTTTTTCCTCTCCCCCTCCCCCCATGGGACTTTATAATTAGTGCCATATCATCATTACCAATTCTTTTTCTCTATTCATATGCAAATTTTTAGGGAAATAGAAGGCTCATGCTATTCTTCAGCTTTGATTTTTCTGTGGTTCAGCCTCTGTATATAGTGAGTTGGGAACTATATACATCTCCTTTGCTACCTTTTTTTTTTTTTTTAAAAAGCTTTATTTCTCCAGGCAATTTCCTGGTTTCTAATTAGGGTTCTTCCTTTTTACTTAAATTTTGACATTCAGACAATTCATGCACTTAAGTGTGTATGAAATTTGAAATGTTTAAGTAAATTTGTAGGGTCTTTTTTTGTCATTTTATTTAACATTAATTGAGTTTTTATCTGAACCCCCTTTGCAACACACACATTCATGTTTTATCACCCTGATACATTTATATGACTTCCTTAGGTACTTTCTGATCAAGTCTTACTGTACAGAGTGACCAGGTTGCTCTTGTTAATGGGTAACAGTGTGAGAAGTTAAATTTGTATTCAGGAGGTGAAAATACGACATAAAAATAAGCTCAGTTTGTAGAGAAGGGAGGCTGCAGTAAAATTTGTGTGATACAGGTAAGACAGTAACTGGAGTAGGAGCACAGTAACAGAAATAGGAGCAGTCTGTGGGGGCAATTCAGTCGAGTTTATTGTCAGCCTGATGTGGGAGTTAGGAATGCCACTCCCTTTAACAACCCTGTGGAAGCTTAAGGTGGAGCCTTTGAGCACTCTGTCCCTTCAGAGTTGTAATGCTGTTAATGGAAAGTAGAGTATGGGTGATTTTATCTTGTTTCTAAATTATGCTAAGTTGTATTTGATCATTTTAGGTAGAGGCTAGCAGGACATCTGTAGCGAAAACTCCGGTGCATTTGCACAGGTTCCTATTTTCAGCTCTTCTAAACTCATTAAGTTTAATTGTACCTCATCCTTCAGACTCTGCTTATTTATGCTATACTGCCGTCATTTTTATTATTTTATTTCAGATTAAACCTGAATTTTCCTAAGGAGTGCATACAAATAATTTTCCTATTAAGATTTTGTGTTCAATTTATCTTCTTTAATATTTAGTTTTATATAATATCATATTTCAGTAATGTTAATTTCTGTTCCAAATACTCAGTTGGTTGCTGATTGCTGTATATTCTTTAGAACTTCAAGATTAATTTGTCAGGGGTTTTTTTGTTTGTTTTTTTTCAAAAATTAATTTTAAACCTTCTCTAAAAGAAACAATCTATTTATGTAACTGATAAAATGCACAAAACATTGGCCTTGAATGTTCTGTGTTTTTTACTGGAACTTGACGTTCTATATTAAACATCTCATATAACTTGACATTATAATTGAAACCAAGAAATAAGAAAAGGAAAACATGTTTTCCACACACAGTTGCAAATGGTTCTGGTATCTTTCTATTCTCCAGAAACCAGCAACTTTATTTTTTTATGATAGGTTGATTTCCCTATTGACGTAAATTTACAGATGGACAGGAAATAGATACAGTTCATTTGTGTCTCATTTAATTGAATAATAAACACAATTAAAAAATAAACCTGGGGATCAAAAGAAAATGCTATTTTATCCACATCCTAAAATTGTTGGAAAATCGGCAGGTATCAAGAAAGGAAACTTGCATTATCCAGGTAAAAATTGCTCAAGAAGAACTCTCCAGAAAGATGCTGATTTAGCTAAACGTATTTTTATTTGGTGCCATGAAAAATAGGTCCATACAAGCAAAATTAATGGGCTCGATCGGTTAAAAATCTGGTTTCAAATCTGTTTGCAGCCTTCAATATATAATTTTTATATCTCAGGACCTTTCATTTTTGTTGGACAAAGAGGTCTTGCAACCTGTTCCGGAATACTTAGCTACTATCTGGCAGTAGTGAAATGGCCTTTGCAGAGAGCTATTCTATGGCTTTTTCCTAATGTGTACCATAGGACGAAAGATTTGGTTACTGTGTCCACTGAGGGGCATGGCCTAAAGACTTATGTGAGAGGAGGAATTGTCAGTGCACTTAAGTTGTTTTTTTGTTCGTTTGCTTTTAAACAATGATCTAGCATTTGCTGCTAAAGAAATGGTTTTGCTCACAGCTGTGCATTCCTCCCTTGTTGCCACCTTCATTCCTGGAACAAGAAGGAGGATTTGAGTGGATTCACTCCAGACTTGCATCAGAGGATGCAACCGGGTTAAAACTACCCTGGCCAAAAAACCAGAAGGACTGAAATAGTGCATGGAGCTAAGGATATCACACTGGCTGGAAGATTTATAATAACATGGTTTATTATTTATAGTATGGTCGTTTTCAGAGCTGCTGTGACAAAATCACGTTAACCAAAAATTGTAGGCTCTCACATTATTCTTTGATCCTCACCAAAAGGGACTTTACTTATATCTGCTAGCTACAAGCAAGATCTGGTTCTTGTACCAGTCCTCAAAATGCTATTTGCAGCTTGATGAGAAGCAAACTGTAATTCCTGAGCTTCCCATACTGCACTAAACTTCAGTAATACTGGGG
Source organism: Aptenodytes patagonicus (assembly GCF_965638725.1). Classification (NCBI taxonomy): domain Eukaryota; kingdom Metazoa; phylum Chordata; class Aves; order Sphenisciformes; family Spheniscidae; genus Aptenodytes; species Aptenodytes patagonicus. The sequence continues at coordinate 45,135,295 of NC_134955.1, read as the reverse complement.
TTTTGGCATTTGTTTTCTCCATAGAATCTCCATATGTCAGATTCACCTCATTTAACGCTGGACATGTTTAAAAAGGTAAATAAAAAAAAAAAATAGAGAGGATTTGAACAGAAGAAGGGCTTATATTTTCAACTTTGAAATTGGAATCAAAGTTACAAAACAGAATAATATAGAATGCATTTTTACGTGCCAGTGTTCTGCTAGTTTCTGCTTATGATTTCTCTGAAGTGTGTCTTAACTGAAGGAGCCAAAGATTTGATTGAGTGGTATTGAGTCGTCTTAGTATTGTCATTCAAAACTAAGCTTGCTTTTTTACTCAAACCACATTTGCTGAGAATTGCATGAGCTACTCAATAGCACTTCACCCCTTGAATGTGATTTCAAAATTTATTTCTAAAGTTAATCTTTCCTTTCCAAATTAGGATTGTTTCATTCCGGGAAGCCATCTAATTTGAGTTCATATATTCTCTCTTCTCCCAGATGGAGACCATTCTTCTTCTTCAATTATTTTCCTTAAGAACTCTCTTTCTTGTTCTTTTATTAGAAAGGAAGTTTAAGGATCCATAGCTCTCCTCAGAGTTTGACAGTGACGACACGCATTCTCCTTCCCATGGCTCTATGAAGTTGTATATCTTCTTCCTCCCCCTTTTATTGCAAATGAAGCTTTTAGTTCTTGGTGTCAGTGGCCATTGAAAGCAAATAAAGTATTCAAGGATTATTTGATCCAAGTAACAAGACTGTTACAATAATTTTCAAATTATATGCCTTTGGAAGCATTCCTTCAGCTTAGAATTCTCTTCATAAATCCCACACGATCTGTATATTCATAATACAGACAAGAAAGTAAGCACCGCAAAGTGCTTTTTTTCCAGACTAACTCCTGCCACCCTACCTAGTACAAATGGACATCTTTTGATAGTTTGAGTTGTGTGTCATCACACAATCTTTGTGATTGGGGCTGTTATGCCAATGTACAAACATTCTGTTGTGTGGTTTCGTGGTAGCAAATAAGTCTGCACTGAACTTATTGTTGATTGCACTGAAATACAAATATTCTTAAGCTAGTCATAATAAAAATTTATTAAATACCTTACTATACTAACTGCAGCAGGGTAAGTCCTACCATGAGTTCATCACCCAAGTTTATACGTCATTTCTTAGATGAGCTTTTGTAATTTGCCCTGATTTCTATATTGCCACACTTAAAAAATAACAAAAGGAAAAGTAAAAAAACCACAGCTAAAACCAAAGCTACTTAGTTTGGGCATGTCTTTCATTATTTTTCCAGATACACGTATTTTTGCATTGCACCATTTTTCGCAATCTTAATACTTAAGATATTATTGCTGTTTCTTTGGGCAGCCCAGTGCAATCCCAAGACTTCATGTATTTATAGGTTTTTCCAATTGTGATTTACATAGAAACTTAAAAAACAAAACTAGGGTGGGTTTTTTTCCCTTTTAGGAACCTTGTGAAATCTTATTTTCAAAGCATAACTGGTAGGCTAGTGTTGTCTGGCTTTCAGGCTACTTGACAACACATGCGGTATTCACTTGCTGGAATTTCATGAAGCATAAGTCTATCCTTAAAAATCATTCTACAAGGTTTCTTCTTGTTTAATCATTGTCTTCTACTCATTCACAATTTTTCTAAAAGAGAAAACAGATGATGACATTTTCCCATGAAGCTATTCTTTATTTGTTTATTCAGGAATCTTTACATAAAGTGGTGCATAAGGGACGACATTGGCTTGCATGGTCTCACAAATAGATGAAGTAATGAATTTTGATTCCACATCACAATTTTTTCTTTTTTGGTCAGATTTGTTTCTACTCTATACTGGTAGCAATTTAATCTCATTTTGTATTAGTTTTCTAACCACCCAGGCAAATTTCCAAGAAAGGCAAATATTCTTCTGCTGGCTCACCCACTTATTATTTGGGGACAGATGATCTTGGAATGAATATTCTTTCTGCCATTATGTGACCCCCTGCCATGTTTTATTCATATGAGGAACTAAAAGGACATTTACAATCCATTTATTATGTGCAAGTGTAAAGGACAAGTGGTGATCTTGCCATAGTGTTTTAGTGTGCTAATGTTCTATTTTTGGTGTTTAACAAAATTAAATCTAGCAGTGTTCAGTACAGAAGACCTACCTTGAACGTTAACAGAGTAGCTGGAGCTCCAACACTAACATAAGCATGCCAAGCATTTATATCAGGCTAGATTACTCACCACTGTTGAAGCTAAATGAAACTTTTATTCTCTAGATAGTCCTTTTGAAAAAAAACAGTAAGAAATCAGAGGTACAGGAAAATGGGAAAAGTTACTAATATCCTGGTTTGCAAAATTTACAGAAAAGAAGTGGACCTTCTTAAAAATCCTCAATCTTTTCATTTTGGTGTGATTTATTCATCTAGAAGGAAGGACTGTGGCACTGTGAAAGGTATATGCTTATATAGTAGTATTATGGCATGCACGGAACCTGTAGCAGACTGCTGTTGGGAGCATATGAGCAGCATTGGGAAAAGTAAGAAGAGGAGGGCAATCCAAAGGAAACAGGTAAGGAGCGGGAAGAAGAAAGGTGACACCTGGTGTCAGCGAGGACAAGAGGAGATGATGATAGCATTTGTTTGAAGGCGAGTGGTATAATGTCTTCTGTTTCACAAACTCTAGTGAGAAGGAATGTTTTAAGGAGGAAGTTAGGCAGAACAAGTCATTTGCTGGCACTGAGTCCGCAGATGTTGGAACAAAAAATGCAGGAGTGCGTTTGATTAGCAGGGCATGAATAAATAAGTATTGTAAGGCTTAATTAATGGATGTCTGTAGGACACTGTTAGGGTGTTATACTCTGCCATTCTCCATAATTGCATGTTAATATTTAATTTCACCACTTCAGTGCAAACAGCAGATTTAAACTATTACATGTTTAAGGTTTAATGAATAAGCTATAGCACTTGGTATCACGACAGAGTGCTAATTCCTGTGCCAGGAATCTAACATTTTGCTTATCTTACATTCTGTAGTAGTGCACATGTGCATAGTGTAATGCCATCCTCTAAAATAGTCCCTGTCTCAGAGGAAAAAAAGTTTCTCTATTGGTAAATGTAATGGCATCAGGTCTCTCTGCTGGTGCTGTATGGAAAAGACAACATCCCTGAAAGCTTTACATTCTCACATTGTTGGAGCTTCTAAGTTTTGTCAGGTGCTGGTGACTTGGACCTAACACTGAGTTGTAACTCAGGAGACAAAACAGTTGGAAAACTTGGAGAAAGGCTCTAAGGGTCAGCGAAATTTACTGTGGGCAGCTGCTGCTTCAAAGCAACTCGCTATGCAGAAGCCTATTAAGAAGTAGTAGGTTACTTTCCTGCCGTTTCCCCAGCATGATGGATGACGTTCTGAAAAGTGAAAGGACTTCCTGTGCCACAGAGGTTTTCTCCATGACTTCTTACCCAGACCCAGTTGCTTTCAACACACTGACTACACTTCTGTCTAAATACTGTTATGGATCTCTGTAAATAAAGTGTTTTCTGCACATGATGCTAAAAGGAATTTGTTTTCGTCTGTGATAGGTGCTTGAATGCCATTATTTACAGATGGTCCTATTTATTTTCTAAATCTCCATTTACAGTTCAAAACAGCAATAAATTCTTGCTAGAAATAGGTTCAAGCTGCAGAGCTCAGAATTGGAAATTCATTTTCCCAAAGTTTGGTGTGCTTAGATTTTGAAACTTAACTGCTTACTATAATATGAGTCAAGAGCTGTTTTGATTTTCATAGTATTCATATGTAAAAGTCTGTGTTTGCATATGCCCTAATATCTAATTTTAACCTATTAAATCAGAGTATACTTAATTTAGGGTAGGGTAAATTCCTTGCTTTTAATAACAATGTTCTTTAGCAAGATAAACACTTTTCAAAAATATGTGAAACTGTGGCAAAAATCTACATGAGATCAGCTAAGAAAATACATCTTATGAGCCAAACTACTTGATGACCCTAATTAAGATACTTAATCTTCTCTTCCATACTTAAAATAGGGAAATGTAAATACTGATGTATCAGTGAAGACATTGTAATTGTGTGGGTTTGGGATCTTTAATTATGTATATATCACAGGAAACAACATATTGCTAAAAGAGAAAAATGCTTTCCGTGGGATTTTTTTCACTAAATCCAAATATGTTTGAAGACAGTGAAAAATGCCCTTTTAAATTCTAAATGTTTCAAGATAAAAACCATGGCCAAGTCTTCAGCAGAAGCTTTTGCTGGAATTCTTTAGGCATGTGAAGAAAGGAGGCTCATGTAATCCTGCTGTGTGTGTCTCTCGCTGCCTTTTGCGCCCTCCCCTTTGTAACTTTTTCACTCTCTTGCCAATCTTAGCCAGATCTAGCAGAGGGATGGAAGCCTCAGAACTGTTCAGCTTCAATAAATTTTGTGAGAACAGGGTGAGATAGGAATGCGTGCACTGGCTCAGAGCAAATGTCCGGTGAGATCCCTCTGACAATGGTCATGAGTAAACGGTTAGGAAAATCATATCAGAACAGAGCAAGTAAAGACTGATACTTCTTCCAGTATATTTTCCCAGCTTCTGGCTATCACGTTATAGGCTTCCTGCACCCCATCTCTATCAGTCAGTTTAATCTCATTTACTTGCTGACTGACAACAGGCATTATTTGAGGTAGCTTTGTGAGATACAACTTCCCTCTATGAAAGCCACGTTGACTCCTCCTTTTATAGAATTAGTAGCACGTGGACAAACATGATATTCTTTACTATGCATTTCTAGGGTTGTGCCTGGTACAGAAGTTAGACGTTTTGGGTTTTTTTCCCCCAGTTCTGCATATCCTCCCTACAGTCCACATATGATACCTTATTTGCTGCTTCTCAGTATCATTCCTTCAGCTCCTCCATGCATTTTTCCAATATGTAGTTGGCAGGAAGAAAAACTGCCTTTTGTGTCCCCCTTTCCACCTCACTTGTGTTAGTACAGCTCTTTGTGCAGCCACACCAGTGAGAGCAGAAACTGCTAAATCTGAAACCCCAGGATCGCAAAACACCCTTTTGTGTTCAGCACTACTTTGTTGCTTTCTTCATGAGTTTTTCTGGGGTTTTTGCTCTTTCTTTTATTGGTGGGCAAATGCACACAACCAAACTTCTCTACCCTTTTTTGTTTGTATGTGCTTGTGTCTGGAGTGAAGAACTTAATGACTCCCTTTACAATTAAGGTGAATAAATAGTGACTTACAAAAATCCACCTCAGTAACATCTATCCCAACCCATAAAAGTAGTTTTGCAAGTAGAACAGAGGTTTAGACTAAAATGTATTTTGCATTCAGTTCTGCCACTTTGAGATATTTTTGCTGTTTGCCTGAGGTTCTCTGTTGCACAGACTTGCTACATGGCAGCTCACCTGTACATTCCCCAGTGTTCTTTGCTGAAAATCAGCCAAGTTTATATAGTATTGTGCCTCAGCTTACCAACAGCTAGCTATTATGGGAAAGGATGGTCTTGTTCCTTTTCCTTCCTTAGATGTATTTGTTCTTTAGCTGTAGAGCTCACCTGACTTACAGTGAGGGGACCTGCAGGGTTCCATGGTGAGCCAGTTCAGGGAGCAAAATCAGAACAACACTATTCTGTTGGTTTGTAAGATGAATTTTTCCTGATGCTTTTTTAAAATTCTTTCAGGAAATATCCAGGGAACTACAGAGGAAGGAATTTGGCATCTGTGCTATGCAGATTAGCAGGAAGTAGAATCAAGTCTAGAATTAGTAAGCGTATGGGAAGAGTCAAAATGGCTATAGCAAAGGGAAGTCAAATTATGGGAGTTTAGAGGGAGTCAAAAGAAATGTGTACAAAGAATGTAGTCTAGTTGGATTTTCAAGAGACTTTTGATGAGGGGTCCTCACCAAAGGTTGTTTAAGAAACTGCCAGAGACTAAGGAAAAAATTATTGGCATTGGATAAATAACTGAACGAAAGGAAACAGAAACTAAGTAAATGGTCAATTTTCACAGCAAATTGAGATCACCAGTGAGACTTCTCAAAAAAAGGGAGGGATAGTGAGCTGACAGTCTGTGAGTGATACTGTTACAGAAGGATATTAAAACAAGGGCCAACTATAGAGAACTGCAAATGGAGTTTATGAATTCCGTTGAATGGCTTTGTGATAGAATGTCAGATAAAATCAGTGTAGGTTAGTGTAAATTAATAGGCGGGGGTGGGGGGGAATCCTAGCTTTGCATATGAAAAGACAGACCTTGAGATGTCTGTTATCACTCAGTAGTTAGATCTTGGGCTTATAATAGACATATTTCTAAACAGAAGTAGAAATATTTGTATTCTATTCCTTTAGCAAAAGAGACGAATAGAAATAATAGTCCTGCAAAAACAGTAGCTTAGTATCAATCAAAAGAAAACAAATCCAATGTTAGTAATTATTTGGAAGGGAACAGAGAACAAAACAAAGAACAAAATTTATGTTTCTTTGTACAGCTGTTGTGTTACCGTATTCTGAAGACCATATGTAGTTACAGTCCCCCTCTGTCTCTATAAAGATATGTTAGAGCTTGGCCAGATTCTGGGAATGGTGGCAAGGCTCACCATGAAACAGTATTCATACAGGGAACATTTAAACAAGTCGGGACTCTTTAGGTTTGTAAAGAAATCCTGAGGAATATGAAATACAGAAGGAACTACCTCTGGTGTGGGGAATCCCTCAGCTGTAAATTACTGGTCTATTGCAGGGGGGAAGGGAATCACTCTGCTCACTCTGTTCTTAAACCACTCAGACATCTGCTGTTGGGTACTGGGCTAGATGGAGCTTTGATCTGACCCAGTGCAGCCATTCTTACGAACATATGGTTTAGCAACCTGAATTAGTCCACAATGTGGTCAGGTTATGCAAATGGAAGAGGAGGAGTGACAAACACTGTCCTGAGCCTTATTTCATGCACTGATCCTCAGCAAGTTTACTGCCTTTTTTCTAGTGTGTGCAGTTGCAGACTAAACCTGTGTATAACTGAAGTTAAAAAACAGAGTGTATCAGTGGTTTGAAGTTTTTGCAGTTGTTCCTTAAAATGTGCATTGAAACTCAAGAAGTTCAAATGATACTTAAATTGGAAGGAAATTCAAACAGTTTACAACATGGAAAGCTCAATTAGGGGGCCCAAACAATTCTCCTTTTTCTGGTGACATGATAATATAACCATCCACATGTCATTACTGCAAAATCATAGATGCATTTCACATACAAAATTGCTTTTAAGAGGCATATTCGCTGTTATTTCCACCCACCACCTTTATTTCTTTTCCTGCTGTCATATGAAAGCAGAAATAGCAACCCTGCATGCTTTTTGTGTTCATCTCATGCTCAGGAGGCAACAGAAGCAGAATTCTGGCCAGATTTATAGATTTGCAACACCAGTGTATGTAATTGATAAAATCTAATCTTTTTAAAGAACACTGGTTGTAGTGGCCACATGTGCTGAACCATTTTTAGATCTAACACCTAAACTCCATCCTAATTCTGGCTTCATGCAATATGCATGGAAGCAAGCACAGGACTTCTGCATTCCCAGATGTGCTTTGTGTGCTTTCCTAGCCATAGAGGCTTGCTGCCTTCCAAATTAGTAGAGAATCTGCAACACATGTGCTTCCAGAAACTGTGTCAAAATATGATGATTTAATGCAACATTCCTTTCTGATTAGGAAAACTACTTCCAATGAACTATCTGCTTAAAGATTTTTATCAGACATTCAAACTACTGGCTCTGCTTTTAAATGCCGCTTTTCTTGGCTGTATGTTACCTCATTCAGACATGTCATACAAGGAGATTAATTTTCAGCTTGTAGAACACTGATTTAAAAGCATTCTTCCCTTTTATATTAAGCAGAGAGAACAGCTCATAAATTAACACTTACTTTGTATTATTATCACTGTTCTCAGCGCCTCAAAGGCTTTGAGCTGCCTTGATACAAATTAACCATATAATAAATATTAGTCAGGCGCATAGACATAAAGGATATGTGATGATTAGTATTTTATACAGTGGGAGTACACAAAAGCTATTACAGTTCCAACACATTAAACAAAAGTGTGAAATAACTAAGAAGAATAGAAACATAAGACAAAAGGATGAATTAAAAGAACTTTACTTTGATGGTGCAGATGGTGATTCTTTTCAGTGGTGGTTGCAGGCTTCTGGGCCTTCAGCAGTAAAGTTTTGCTCCTCATCCTCTTTCCATCTGAAGATACCCATCCCTCCTCTTTACCCTTTCCTTTCCAGGGAAGCCGATGTCCAACAGTATAAGACTGCAAAACCTAGACCTTGCTCCCTCCTGACTCATAGCAAATGCTAGGTGCAACATTAATTTCACAGGCAAAGTTCTTGATTTGTTTTTATTACCATGTTCTACAAAAAATCCAGTGTACAAGTAGTTTTCAAAAGCAGGCTCCCATAGATCCCATTATAATAATTTGGTCTGAAGGTTAACTGGTTGAATGAGCAAAGCTTTCACTACAGAAAAGAAAATGAGTTTTAAAAATTTAAAATCAGTCCCATCCCTTGAATTAAAACCTTTGTAGAGTTAGAAAATCTTCAGTTTGGGAACCCCTTATTTCTTCTTCCCTAGTGAAGAAGAGGGAGGAGGATGTTTCCACAGACGTTTTACTTTTTTAATAGTTATGTCCTTCTTCAACTTTCCTGTTCGTTGCTCTTCACAACTTTCTTCCCCAACCTCATCAAGATTTTCACACGCATTGTCTTAGTAATCTTCACATTCACCTTGCTTCCGCAATATCATGCGTAATCACCAGCAAAGGTATAGGCATTTCATTCACACCAAGGAGAGGACATAAGATGATTCACCCTTGGATTAACACCAGTCCCTTCAATGCAAGGTGATGAGTTTCAATCACTAACTTTAATTTCTCAGGCATTTTTGTAGAAATGCTAGAAGCCAGCACAGCATGTGAGTAATATAATATAGAACTCTGCTAGTATAAATGATAGCTTAGCTGTAGAGTTGGTGAACAGATGATTTGCTAGTGTAACCTAATACCTCCAGTCTAATTTGATGCTGTGAGAGGCTAGAGGCTGAAAGAAGGCACAAATGCAAGATGTAAATTTCTGTTTAATGTGGTGTTTGATAGCCACAGATGGCTATGCTTGTAGACAAAGCCAAGTAAAAAGAAATAATAACTTTATGGATTGGAGACATTTTGCAAGGTTTTTACTGCCTAAAAAAGAAAAATCAGGATGCAGGCCAGAGCAAAGAGGTGAAGTGGGAAGCATGGAAGAGATGCACAAATTATTTGTATCAAAAATGAAATTTAGCTTAATTCACATCTGATGCTTTAAAGAATCTTAGTCTTATGAAGGTTGTGACCATTTGCACTGTGAATATCCTGCAATCTTCTTTTTATAGCCAACCATTTCCATTCATCCTGAAATGCTGTAAGGATTCTTTTTTTTCTTTTTTTTAAAAGAGTAACCTGGTAGGTCTTCTCTGTTTTCCAGTTTCTGTGAATCTACAGGACTTCAGTTTAGCTGTTAATCCCTAGCTTCTTCAGAGCATAATTCAGTCACACTCCTTGAGTGGAGTTATCCCAAGTTACCAGTTGGTGATTTCCCTGTTACTGGCCTTTTTGAATGGCTTGATTTAGGGTCTGTTTAGCATTTGCCACCTTACTTTCCAGATCTGGAAGCTCTTTGGGTTTTTTTACTTCCCTGGAGTAAAATGAGAGCAGGAAAACTCTCCTATTCCTCCTGCTTATAGTCAGATCCTCAGGGAACAAAAAGACTGTGGAGCTCTCTGAATTACATCCTTGTACGCATACGCGAGGAGTCCCTCGGCTGGCTAGCATTCATTCATTAGTGATTACAGGGATTAATCTTTTAACATAAAGGTGCTAAGAATTCAAGAGATGACCAAATGCTTGAATCTGTAAGTGAACAAAAAAATACTGGTTTCTTTCCAAACATTCTGAATCAAACTGCAGGGGTTCGTTTTGTGAACTGAACCCTGCAGGATTCACACAGCTGTAGAGAGAAATCTAACACCTAGTCCAAGTGAAACAATTCCAGAATCCAGCAAAGAATTCCTAAACCACACAAGCCATAAAACTTGCTTTTGTCTTGTTTTCTGTTTTTAATATTTATGTAATGTATCCATTTATTATCTGTGTCCTTACTAACAGTAAGTGACTATTCTTTACTTCAGAACAAATCATAAAACCTACAGTAAGGTTTTCATCAGGCAAACTGTCCTTGAAGTCTATAGAAGCTGGAATTTTGCTCAAGTAAAATCTGAATGAGGGTCTCACGTTATGACCTGTAATGACTTTTACTGACTTTTTAATAAAACATTTACAGATATTTAAATAAAATTAGTAGAACTGTGACCTGCATCACTATTCATTTGTTCAGGATTCTGCTTTCTTCATAACGAGGGCCTTTTAGGTTACAAAGTGAGAACTGAAGAAATTGTAGATGGTTGAAGTGTGCCAGAGTAGATTATTGAATTAGTGATGTAAGGGAAAACATAAACAGAAAATCTAGCTAGATTACAGGAAATCAGACACACTTAATTGATGCACTTGGAGAATGCTTTTTTTACATTGTGTATGTGAAGAGGAAGTTGAGAAGTACAGTTTTTGTTTCAGGAAGTCAGATGAACATACCAAAATGTATAGTTTCTCAAGAATATTGTAAAATCTTTAGAGATTAAGTCCTGTGCCTCCCTTTATTTATGTGGTGGACAGACTGAAGTCAAGAGGATAGCTCTCAAAATCATGCATGTGCTTATATACGCTGTTTGAAGTTGAACTATAAATGGAAAATAGCCTCTTTTCTTTGAAACACCATTGCCTGTCCCACTCTGAAACTTGTATCCTTCTTACCGCATAGTAACTAAAGGAGTGATAGCATGTTCCTATTGTAGTATGTTATAGCTCTCTCTCAACCATTAAGTTCATAAGCAGTAAACGGAATATAAATTAAATGATCGCAAATTAGGAAAGCACTATTTTGTGGTAGGGGTCTCTGATGTAACAAGCACTACATGTCTTGCCTTAGTTAGCTCTATATTTTTTTTTAAAAAGCATATATCCTAGTGACAAGGAATCCACAAGCACTTAGGAAATTGGTCTAAATGCTAACTAATATTGCTGTTAAGAAGTATTTTATTTCTAGTTTTAATTTGTCTAGCTTTGTTTTCCGGCTTTTTTGGTCTTATTATACCTTTATCCACTATGAAGAAGAGTCCTTTATTATCAAACACACCAAACTACATTTACACATGAAACCCAACAAAGTTCTAACATCACATTCAAACAATGTGTAGTGCAATAGGTATTTTAACTCACTTTGTCGTACTATTAGTAAAAATCTTTTTGTTTGCTTTGTTTTAATTCGGAGCATCTTATGGGTGGACGTTGTTGAAAAATTGTTAGCAACAAACTTTGTGCAAATAAATTTCTGTATTTGTCACCATGTTATAACAAAATAAATGAGACACATGCTGTGCAGTTCTGCCAGACCTGGAGCAGACATGGAAAAGATATAAATGTGTCAGTATTATGGGAGGGAAAATACATAAATGCACATGGTGACTCTCTTAAGTCTTGGGCTCAGTGTGATACTAATTCATTTCGGTGACATTTGGAAAACTTCTCCCAACATTAATAATAAGTTTATAGTGGGGGGTAATTCTGACAGACACAGTGTTGAAATAAAAACTTGAAAGAATGTCCATCAGATTTTACAGGTGCATAGAACATGCATTTGCAGTTGATTGATGATCTTTTTGTTAAAGGTTGACATAATGTTGAATGGAATGTTTTGTTTATATATGGTGGTCTAGTTTATTGACCAGTACCAAAATGTATGACCAATCTGGGACTTCGTACAGTGTCTCTTTTTTTCTTCTTTTCTTTTTCCTGGAAAAATCTTCTGTATTTATCTTCTCTTCTGATCATCAGCACATGGATGCTCTTTGATTATTTTATAAATATGATTTTCTTGAACTAATTTTTCCTTTAAAAATATTCACTTGAACTGAAAATTTTAGATGAACATACCAGAATTTTAAGCAATATTTAGAAAAAGGATTCTGGGATCAACCTTCTGGGCAAATGTTATAGAACTTAGTTTTCCTGCAGTTTTTTACTGAAAACAAAAATAACAGTTGGCATGTAATTTGAATAGATCTGTCTTCTATTTGGAAGACTATTTCTGTTGAATTTCACTGAAAAAAATCTGAAAAAAAAAACCCTGAACATGTCTACCCCTAATGATTGGAAGTGGAAGAACAGGAAAGATGGTGCCACTATTTAATAAAGAAATTGATTTGTCTCTTATAAGATCAGATCAGTGGAAGAAGGGATGTCTTTAACCTCACTTCCAGTTCAGAATATTACACTTTCAACTGCAGCAGCTAGTTATCTAAATACTGCATTGGTTTTAAAATTATGAAGATCTGTGCACTCAAAACCATTCTTGAAATCCATGTAAAACTTAAGCTTCCATCTTAACAACAACATATAAGTTGCTCTTAGTTGTAATGTGTGAAATTGAGACTCTTTTCAATTCTTTAGTTGATTTTACTAGGTAAAGTTGGAGTCTCTAGATATCTTTCAGTCAAAACTGACATTGACTCCAAAAGGTTTTTTTCAAAAGTTGAAACAAAACTAACTAAAGGATCCTAATACCAACTTTGTCCTTAAAGGTCAAGCTATCATCTTGTCTTCCTTGAGACTGCACATTTGTATTTGTGCTCAGGAATTCATTCTCCTAACAAGACAATGTTATAAACAGTGTTTATTCAGGAAGAAAAAAAAATGTATATCAGTAAGTTAGAGCTATTAAGTAGTTTGTTGGTCTGCTTTCATCTTCTTTGTCTCAAAATATGGGGATCTATATATGTGTAATCTCAGTGTACTTGTCCTGACAGAGAATTGAATAGGACAAAAAGAGGATACTTCTTTAAAACATCTTCCCCTTCATTAATTGTGCCAGCAAAAACGAGAATCCAGAACTCTTCTGCCTGTTCTGGATCATGGAAGTATATGGATAACTCAAGGAAATTATCTGGTTGTAATGCAGCCAATTCTGGAGGTAATCTAACAAATAATGTTAAAAAATAAATAACTAAAAGACCTGCGTGTACCTAGGTTTCAGATAGGACAGTGTATCAGTGAATCCAAAAACATAGGCTCAAGTTCTCTTCTTATTCTTCATATAGACAGAATATTTTATACATTGTTTGTTTTTCACCAGACCTTAAGAAAAACAAAGTTAGGGAACTCAATAGCACCCAAATGGATCAGGTAGTCTTGGCTCATGGGCCTCTTCAGAGATACAAGGGAAGTGTGGTCTTCATCAGTCTTTTCACCCTTGGACTGAGTTTGACTTGTGAAAAGTCTTGGAAAATACCAAGACTCTCCAACTGTCTCATTTCATTATGTCTTATCTCTATGGGAAGAGAATTTCCTTTGTCTGTTAGTTTGAGTAACAATTTCTGTTGATGTTCATTGTATAGACTCTATTTAAAATGTCTAATATTATAATTCTTAGATTTTCCACAGATGCATTATGAAAGTGACAGTTCTGTATGTGTCCCATTCAGGCTTTAGGCCACCAAGACTTAACCTGTCCAAGAGTCGTTCTCGCTAATTGGGAACTACATGAAAGAATTTAGCTAAATTATAACTGCTCTGTACACCTGATTTTAATCCTGAAGGAAATTGATTCAGAATCTTTTCCAGTCATGCTCCTGTGGCTTTCATGTTCCTACAATAAAGGTGAAGCCCTTTTAACCAGGTAATATTCCCCCCTTCTGTCTTCTGAATCCAAATCCATAAAGGTGTGATCCTGTTGCAATGTATAGCCTCTCAATACCCTTTAGGGTGCTGTAATTTTTGTTTTCTCTCTTACCGCTGTAGCAAGTGAATGTAGAAGTCAGATGGCGGTATTGAGAGAGTGACAACGCACTCTTTTCCACTAAGACCAAAGACGTCCTCTTCCTTGTAAGAAGGAAGTTAAAGAATTGGAAGAATCATAGATACATGAACTGAGGGTGTAAAAAGGGAGGACTAAGTAAAGGAAACTAAGCTTTATAAAGCAGAGTAGAGGGTGTTTTCTGTGCCCGACAAAATTTTGAAATGACAATTCTGTGAGAGTTGGGGCAAATAAAATTCAGTACAACCGTAAGGATACTTGAGTGCGGATCTTTGTTGAAAGAATTTTTAGAGTAAAGCTCAGATAGTGATTAGTGATTTAATTTATTGTAAAAAACAACTTATCTCAGCATTTATGAATGCTCAGTGTATGCTTCCTTTGCATGTTGGATGTTACAGACAATGCTTACAATGTTTCTAGGATGTCTTAGAAAGTAACAAATATTTTGCTTAATTCTGCATAGAATTTACCAGCATTGATTTATTAGGAACTGAATGAAAAGGCATTTTGTTGTTCATTCCTTTGGCTTTTTAAGGGATTCAGATTTGTTGTGTGTGCAGGACTCAGAGTAATCATCAGGCTGATCAACTAAAACACATTATTTAAAAAGTTAGATAATTCTACACATTTAAACTGAATTTCAGAGGGAGCACAGTTAGTGGAGAAGCACTTAAAATTATGTTCTCTTTTGTATTATTGTGGGTTTATGTATTTTAACATAGTTGCATAGTGTTTTGATCCTTTCCCTTACAGATCAAAGACTGGTCATCAATGTTGGTTTAGCTTTTTCTAATTGCTAATTCTAAATATTTAATTGATGGTAATATTTTAATATTGGTTTTAGTATTTTTTTGTCCATGTGCTAACACTTAAAACTAATCAAACTGCAGGCTCTTTAAAACTAAAAGGAGGTGTGGGCTTCCAAGGCAGTGGTAAAATTATTTTTTACCACTAATTTTACTAAAATTAGTTTTTATCTGCAAAAACAAGTAAACTGCAAAGAACAGTGTGGCTATCAAATTGACAACTGTTAAGTGTTGCCAGTGAATTTTCTTGATTTTGTGATATTCCTCCAGTAAATACTTTGATTTTAATTAGGACTTCATGACTTTTGAAAAGCTTAGTTCGGCATATAACTCCCAAGTTCAGGAATAATTGTCTGGAGTTTCTGCTGTTTATCACAAGGCAGTGCAGATTAACGCTTCAGTAGTTGCACTGATAAAAAAGACCATTGCTATCTTTTACTTTTCTGTTATTCCACAAATGTAAATCCAGTCTTGTATAAACTTTGTATAACACGGAACTTGAAAATACGGAAACTGATGTTTTAGGACCAAAACAAACTCCCGTGCTATATCAAGTCAGAATGCCGGCAGGGAAGTAAGTCTTTATCTGACGTGAAATTACTGATGAAAAATATTTCTGTATTGTAATGTTGTTTTAAATAATATGCCACCTAAGAATGTATTTTGTATATAATAACTTTAAGAAAAAGTACATGCAGGTAGATATTCAGGCCTTTCTGTGCTAGGAAATTTAAACATACATCAGGTGTATATGTGTCAGAGCCTGTTGGAAAACTCTATGTCATGCAATTCAGAGCAGACCTGGTAAATCTATTCATCATGAGGTGCAGACCACCACTGTGTTTGCAGTGCAAAAAGCTAGCCTTTCTTTTCTGGATAATAAATGATCACAGAACTGGAAATGAGTCAGACCTTTCAGACCAGCCAAAGACAAACTATCTTTGATTCCAGTCCTCTTGATTCACCTGTACATATTCCATGTATTACTCAGGTGCTAAGCAGAAGTGCTTTTTGTCTTCGAGGCTGAATGGCCCTTTAGTTTAAATTAGGGACGTTCACTGGTCTTCCCTGAGAAAGTAAAATAAATTTGCTAGTGGTTACTAGTTGTAAAAAGCTGTTAAAATACACAAGTTCTGCCTCATTTCCAGTGAAATGCTGTGACTTAAGAACACTCGTTTATTGTTACACAGTATGCTGCCAGACAGTCCAGGTAGATGAAACCCGATTCTCTCTCTTATTGCCTTAAGCATTTCATTATCACTTGTGGGTTGTTTCAGAAGACAGGGAAAATATAAAACTCCTTGGAGTGAAGTAGTAACTTGCAGCTGAGATTTTTTGGTGGGTTGTTGGTTTTTTTTGCAATAAATTGACTGCATTTGACCTTTGACTCAGGAGGACTTTATGGTTTTCTATTACTGAAGAAATAAGTTTCCATAATGACAGTGCTATCAGAGGTGAGATGCGTGAAAGAAGCTGTTAGGTAATGAAACATGAAGAGACACACATGAAATATTAAAAGCTTGACTGGGCAAGTCAGCCTGTGTCAATGGTAATGCTAAGAACATCTATCATAGCAGAAGCTGTGCCCAGTCTGTGATACCCTGACTGCAAGCTGGGTATGTAGTCAGATTGCTGAAGTGGAGCCCTTTTTCACTGACCTGTTACAATGATATGAAGTGTTAAATGTGTTTGTAGATAAGCTGTCTGTTTGCTATATCTAGACAGCAAACTGTTATTGATTGATTCCTGCCTTTGCTTTCCCAAAGTATTTTTAGTGACTTCTTATGAACGCTTGTATTAATTATATACCTTCAAATTTTAGCCCTTGTGCTTTTTTGTTCTTCTAATGATGATATTAAAACTTAGCCATTAACAATGGTGGGAAATTGCAGAAATTGTAACTGTTTCTTCATATTTAAATATTGTTAAATAACTTTGTCATGGTCTTTTAATTCATAGGAAGTTATGTCCATATTGAAACAGACCATAGAAAAGTTCGCTTCGTTCTTAATTGTATTTGCTTGGTATTCATGCCTGTCATCTCCTAAAGTGATGATGCTTCCATTTCCCAGGTTGCAACTCCTTTTAGGAAAGAGTAGAAAGCCTTGCAGACATCTGCCATTTACTAGATTGCTGAATCTGATCTAAAGCTCTTAACACTAGACTTTTATCACATTGTATGTTGTAAAAAGAACTTACAAAAGGCAAGTGCATTTGAGGAAGTGTCACAGTTCACTGTTAAAATTAGTATAGCTTAATTCTGGAATTAACCTAGCTGAAAAAAGTAATTTTGCATTTACAACTTTCCTGGTCTCTGTGTTAGTGGTTTACATAGTTATCAGCTTATTAACGAGTTGTTGGGGTTTTCTTTCCTTTTATTTTAAGGTGAGATAGGAGAATTTTAAAATTGCTTGGATCACAAATCCTTCCGTTTTCAACATCTTGTTTTCTATTTTAAAATGTTTTAAACTCTGCAACACTCACTCCCACAATTTCTGTTTTGGAATCTACTTAAACTTTTTCACTATACTGACACAAAAGCAAATAATTATGAATTTTATCCTTATAGGATCCCTCTGAGACAGAGAAATACTAGCTTAATTATATAGGCAAGGAACTATAACATCAGATAGATTGAGTGGCATGCATAGGTCACACAGGAAGCCTGTGGTTGGGCTGAGGATTGAAACAAGGTCTCTTGAGCCTCAGTCTAGTCGCATCTTTTGTTTATGGCTATACATGAAACCGTTTGTTATTTTAATTCTCATTTAGTGCTTATGATAGTCTGGGATTCTTTTAAAGTAAAGAAAACTTTCTATAAAGCTTTAGAGTAATCTCCAATCTTCATTGAAAATGAAACCCAGACCAAAGCTGAGTTTTTCTGTTAGAATTTTTTTCTTAAATTATGTTAAGAAAATTTTGTAAATTTTTAATTTTTTTTTCTTTGTGTCTATGAACTTCCTGCTTTAGCTGAGACAGGAGGTGAAAGAAGAAACTGCAATATCTTCAACCTTACAGAACTCAGGACTTGCAGGAAATCCTACATTTTTCACCCATGAGCGTTTTTAGTAAGGTATGAGAGGAAAGAGATGCACAAAAGGTGAGATTAGGATCCCATGAAGCTTGGGGGGTGGGAGTGTCCATTTTTAGCTCAGAGAAACTTGATAGGATTTGGATGTCAGCAACATGTCCAGCCCTGCCATAACCACCCTACCTTAATGAGAAAGTGAGGGAAGCAGATGACCAGCAGTGCAAAAGCCCACTAACCAAATTTCTCTGCCCTCCACAGACAATTTTTACATAACCTTCTCCATTGCTTCAGCCACTTTATAAAGTAGTTCCATAGTTTTTGCACTGTCCTCAGCCTTAACATGAATGATTAGGGCATACGTGTTTTGAGCTTCGTTGAACTGCCATCACATGTTCAGGGAAAAAAAAAAGTTTCCTCAAATCAACATGTCCTTACAGTGTGCATCTCAGAGAACTTTTAAGGTCCGTACAAAGAAATGAAGGTTGCAGATAATTCCACTTTTATATATTGTATAAAATCTGGGGAGACATAGCGCAAAAGGCACAGTTTTCGTTTGTACTATTAACATTTACCCTTTGACACCAAACAGGTCTAATTCTGCTGTCAGAGGGAAATATTTTTTCTTTCTTCTGCTTATTTCCAGGTATTGTACTTTTTCCAGTCTTTACAAATTCCTACATTAACTGTATTTTCTAAAGTATTTCACAAAACACAATAAGGGTAAAGAATAAGTCTGTGCTGAACTCTTCATTCTCCAGCTTTAGGAAACAATTAGTTAGAGTAACTTCTGGAATGTCCTGTTCTTGTTTAATATCAAATGTCTTGTAAAGAAGATGCAGAGGACAAAAAAGGATTCCCCACCCCCAAAGCTGTGAAACTATTAACTGTCTTGTTTATCTAGATGAAACAAATTATTACATCCAAAGTAGCTCTTGAATTTAAATTATTTATCTATCATTAGAGACACCCCTTCACGTTACAATTTAAAGTTCGGTAAAGTCCATTTGAAGTATCAGTCAATATTGCAAATATTGTTTAAAGTGAGTATTCTATAAAATCTAGGTTAAAAGGTGTTGCATTCTAGGAAGAGATTTCTAAATGTTTTTCCAAACCTTTTTTTAAAATTACTTTGATTGATCATGCCCTCTGATGTTTGCTTTCCAGCTTTGAATACTCCAGCAAATATGTTTACTTGTAAGAACACTGACTGAAAGCACAAGCTGTAAGCACATACTGCTGACTTCTTATAGAATGTGAATTATGAATCTGTGTTGCAAGCAGTTCTGCAAAACACTGAGTTTAGTATAAAAGGAAAGAGACTGAGGAAAAAGTCTCACATACCAAGGACAAAGTAGTACATCATATCATTTGCCACTCATTTTTAAATTGCAGATAGTCACATTGAACTTGCTGTTCACCTCTACCTATGCTAAGTACTTAAGCTCAGAAAGAATTTGTTCAGTGCAGAAAGTTTACTCAGTTCTGTTTTAAGCTGTGTATTTGCAATTTGTAACTAGGAAGCCAACCATATAAGGGATGAGCAAGAGAAAAAGATGTATTTTTCACTGGGAAAAAACGTGTAATATAGCTCATGTGACTATGATACCTACAAACGTTTAATAATTTCCTCTGTAGATATGATAAACACTGTTTTAGTAAACATATTACAATTCATATGGAAATAAACCTTTTTCTTAAAATGCTAGGTGTCAAAACAGAGACCAAAAAATGACTGAATTGCTGTAAATATAGTTGAATCAAAATCCTGAACAAAATTTTGCGGTTTTAGAATCATTTCTGATTTCCACAGCATTTCAATTTGCAGGGGTTTGTTGGTTGGCTATTTATTTGTTTAAAATATTTCAAGATAGATTCTATGTGTATTACCTAGAAAGAGGGAGAATGTTGTTATTTATTTTTTGATTCTTCTGGTACTAGAAATCCGTAGGCTTAATCTTTTAAGTCTTCTGAAAAGTGTAATATAAGGTAGGATATTATCTGCCTTTTTGTCTTTTTTTCCTTCCCCCTAATGTGAACCTTAGTTGAATGAATCAGTCTTCAAACTGGAGCATTAAGAACAAGTAAATCTGTTTGCTTCACTGAAGGCAAACAAGGGTGAAATGATTTAATGTCAGGTAATACAACACCGTGAAGGCATCTCGTAGAAGTTCCTGTGTATATGCCTTGTGTCTTGTGATAATAATGGTTTGTGGTAACGTGCTCTAATGCATGTTCCCACAGAATTTTATAATTGTTGCAAAACTAATATGGGTTACTCTGTGCTGCAAAAAAAAGACTTCATAAAAATGGCCATCCAAGGGAAATCTATACTTGCTACATTTTTCTATAATTCCTCAAACCATGGACAAGGATGAGGTGGTTATAAAGAGCTTCAGCCAGTGTTTCAAATGCTAGAAGAAAATAGAGTATTTTCTTGAGAGTATCACTATTGAATGAATGCAAGTAGAAGATAATACCTTTAATTGTTCCAATAAGAAGTATTACTTTTCCTTCTTTAAAAATCCATTCTAGTAGTCAGTAAACAAATGACCATTCCCAAAATCTTTTTCCTCTCCTGCCGTATTAGACTATGTGGAGGGAAGTCCCATCGTACGTCTACAATTGGTACAACTCTTCACCGTGTTTCTGCTGCACAAGAAGGATTGGGGAGAGTGGCAGCATTGGCTTGGTTTGAGTTTTGACACCAGCACCCTGAAGCAAATGTTTTCCTTTGGTCCTAAATCACAGGTTCTAATACAGGGAAAAGTTTTGGCAAAATTTCAGTTAAATATTTGCCTGCTCCTGTGTTAAGAAGGTCCCTGAAAAAATTCATTTATATTTGGAAACTGTACAAGTGAGAGGTCTTATCTGTGCATATATTTACATTGAATTATTGAATGAACTCAGTGGCTTAAACTTTTTAGTGTAGATGCTTTCTAGTGTCTTAGAAACATCACACGTAGTCTTTCTTTGTCAGACTTTTCTTAAAGACATCCTGGCGTACAAAAACAAGATGGTGTGTTCAGAGCAGAAGGTGACAGAAAGGTCAGTTACACAGCATTTTTTGGCTTTATTCTTTGTGTTGTCTACACTACCAGTCAGCCTCTCAATCTGAGGCTTTTCCCCTACATCCCAAGCTCTTAAAAATGCAATGTTTACATTCAGATTTAGAATGTAATACTCAACGTTACAATGAATCAATTAAAAGATACACTCAGAGCCAAAGGCTCTGTAGGTCTGTCTTTAAAGTATTCGGAGGACTTAGGACAGCAACAGATCCAATTCCTGATGTTTGCTCCTCTCTTCCAGGAAATCAGTGTAAAAAACTGAGGTATATTTTAACGTTGTTAAAACCCGAAGTGGCTTAAAAAGTAATCCTAGGTGTACTCTTCTACTACCTTTATCCACTAGGTGACAGTACAGCTCTTTTACCTTTTTTATTATTATCCATAGGTGTTTTTTTATAAAGTAGTTCTGTACAAACTTCTACGAATGTGTTCTTTCCAGCTGAAAAGTATGTGCTGTGCGTGATTTTTTTTTAATGAGAAAAATTTTTATATGGTAAGGAAATTTTTCTCAGTATAGTTACTTTATATTAAGTATAAATTCCTTATCATTGAGCAAAGTCGTTTGTCTTTAACTATGAAAGATAATACAGAGTGGCTTAATTGTGGTCTGATAAATTGCTATGGAAAAGCAAATCCTGGAAATAACTGGGAAAAAAAGCAGTTTTCAACCCCAAGGTAAGATATGCAGAACAGTTATACTTTTAATTGTAGTATTGGTCTTTAATAAAAGAGCTTAAATTAATAAAGCTTTCTTTTAAATAAATAATAGATTGTGCAGTGTAGTTAACCCTTGTTTATATGACTTGTTACAGTGATTTAATTAGAGATAAATTACTTTCAGTACTGTATTTTATAATGTAGTTGTCTTTTACTTCAGCACCTTGTTACTGCTTACTTTCTGTAAATGTTTGCGAAGCCCAAACACTGGGAAGAAGGCAAAAGATAAAGTTTATAGAATTCTATTTCCATGCAAAATTGCATGCATTTTGAAAACTGATCCTGCTAACATTCATTTCACTGCTGCTCTATTCTTGGGTAAAGTATGTGTCCAAGTGTCCATAGACGAATTCCCTGAGCCACTGCCCCTGTACGAGATTAAACTTACTGTAAAAATTAACTAGTTATATAATTAATTAAAATGATCATTTGTCAGGTATAGAAACTTTAGATATTTCTGAAAGCCAAGTGGAAGTATTAAAAAGCCCAAGAGTGCCACATTTAGTGTTTATAATAAACATTTTTTAATATATTTGATAATGGTACATGGTTTTGATGAGATTATTTTATGTTACACTGTCACTTTGCATATTGTTTACAGCTTGTGTAATTGCATGTTCATACTAAATTGCCCTGATTCTTAATAAAGAAAAGGACTTTGTTACGTAGTAGAACTATTTGCTTTTATCATTCTACTGCTGCATTCTGAGAATGTCTTTAAAAAGAATACCTAAATGTATACAGTAGGCAAATTAAACAAAATTAATATTGCACATTAATAATAAAACATGCTAGTTAGTCAATAAGTAAAATGAAATAACTTTACTGATTTGATGGGTTGTCTCACCAAGCACCTCCAACATAAACCTTATAGAAAGGTCGATTTTGAATATCTAGGAAAAAACAGACTTACTCATAAAATGTCATTCCTCTAAGAAAGAGTCAGTATGATTTACAGTACTGATTGCCAGCTGAAATTTTGACAAGATTTATGCTCTGGTTACTAACCTTCTTCCCCAAAATGGTTCAAGTCTGAATAGAATTTGGCCCATTTATGTTTAATGGCTGAGGACCATGTAAGGCTTACACATTTAAAATTTATGATAGAGCATTACAAAGGATTGCTTTGTACATTGACTTAGGATTTCTAGCAACACTAAAGGCTGGTTTATTTCAGCGCTTCTAGTAAAATGCTGTGGTTCACTGTTGAGACATCATTTTATATACATGTTGTATATAACTGTTACTTGTTTTCTTATTACAACATGGAGTATGAATGAGTATTTCATTTTGAAGAAAGAGTTCCTCCCTGAGTTCCATCACTTTCCTGTTTCTTCTTAGACAGTAAAAATCAAGTACATTTTACTATATAGTCAACTGCATGCCCATTATAACTATTTTTCATACTTTTAGGCATACATCAAAATAATACATCCTCTGGCTGTACTACATAAAAAGCACTTCTGTACCTTTCAGTTTAATTGTAAAACAGTTAAATAAGAAAGCTTGCATACATGATTTTAAGCAATTGTATAGATAATAGACGCTAATGTTAAGCAAAGAAGTTACTGAGTTTTTAACTGAGAGATGTTAAGAGAATACAAACAAAATGTACTTACCAAAACATTGTGTTTTTCTACAATTAATTTAGGAATCAGAGTGGCAACTCCATCATAACTTTATAGTAAGAATGTGTAACTTCCACAATAAACTTGTATTTTGGGTGTTTATGACTGAACTCAGCCATTAAAAATAAACTAGAGAAGCTGTGAGGTCTTTTTTTGGCAGTGATTTTTTTAAATACGTATTTGAAAAAAATAGCTCTGCTTTCTTGAGGTGTGCATAAATAGAAGTTAGTGGTTTTCAGACACATTTTTGTAAACTTGTAAACAAAAGAATGTTTTGTTTTACAAGATGCAATTTAAGAACTACAGGTTCTTAAAAGTAGTAGTTCTTAAACTACTTAGTTCTTAAAAGTATTAGTGTTAACAAAATAAAATCTTAATTTTTGAAAATAGTTAGCTGCCCTCTGTGAATGCTTTTCCCAAAGCAAACTTTCCTGAGCCATATCATGCCATTAGTTTTTAAGCAGAACAGAAGTAACTAGAAATTTCTTTTTAAGGGAGACGGTACAATATGGCTTCATGTACCAACACCCTTGGCCTGTTTCTTACCTTCCTCATGTTACACTAATGACTTCAGTTAAGTTGTTTGTGATTTATAGCAGTGCAAGAGAAACATCAGATCGGTCATGCTTTTAGCAGATCCTTCTACAAAATAGGATGTGAAACAATACCTTTGCTACTAAAGTCTCGTCATCTCTATTCCATGTTTCACAGGAAAAAATTGATGGCTTGATTCTGAACTTGCTGAAATCTATAAAAGCAAGGCTTTTTTGTCAACTTCAGCAGGTGTCGAGTCAAGCAAGCCCTTTGTTCTGATCCTGCAAGGATTTATGTGCGTACTCATGTATATCCATTAACTTCACATAGGCAAAGTCATTGCTGATTTGGGGCCCCTGAGTTTTAGCATTATTTGTAGTTTTGCTTACTATAGTTATGGTTCCATTCTAAGTTGTAGTTGCATCATTCACAATCAAGATTTAAAAGCTACTTTTCATTATTTGCAATTGTTAGTATTTATTTGTTCTTTGCAAAAATATGTGGATGAATTTGGAAATGTACAAAACGAAATTTTCTTAGCATAAGAAAAGATATGGATAAATGGAGGCTGAAGGGTAAAAAGTATCATCATTCATAAGGTATAAAAAATTAAATATTAAGATTAACACAAAATGTAGTAGGTGGAAGGATAGCAGATGACTTTACATTTTTTTCAGCTGCAACACTTACCTCTCTTATTGTTAGAATGGCTGAGAACCTCACAGCATTGAATGCATTTATCCTCCTGGCATCACAGGGAGGACAAGAAATATCGCTGGCCCCGTTTTGCAGCAGAATGCTGGGGCACAGAATCTACATGCAAAGTTATCTGCATTACTTGAGAGATTTCCAAGATGCATGAGCCTCTGCTCTATGTGTAAGCCATTGCACCATCTGTCATCCCTTAGCTGAATAGCTTCTTGCTACTAACAGGTAATGTTATGATACTGCAATCTTTTTTTGCAGCACAGGCAAGAAGACAAGACTTTTTCTCCCATTTTAAGTATCAAAAATTAACACAAAAGTGACATTTTTTTTTCTTGGTCTCATTCGAAGTAATTTATAAAAGTGCATTAATTAGCTGAACAACAGATTCTTCGATCCTTTCTTATTCATGCCTTGAGAAGCTCTGTCTGTGCTTCCTGAGTTCCTTCCTAATACCATCCTGTAATCTTGCTAGCTTTTACCCATGTGCTCTTACAGTTGGGCAAAGGTAGCATGAGCTGTGGCTAGTTTGGTGCAACGACTATATAAATAGACTAGTAAATAACACCTGCAACTAGATACGTGGCGTTTGCCAAACACAATTCCTAATCATGTTTCACTTTTAATAAAAGCTGATAAGACTATTAGACTAGTCTCTAGCTTGACTTCCCAGCAGCTGATTTTCAAAAAAAATAGAAGGATCCTGTATCCTTAATATATCTATCCCTCTGCTAAATTTAATTCAAATTGGCCAATGAGTTCAGAGTGTTCAGAATAGCTGAGACTGGAAGGGATCTCTGGAGATTGTTTAGTCCAACCTCCTGCTTAAAGCAGGGTCATCTATCAATAGATGCCCAGTTAGGTTTTGAATATCTCCAAGGATGGTGACTCCACAACCTCTCTGGGCAACCTATTTAGTCGCACCCTTACAGAATACTCTTATGTTGAAACAGAAGTTCCTGTATTTCAATTTTTTCCCCTTGCTTCTTGTCCTGTCAGCTGGGCACCACTAAAAAAGAGCACCTCCTGCCCCACGAGGTATTTATACACATTCATAAGATCCCCCCTGAGCCTCCTCTTCTCCAAGCTAAACAGTGCCAGCTCTCTCAGCCTCTTCTTGTACATACATCAGAAGCTCCAGTCCCTTAATAACCTTTGGGAGCCTTTGTTGTACTCACTCTAGTTTGTCCATCTCTCTCCTGTACTGTTCACGTACAAGACTGTACATGTTTTCTGTAACTGTTCTTAACAGTTCAGTACTGTTGAATGTATGTAAGCTTTGCTTAGTAAGCAGTAGGAGTAATTATTGTTTTTGTACATCAATCCAAAAATGATCAGGCAATGTGACCTAGAAATATATTTTATTTGATTTTTTACCTGTTCATAAAATATTAAAATGTGCAGAAGCTAGAGGAGGGAATACTAGCCAACACTGTAAGCAAAATACGTCACTGGTTATGCAAAGAAACAGCATCTTTTCTGTCACTAACAGCACTATTCATTGTTCAGGATATACAAATTTGGATAAAGGAATTGACTATGTTGAAGAAAAACAATGTTGCAATCCAGTCTTCTGATTGTACCTTAATTTTTAATGAGGCTTATGCAGTCTACTGACTTCCCTTTCACACAGAAGTGCCATGACCATGTGGCACTTTGAACTTTCTGAACGTATAACTTAACTGTGTTTGTGAGTGCAAATATAGGACAGTAGAACAATAAGTAATACATATGACTATATGAAATATAGTTGTGATTTTGACTACATATTATATATGTATAACTATTAATAATATATAACATAAATATATAACTGATCTGTAAAAATGTTTAAATCCTCCCCTTTTGATTCCACTGTGCTCTTAGACATAACTTGTTTTCAAAGATGCCACTTTATTCCTTAGCTGTGTACTGTGCCATTCTGGAGGTTGTTCCGTAACATGGACGTAACATTCTTTTTACTGATTTGAGTAGTTTAGATTTGAAGGACAAATGTAATGCCTATGAATTGTGCCCATTTTTAGATTTTTATGTTGTAAAATAAGTTCCAGTAAGAGTTACATGCACTTGCACCTTACAAATTCAATTTTTTACATCGGTATTTGTATTCCACCTTTGAGTTACCTGTCACTTGGTTAAAGAAACATGGTATGTTCAAAAACAGAAGTGACAAGTAGGAGAAAAGCATAGAGAACGGGCATAGCAAATTCAGGCAGACATATGGGAAAGAGAACAATTCTAACCTACCAAGAAAATTGCCTGTGATGATTTCTCCAATTGTGTCTAATTCCATAAATATTTTAATTTTCAAATTTTACAGTGGTCACCAACCAGTGTTGTAAAACAGCCTCTGAATCTACAACTGCTGTCTGGCTACCAATTATTTCAATAAATGGTGCAACTTATTTATGGAATAGCATTTTTGCCAACTACAGTGATCATAATGAACTGTGCCCTAAATGGCATCTCATTATAAGTTCCTTTCAGAAATAGAAATTATTTAAAAAAGAAAAAAAAATTGTGTCCTATAAGATACTTGTGTGTCAGGATTCTTGTTGATCATAATACATTTTGATATGAAAATAGTGATGGAAGGGTTCTCATCAGTCAGAAACATTTTTAGTGAACCTGCAATTAGTGGCCTAAATTAAAAAGTGTAATTCTGAACTTTAATTAATATTTAGCTAATTTAATTGAAGAAAAGACAGAAACCAATTCTCTAATTAATTACTGATTCTCTAATTTAAAAATGGAATTAGGAAAGAAATTATTTTTAAACAATCTATATATATGTGTATGTACATATTCATATGTCTTTTTTCAATTATTTTTATAGTGTATCAAATTACTTCCTCACCCAGATAGATTACAGCATTTTCCTGAAAACTTTTTATTCATTTGTTTTCTGGGTATGCACATAAACTTAAAGGACCAGGTATTTAGGAAAACTGAGCACCCGGAGTTGGGTCAGATTTTCGGGAGATCAGTGCCTGAGAGTATGCACAGATGTAGATCACCAAATGAGGGTTGCTTTCTTCTAATCTCCTTTGTGTCCCTAGCTTCCTCAAGTAATATAAGCAGTTAGCAGGCAGCAAATGGATTTAAAAGCTTTACTTGAGTGATAATACTGAGTACCAGTAAAAGTTTAAAGAGAGTACCTGCCATTAAAGGACTCTGAAACAGTAAGAAAGGAAACCTCAGGGCAAGACAAACTTAGGGGAATAGTCAGTGGAGAACTGATAGAAAAGTTTTCAGTAGAAAAGCATTTTACACCATGTAGTTACTTTACAAATCCCAGTGAGATAATTATTCATTAAATCAAAGCTTCAGTTTCCCTCCCTCCCTTATCAGGGGGTTCATGAGCGGTAGCAAAAAAAATTATTTTATGAAGGATCATGGGAGATGGAGAATATCTGTGGTTCAGTTTGGTAAAGCAGGTGGAGATTAACTTGTGGCATTTGGGATCTACTAGTATTGATTCCCATTGATTTGGCTGATTTTTCAATCGTGATTCGTGGGTTGTGAACCTGAGAAGATGCAGAACACTGACTGATACTGGTGAAGCTCATGCAGATAAAAACTCAGTAGCAAAAAGCTATTGGGATTTTCTCAAGCTAAAATTACAGGTGATCATGGTTCCTTAACTAGATAAAAACTTTCACATAGTAATGTTGAAGTGCTTTAGCTCATTATTTGAATCAAAGTAATTCTCATACTCAGCTTCCACAAACAGTCTAATAATTTAGTCAGGCAATATGTATTGAAGTAAATAGGTGTTACATAAATGTGTGAAAACTAAGTAAACAATCTATGTTTTGCTAGTTTTACAGATGCATGATGCTGTTCCTTGTTCAGGATTCCCCCAGTTTGCATCAGAATCGACTTTGATCCATTCATATGTTGGAGGAAAACTTGTGGTTCTGTCTGCACAAAAGGCCTCTCTTACTGTGTTACTACTCAGTTTCTTCTTAAGTTGAGAGATGAGTGCTACCCAGCGTTTGTCAGAGCCACAATTTTTGTCCAGCGATATACACAGGGCTTGATTTAAAAAGTTTGTTCTTTGTGCATTTATTTTTTACATTTCTAGATAAGTTTAATGGATCTGTTCCATTAAAAATACGGCTACAGAACGTCTACACATTAGGGAGATTTCATGTGGCTCTTGTTGCACCTGAAAAAATAGTTTCATTTTCACCACTAAATAGAGAGAGAACAGCATCAATGTTCATGGTTTTACATTTTAACATAGCAGGTGAGAGAGCTACTCTTCAGAATGGTTGTCATGCTAGTTTCAAAAAATACAAAAACATGTGGGCTTTCTAGAGTTGAACAGTCCGTGCTGGCTGAGTGCCAGTATAAGTAAAATGTGTAGAAATGCAACAGCCCAGAGCAAGCTAATAAATGACAGTGTCGCATGAGTTTAGAAATGAGATCTTCAGGGAAAAACAAGAATATGTGTGTCTTAAATATTTATTTGTGCTTTTGGAGAATACAAAATGTATTTTCTAATGTGCTTGAGAAAAGAAAAGTGCCTTCAACTGAAAACAAATATGATTTAAGTTAAAAGAAAACAGTAAGGCATAAGATGTAAAATTGGAAAATACTGTTTATTCAGAAGTAACAGCATTAGTAAATCAAGGCTTCTGTGAGTTATTATGGTTCCTACTGCTAGGCTGTGCATATACAGGTACAGTCTGATTTATTGTTCACAAAAATGGCAAGAATACAACAGGTGGATGGCAGTGATAAATTAAGAGGTAAAGAAAGGGAAAAGAATAAGCAGTTACAATGCAGTGATGGTGCCATGTGTGCAAAGTTTGAGTATAGCTGTAGCCATCTGAATTCTGCAGTCATCATGGGTTAAACTATCGTTACTTAAGTTTTACCCTTTTTGTTGCCATTGTATAATGTATGCATTGCCAGATTCCTTGGATATCTGCTGGTGTGACTTCATCTGATGTTCACTCAGGAGTACTGTTTTGATTAATGTTTATGTTCTCCGCACACGTCTGTTATATAGCACAGATTCAACATCGATCTACAGAGATGCAAACCTTATGAGCTGGGCTTTGATTCTGAAACATGATGATGTCCATGGCAAATCATTATTCAAAAACTATTTAATGAGAAAATGTCCTGACGGTTTAGTTTCCAAGGGGGGGGGGGGGGGGAATCTATGTACTTGTGATAGAACTTGAGAATGTTGAACATTGGAAAACACACTGTACTTAAGTTAGAAGAAAGGTTGCTGCTCCTAATACTTTAAACTTCTTTACTCCTTCAAAATTCATATTATTTTTAAAGTGACAGCAGAGGCTTGTTGTTTTTTTTCTAAAAAGGAATACTTTAATACCAAATTAAGTGGGTGAATGCTATTGTTTAAAACAAACTGTTGAGAAAGCTGTGTCACTTTCCTCAGAACAATTTTCTGTTTCACAAAAACACTCTATTTTTTTCCCTCCATTTTTAATCAGAAATGGGTTGCTTTCCAGTACAGGCTTGTACAACGATTATAAATAGTCAGGTGCAGAGGCACCAGCCAGTATTTTTGAGGAAAACACTGAAGTTTTCTTCATTGGGTCTCATGGTAGGAAACCAAATAAAAGTTGCAATCTAATCATTTATAAATTAATGGCCCTGCAACATACACACAATGTTTGTTCATGTACTTATGCATATACCATAAAAATGGTGGTAATTAGCTACACAGATGATATCCTCTCCAGTCTAAGTATCAAGTTTCAGTGCTCTCCTGCAACTCAGTAGTGCAGGACTGCTTTCTCACAGACTTTCCTACGGGAATGGTTCCAGAGTGCAGGGCTCCTGGAGGTGGTCTTGTTCTAAAGGACTTTTATGTTTTCTGCAAGAATGAATTCTCAGAACTAATTCTGAATGAACAGGCTAATTTTATACTGATAGGCTATCCAAGATGGGAACATGTAACCTACAAATTAAATATGTCGTTACTTACAGTGTCTGCAGCATTAAGTTCCAAGTGTGGAATATAAGGAATATCAAAACAATGAGATATTTGAAACCGAGTGTTTTCTCTGGCTGCTAATGCCGGGGTTTCCAACTAGCATTTCCAGGTTTTTCAAGTCTCACGGGATTTTCATGTGTTTTGTAACTTGATGTTTCTCTTTACCTGGATCTGTCATGCCAGATACAGACAAAAATGAAGGCTGAAGAATGCTGAACGTAGATTGCATACACTGAAAAGAGGAATTTGGGAACTAAAACCAAAAGGGACTCATAGCCTTAAATTGTGTGTTTGCCCTAATTAAAATGTAAGATCTGCTCTGTTATAGTGAGGCTATTAAAAGCATTTTTTTAAAGTGAGTTATGATACTAAGGTTGATAAAAGTAAAATAGAGCCTAATGTATCCCAAAATTACATTAATTACATTTCACTAAATGACACTTCAGTTGATTTTAGAGAGTACTTTAAATAATATCTAACTTATAGAAACAAAATCACATATAAAATAAGAATAGTAGCAAACACATATTAAAGGCCTGATTTTATTTAAGCAAGTAAGAGTAAAACTATTCCCACTAATAACAGGATTGTGGCTGTTCTCAAAGTAATTTACATAACCCTTGTCTAAGTCTTTGGTCTCACAATTTTTACATTAATTAATCATCCTGTAATGAGATGCCTTGCTCTGTAGACAAGGGGAGGGCAGTGGATGTTGTATACTTCGACTTTAGTAAGGTGTTTAACATAGTCTCCTGTAGACCTGTTGTCACCATATTGGTGAGATATGAGCCGGGTAGGTGGTCAATAAAGTATGGAGAGAGATATATATGGATAAATACAAATTTGTGGAAAGTTGGCTGGACTGCTGGGCTTGAGGAGTTGTGATCAGTGATACAAAATCCAGCTGGCAGCCAGTAACCCGTGGTGTTGCTCAGGGATCAATACTGCGAGCAGTAGTGCTTATTGTCTTCATTAGCAAACTGGATGATGGGATGGAGGCCATTCTCAGCAAGTTTGTGGATAGCGCCAAGCTGGGTGGAGCAGACCAGGGTTTTCTAATGTCGGACTAAATAACCTCTGGAGGTGCCCTCCAAACTAGATTATATTATGATTTCATCCATAACAAAAAAGCACGTGTTCAAGAAAAGAGCATAACAACTCAAAATTTATATTGCTAATAGTTGTCATTAGTAGTTGCACAAAGAATGCTCTGTGTTCCAGACTAAATTTTCAGTGTTGCAGGTTCACATCTGTGCTGAAAGACAGGCAATGAACAAATGTCTGTTTGAGTAAGGTGATTTCTGAGGCTGCTGCCCTGACACTATCTTCATCAGCAGAAAGCTCCTTTTTTCCATGTAACTGAATATGAAGTGGACACTGGGAGACTCTCTTCAGCCTAAGTGTTGGTGTTTGCCCCAGTTCACTATATTCAGCTTTATATGTGGCTTTTGACCAAATCTGGACCATTGGTTTCTGTGTAAGACCTTCTGCGTAACTTCATATACAAACACTACCTGGCATTACTGAAATCCATTTTCTTTCTTCCAGTCCCAGAGCTTTCCCGTGCCTTCCTCCTATTACAACCTCTTACTGAGATAAATTAGCTTTTCCTTCCCCCATTCCATGTAAAGGGTGGCCAGTCTTTGGACTTCCAAATCTGCATACTGCCAGTGCTTTATTTGGTTGTGTCCCAGAAGGTGTGGAGAAGTGTGAAAACAAGCAACTCAGAAAATTTCAGAAATAGAAGATAACAGTGGTTTCCTGACACAGCGAAACTCCACTGCATGTGGAATTCATCTGGGCTCTGATCAGACATTAGTATCACACAGCAGCCCATCCTGAATCCACAGTGCTGTCCTACTGCCAGTGGTGATGTAACTCCAGTAGATGAGCTGCACAGTAGCTCAAAAGCCAGATTGCCTTTTCTTTTTCTTTCATATCACATCAAAACTGATCAGAGAATTAGCTCTAGAGCAGAGCAGGTATGTTCACTGGCAGTTTCGGAAAATAAATAAATGTATTTTCTTTGTTTCACAAAAAAACCTTTTCCCTACATTTTCAGTGAATCAAAACTATAGAAAAAAACTTTCGTGTCATTTAAAATGTTCACAGTGAAGGGATTTCTAAAATGTTTCCTTTTTAAAGTACTGAAATGTAATGTGTCAAATACTTCATATATTTTTGCCTTTTCTCAGTTATGAAAAATAAGGTGACGCTATACATTTTAAAACTCTTTAAATATTGAAATTTTTCACCAGAATTTTTGGCTGAAAATCTTAATAAACTCCACTGATAGTCTACTTAAAAGATTTCTGTGGATAGAAGAGTGTGAGAATAAACTTACTGTGTTCTGTCCTTCATTCTGCTCTTCTAGTCTAGCAGTTTGCTTTGGAAGTTTCACATTTCTTTTACACGACACTATATTCTGTGTATCTATTGTAAACTATCTTAGAGAATATTTATATTGGCCATCATCCTGACATGCACACAGATGCTTTCAGTCTTATCTTCGAGCTTCAGAAAAAGATCGGTACTTAGATCCTAGAAAGCAAGTAACACCAAAAAATGCACTTTTGATATAGTTCTTAAAGTTTCTTGAGTTGCCTTTATGGATCTCACGTTCTCATATTGATGCCCTCCATTTATCTGACCTGCAGATAAATCCTCCTTCAACCAACTTTACAGTTTAATTATAATCTTTGAAGACACAAAGTGTGTCTTCACAAACTTCTGATGTGTCTTGTGATATTTTATTGACTCTTAGTCTTCTTAAGTTCTCTTTCTGTTCTAGCTTGTTTTGCCTGTTTCTGATATCCTTGAGTTACACAGAAGAATGCTTGAAAAGCTGTACAGATACTTAACCAGGTAATCTGTCTAGCTCTAATGGACAACAGGAGGCTCGTATCAACTTGAAGGCTGTACCAGGCTGCATCTACATTGGCTTTTTAGTTTGGAGCAGAAGTGTGGTTCAGTCCACAGTGCAGTATGGTGAAGATGAACTAGATTCCTTTGAAGGGAATGAAACTGGCTGCTCTGCTCTCAGTTCACCAAGCACTCTCCAAACCCTAACAAGGAAAAGGGGTCCAAACCAAACCAAAGGGTAAGACAAAATCTGGTTTTAAGTAAGACTGCATGTAATGTAGGTGTTTTGAGGCCTCAGCAGTAATTGCTTTAATCTGGTCACCCATTTCTGTTGTGCTTAATTAATTGCAAATATAGACATAACAGGGTAGCAAAAAGGAATTAAATGGATTAGTTGAGTCTTTTAGTCACAGTCCTCTAATAATAATGTAAATGCAAATGCTGTGTCTTTAGGAACTTTGCAGACAATTTTTGCTTCTTTGATGTCATAGTGTAGAAGAAGCATATGTCATCATTTGCCTCCTGCAAACACTCAAGGTGGTTCTGATCCTTACAGAGTGGATTTTGCAGGTCTACCTGTTCCTAACTTTCAGAGCTTGAGTGCTCAGAGACAATGCTTGAACATGCCAGTATACAGGAACTCTAATTTTCCTGGGGTTTTTTAATGATTATGTGGAGAGGATGGATTGTATTGTCTAGCTCAAGATGATGTGGGGAGAAGAGAGATTTGGACAATGAAGGGTTGACTTTGCACTGCAGGATATCCACTGTTTAGATGCCAAAAACTTGGATCTGTAGAGTACTTTTCAGATGCCGATTGCATTACATGACGTGGCTCCGATACACATATTTTTGCAGGGAAAGGATGGACATGATTAAGGGATATAGAGCTTCCCTATTAGCATCAACAGTAGTGTGGCCCACTATGCCGTGGCAGAGTCATTCTCTACAGGTGAAGTCCCTCTAAAAATACCGTAGCTATATTGAGACTTACAGTTATCCTTTTTTACTTGACATGTAACTGACCACCTGTCAGTGATTTGAGCTTGTATTAAAGAAATAAACAAGGGGATTATAGAATCCTCACTTGTTTTGTGGATTCATTTTGTTCTGAAAAAAAATCTTGTTTTATAAAACTTAATGGAGGAAATGTGTCTTCTGTGAGAAAGGATCCTTAGGAATTCATAATTACTTTCAGCATACCAGAACAAGGGCATTTGCTACCTGACCAATAAAAATCAGATCTTTTCTCAAAGGAAGGAGTTGAAAATATCTATCAATGCAGTCAGTGGTGGTAAGTTCTCATACTTTCAGTGGAAAATTATTCCTTCTCAGCTGGTGGTATTTATGTTTTTAAGATACTTGTCTTTTGGCAAGTTCAGCATTACCAGCCTCTGTGCCTCTGTTAGAGGATTATTGTTCTATCTTTGTGTTAAATACATCTACACCTTCTCCCCATCTTTTTCTTCTTTGGTGTTTTTTTTTGTTTGTTTTTTTTAATGCTGGCAAGCTGCTGATGTAATTAAGTTTTGGAAAGAAGAGAGGGTGTGGGTGCCTGAAAATGTTAAAGACAGGTTAATTCTAGACGTGGCTTTGCATGTTGACATTTCCCAGTTAACACACAGCTTCATAGTAGATTTCTCTTGAAACTTTGCCATGATATACTGCCAGCAAATGGGAGTGGTGAAAAATACTGGGAAGACCAGTGACTGCTAAAATAACACAAAATAGTGGTGCTGTCATCACCTGTTGCCACAACATAGAATTCAACAAAAATGCATGCAGAAGACCCTAGAATATTTGACAGCATTGCATATACAGGTCACAGTCAAGAAAATATTTTATCACTTTTTTTATTCTATCCACAGATACTTGATAATCAGTCATTGTGGTTTAGTAGCCTTGGCACCAAGAGTCCAGTTCCTTACTGGTATACATTAGCAGACTTCTCTGAAATGCTAGGAAGCTGCTTCCAGTTTAATAAGCAGAGAATTGGGTCCTGAATATCTTTTTAAACAAAGCACTTGTTTCAGGCCTCACCTTGTAATTGGGATTAATATTGGTATTGTAATCCTATAGTGTCATTAATATTGGTGGGACATTGGAGAAGAAAAAGAAAAATGTATACAGTTTTAGATCTCTTTGCAGAACTATGCCTACCGCAATACTACTTTGCTTCGATACACGAAGGTGGAATATGTTCTTCTTGAGACATCATTTGGAATTTGATCCTTTCTCTATTGTAGAAAAAAATGTTTACAAGCCTCAGTGGAAATTTTGGGCAGCAACAAATCAAAGATGAGATTTTTTTTTTTTTTTTTTGTACTGCAAAATTATTCAATTTCTAGTTACCTATGTAAAGTACTATGAAATTGATGAGCACTGCCTGCAAATGATAATTAAAAAATTTTTAATGAAAACCCGAATCTTAAAATGGCACTAGATCAACCTAATTTTAACAGTAATGTATTCTTTTGTCATCGTGTAATATTATAACTACAGGTAGAGGCAAAAAAACCAACAAACAGTGTATTTTAAAATCTCAGGAATATTCAAACACTGGATGAAAATCCAAACTTCTACAGCCTTAATGTTTGGGTTTTTTTAATTAAGTGAAATATTTACTAAAAGGAGCCACATTTGTGAAATAGCTGATTTTGGCTCTGTAAAAGATGAAGGGTTTTTGTTGTGTAACTGCTTTTGGTACAGTTATACTTGATATTTTTGTCACTGTTTTTCCCTGTAAAGTGGAAAAATCCCTTTAAATTTAATCTTCAATATCAAAGATTAAGAGGAATGACAAAAATGTAATTTGAGTCTAAATTATAGCAATTGAAATGGGAAAAAAACCATTGTCTTAAATATGCTTTTAAGTAGCATTCATTGTTAAACACTAAAAAGAGCCTGTTTTAAGACAATTTTTCAGTAGCCATCTGGAATTGACTTACGACATTTGTACAACAGTAGTTTGCCTATACTTTTGGATTGTATTATAAATATGTTTTCACTAGGCAGGGAACTAAAGATAGTTTAGGCTTTCATAAAAATTTTATAAAGCCTTGTCAGCCATGGAGTTGTTTCACAGCCAACGGAAAAATCAGGGATTGTTCAGTTTACATTGCAGCAACTAGTGGAGAAGTTGGAAAAAAACTGTTCCAGCCATCTTGATGGGAACCACAACTTTTTCAGAAAAGTCATTCATATACAGATTAGCAAAGACAGTGCTAGAAAGCCATTTTGCAAAACTAAAATGGGCACAATTCGGTATGCTAAGGTACAGCAATTGTTCAAACCTGCATCTCATTATAAGCTAATTCTGAAATTTTTGCTTTTATTTGTGGTCAGTTGTCTCACTCTCCAGGCAATGG
Organism: Aptenodytes patagonicus; assembly: GCF_965638725.1. Classification (NCBI taxonomy): domain Eukaryota; kingdom Metazoa; phylum Chordata; class Aves; order Sphenisciformes; family Spheniscidae; genus Aptenodytes; species Aptenodytes patagonicus. The sequence goes on along the minus strand of NC_134955.1, from coordinate 45,098,632 downwards.
CCATCCAATACTGAGCTTTCCCCTGATGGCAAATTAGCTATTATTTTTGCCAAGTTTCATGTATTTCCATGTACTACATGTGGGGTAACATCACTGATTTGAAACAGAAGTTCATAATCATAAGTAGTGTTTTACAGCATACACACTTTATTCTTGGGTATATTTTGTATAAAATATTACTCATAGATCATGAACAAAAGATGCAAACAGGAATTATTCTTCTTTGATATTTCTGGAATGTTTCTGCTCATACAAGCATGAAATTGAAGCTGTGAAATCTAGTGAGGAAAATGAGGGAGAGGCTCACCCTAGGATAGCTGGTCACTTTGTGACTGGATGGTTCACCCCAGAGTAAGAGACTTCACAATACGTTTTTTGCACTTCTATTTTTTCATAGCATTGTTGAGTTCAGCTGCTGTTCCAAAGCAGGCTGCTGTAAGGGTCTCAAACACTAGTTGCTCCATGTCTTGCGTGTATATTTTTGACAAAATTTTTATGTGTTTTTATTTAACTATTTAGTATATTTTTACCCAGAAGAATTATTTATGTTCATTGATTCAGAAGAAAAATAAGGTTTTACTCTACATTATGTAAGTGCTTTGTAATGGTAATCTTTTAGGAACATTTCCATTCCTGCTGTTAGGTTTGTCTTTGGGCAAGCTTTTCTTTGACCTTTTTAATACTTTCTGTACAGAGTTCTAGTCTGAAATTTTTGGGGCTCAGGAGTGTCCCAGTCAAAGATGATGTATTTTCAGTGTAACGTGGAGTAATGCATAGAAAATTACCATTAACAATATTACACATTCAGCATTAATATGCCCATTTCTATTTGCTTTCTTCACCTGAGCTGGAACTGGTACTGTCATTTCATTATTCATATGTCTAGATACTTCAATATGCATTTATATTGATGGTACAAAAGATAGAAAAAAATCCATGTCTTGTTAATAACTATTCAATTATTCTTAACTTTAGCAAGTATGTGACAAAAGTAAGCGTGTTGAATTGGTTTTTAAATCCCCTTAATTTTATTTTGTTTATGCATGTTTCTCCTTTAGTTATATATGGAAGTCGATTTGACTCCTGTTTTAAATCAAATCTCTTAAATGAAAGATGAAAGATGCATGCCTCTTGAAATAAGTGATGAGTAAGTCTAGCTTTCAACTATACAGTTTGGGTCAAATACTCTCTGTACGATACTAGAAAAGAACTTTGTGAAGAGTAAAGCTGAGGTATAACAATAATCCCTCAAGGTTCATAGTTTGGGAGGAAGTTACTTCTGCATACTGCTCGTAGTATAGACTTTTCTTGAAGAATAAAGTTTGGCTTCTGGCCGCACCTGCTTGCTAGCTACTGTACGTATATTGAGGCAGGCTACTTGACTGTTTATGTACCTTACCACTACTGTCTCTGAAGGCGTGCTAACTTGTTTGGAGATGCGATTAATTAAAACTTTATTAGGGAACACGAAAAGGTTGACATTTTGGAAGAGAATATGGAGGTTACAAATTGCTATTACATACACAGAAAGACATCAAGGGATAGTCTAGACTACAGAATCAGTTTTCGAAAACTTTCTCCTTTGTATATGTGTCTTTTATATAGTTTTTTTCTGTTGTTAGCTAATCCTTTGTGAAAGGACCTAACCCAAAATCCAGAGAATTTTAAGAGGTGCTCTCCGTCCACCTCACTGGCTATATATAATGCCCTGTGTGATCAAGTACCAATAACTGGAGTCATTTAGCATGCCCTCTAGCTGCTGTGTTAAACAGCTTTTTTATTCCATAAGGGCCTTAGTTTGACGATACAAGCATTTAGTGCAGCCCTGACTACTGGGCTGTAATGTACAAGAACTGCTTATTGATCCTGCAGCAGTGACAGAACTTTCTCCTTAGTCAAAATCCTACTGGAAATTAGCGTGCATTCTGTGCTAAGTAGAGAGGTCTCTAAGTAATGGGATCTATGTAAAAAAAAAGGGTACTGGGGAGGGCAGGTATGTGACTTTGTTTATAGAGTGCCACAGCTCCTGGAAGTGCAGCGTACTGTGCTAGCCAAAGAGGTGCTTGCTTGCCTTTCAGTTTTCTTTAGGATTCCTTGTTGTGTGATATTTACTCGTTGCAATGTTGAGTAGTACACAAAGAACCATATATAGCTAAATCTAAGCTCAGGAACCGTTCCATGTTGACTCTACAAATACTGAGCAATTTGTAGTTTTTGCAGATAAATCCAAAATAATATTGCCTCAGGTAGTATTTCCATAGTGAGATCAAAGATTTTTTTCGAAGTCCTGTATTTAATATTTTAAATTTGCGTTTTGTTGAAACTCTTCTAACAGTACAGTCCTTAAGGACAGGTCAGAAAGCTTATAGACTGTTGAATGTGTGACAAAGAGGCCATAAAGAATCTGGTCAGATGTAGCTAATTAAAGGTAAATGAAGGACAGCTGCTTTTTATGTTTCCAGCACATCTTTGATCTGCTCTACCCCTCAGACCTCTGTGGACAAGGTAGTTAAATACAAACTAGGAGGTATTTTAAAGACATTAAAGCCCTCCGGGGTAATCGAGTGACAGTCCAAGCAGCCATAAGCTGTTTGCTTTATTCATTAGAGAACTTTAAATGTGTCAAGAAATGGAATAATGTCCATGCTCTTAGATCAGCATTAGCAATGAAGATTACAACAGCTCTGGGACATATGAATGGGCAAACTTCTTATGAAAACAAGTTTATTGAGAAGCATTTTACTATAAAGGCAAAGAAAATACAGGTTACACATTTTCATTGCAGGAATATTGATTCAATATGCATTGAAATACCTAAAGCTGTAGTGACACAAACATCATGTAACCCAGTGCTGACCTCAGTGGTCCCTTCAATCATGTTTTAAAAAACTTCCTTTTCAGACACACATGATGGAAAGAATATGTCATATGTGAGTGACATAATAGCACGTAATACTTGCTGAAGAATTTATGGAGAATTTAGACAATATATAGCCTTTCACTTGTGTCTAGAGACTCAGATACTTAAGTTTGTAAATTGCAAGTGTTTATTTTATAAGTCCAAGCTTTAATGTCAATACAACATCAGTAAAGGATGTAGAAAAACTAAATAAAGAAAAAAGATCAGTTAGCTATATAAACAACTCTTTATTGCTAGTCATTTTGGAAAAAGTGACTTTGCCCAGAAATATTTGCGAGTCCAACTCAATATATTTTTTGAGAATCATTTGATATCTTAATTTTTTAATTATTATTTTGTAAATAGGAATTGGAATGGAAATTAAGGTGAAGCAAATTCCTGTAACGTTCTAAATGGTAAATTCTGGAGATACATGCCATATTGCCTCAATAATATTTAAGAATGTGGAGAAAATATTTGCTTTTTTTTATGCTGTGTGCTGTCTTTTGCTCCGTTATCTTTTGTGTCAGTACCTAAATGTTGCATTGTTTGATTGCATAATCAAACTCTCCATGGTATTCATCCCCACTGAAATAGCTTTGGTATTTTAAAATCAAGTAAAGCTGTGAAAAGTCTGGAATTTTAAAATGGTCATGTCGACTGCCTCTTTGACTATGCCATAAATGCAAATTTCATAGGTCTTACCACACAAAGAACATTGCTACATGGCGTTGTACCTCAAAAAGGCTCTATGTGAGTAGTGCAGCTGGAATTGCTTGCCTATGAAAGTGCTGTATGCTAGTGGAGTCTGGAAGAACCTTTCTTCCAAAGGCATGTAGATGTAGTAGAAGATCCTCTGTGACTAACCATTGATTTTTCCTGGGTGATTTGACATTTCCTCCTAGTCTTAGTATAGAAGTGTTTAACTATAAATAATTTAAAACTAACTTGATCCTTCAAATTGTCATAGATTTGTCTAATGACAGATATATAAGTATTTCTGCAGTCAAGTCACAGACATGAGGTTAATCGAGTTGGTAGGTCTGTGAACCAAGGACTTAATTTTTTCATTTTATAATAAGCAGCAAATAAAAAATTGAAATTAAACTGGAAGATGGCCTTTGTTTTTACTCAGCAAACCATACTCAGAGAACATAAATGAACATTGAGCAGTTTAATTGAAGCACACTAAAAGATTCACTGAGCTGTATTCTAGGCAACAGTAAGTATAAAGATGTGGTTATTGCTGGCAGCATGAGCATAATATACTGATTTGGCTGATTGTGCCAAAAACATTGTGAAAAGCAATCAATTAATAAATTTGTGCTAAATTTGGAGTAGTTTGCATACATATTTTAAACATTAAAGCTAGATATTTTTTACCCAGAGGCAAGAAATACATTGGTAAATTATTACAGAATTCTGCTAAATGTAAGATAGGTATATCTTGTGGATTGAGGACCCATGGTTGTGGCTAGCATACTTACACCTGTTCCACTCACATTGAATCTATGTGTATCAGCTTGGCTGTGTGATAGACTGACAAAAAAAAGCCCATACTATGGTAGAACTACTGTGAAAGGGAAATACAATAGCTTGATAGGACTATTTGTCTTCAATTTAAAGATCCAATAAAAATAAGTCAGAAAGGGAACTAAATATAAAAATAATCTTAGTTTTTTTAACAACCTTTATTTTTTCATTTTTTTAACAAAGTGCCTGGGACATCAAAACAAACATTAAGACCTTTATAATACGTTCCTTACTGACAAATGCTGCATTGCAAATGTTGGTTTATTACTACAACAACCTCTCAGTGCTTGTATATGCATGTATTATCACAAAGTGGAATTTGCCCTTTCAAAGGCTATAAATGCATATGAAGGTTTATGCATGTATGCCCGGGTATAATCACAACTTAGGTTTGAGTATCTTGTATTCATGGCATGACTATTTAAGAAGATCCATACCATTTTCTGTCTTTATTCACTGAACTGCCGTAACCCAATTTTCAAGCTCAGCAAAAATAACAGAATATAATTACTTTTCTCTTATATTTGCAATAGAACTGAACAGTTGACCATCTGGTAATAATAATGCTTTCTTTAGCTGGGCAGGGAGCAGTGAAATCGTGCAGATACTAGGTAAGCATTGTCAGCACCAAAGATGAGCAGTTTGAACTGTCTGATGTGAGTATTGAGCATGAGCACATTTCTAGGTCTGTGGATTGGGACTTGGGAAGCTGAAGGAGATTTACAGCTGAGCAACAGCCGGTCTAGATGACATGCTGCCTGAAAGACTCATTTCCAGCTCCTGTCTTCCACACATCTAGGATGTGATTCTCCAGCACTTGAGTAAACTTTACTTGAAACCTTGAAGATTAAAATGCTAGTTTGCTATACAATCAAGGAGCCATTAGGAATTCAACACAGGCTGAATTGCTTTCATGGAGAGAGCACTGACCACTTTCAGCACAAATGCTGCAGGCCAAACATCAGAAATTTCCATCTGCTGCTAAAGTCCTGGGGTTTTTTGAAAGCCAGATAATCACTGCTCCCAAGCCTGCTATTCCTCAGTTTCCAGATAGCGATGCTACACTGACAGGTTGCATCTATTAAGGAACACTGTTACCTAACAAGACGTTGAGCATGACCCAGCTCCTCCTGTAGGCATGCAAAAGCCGCCTTCTAAAATGCGTTAGGTAACGATGGTAAACTAAGAGCTCCTCCTGGGATTAATTGTGATCAGCTAACACATTTTTAAACACAGACATCCTTGTCCACACCAAGGGAAAAATCATATTCAACGTCTTGCTTAATTAACATGTTTTCTAGTATATTTTCTCAGTGTAGACAAGGTCTCTAAGGAAGAATGACTCATGAATGCAGCATTGCCATTATGGAGTACTTTTTGGAGTAACTTTCCATTTCTCCACATTTTCTAAGGAAAGCATTGATTTGGCTCATTACCTAAAAGGTTAATTAATGTTTGCGAGGAGCTCCAGGGTACCATTAGTTAATCCCATACCACATCGCTGAATAGAATCCTGGGCAAGAGTTAAAATATGTGTCACTTTCTGAAGTGAAGGCTAATATGTAGATCTTTTCCAGCATAGTCAATGCATACTGCTGTATAGTTTTCCTTGGAGCCTACTTGACACATACTACAATTGAGACGGGCACAATATGTGACTGCCTCCCTAGGAAAGGAGTGGGCCTTGGCTGCCTCACATATCACAGTGAACCTAGCATTTTGTGGACTTTTCTGAGGGACGTGTACCCTTACAGAACAGGTAAAAGCTTTGTGTGTCTGTGAAGTTGGAGTGGGACAGCAGGCTAATAGAAATTAGCCTGTGTAGCATTGACTGCAGGGATACTTTTTTCCAGGCATTGATTATTCTTCAAATAATGCTGTTACAATCAGGAAGAGGTTCCATGCTTCATCTTGTCAGATAAAGTGTTTTAGCCAACAGACAAGCAGATTTAAGAGGAATTTGTCATTGTTTTTGTTAGGATACCAAGATCAACACAAGATTCTTTCTGTCAGACATATATTCTCAGAAGGAAACGCATAGTACGCATAAAATATTTATGATCATTTCTTACATTGTAACTATATCTATGTAAAAGCCAAAATAAATACCAACTGTTCCAGCTATACAATATACAGTGCCTGATGTGTTTATTGCCACATTTTCTATGACCAGTCTCCTTTCTGTTGTGTTTCTCCAGTGACTGTGTTATTCCAGGGAAATGAGTAACGCAAGGGGAGGAGGGTGCATAATGACTTCTACGCTGTAGGGGGTTGTCTGAACTAACACATGGATCATGCTCTACATCTCTTGAATCTGTATTGGAATCTGTGTTCAGGATGTATTATGCAGAAAACATGTAGAGGGTGAGCTGCTCAGGTTTCTTTGAAAGACAAATCAGTGTATATCACAGGCACTTCACACTTTCCAGTTCATAGCTCTGAGGGTCGAAGAAGAGCTGAAGGCAAGAATTTGTCTCCTAAGGAGGAGCCACAATGATTCTATTTTTATCTGTGCTATTTAGCAAGTACTGTTAACTAGATTTCATTCTTTTTCTCCCTATTCAGTGAATAGACGAAGTATGGAAACACCTGGGGAGATGAGGAGAGCTTTAATCCTGTGCTGCTGAAATCTCAAACTTTCACATTTTTGCCAGATGGATAATTAGAGCACATTTTAAACAGAGTCATAGTATTCTCAGGCCATGTTGTATGATTATTGATACAAGATTTGTGTCTGTGATGGAATAGAGGAACAAAGAGCAAAGGAATTCAAAATACCCACCAGTTGCCAAAACGTTGGCATTGAAGAGATGTATATGAAGATTGCCAGTTTGAAATTTTAAGTGTGAATCTTGTAGAGGGAAATGTAATGTAATCCATAATGGGAAACAATTTAAAAACAGAAGATATTAGTTGGAAAAGGGAAAATGCTCTACTGAGGAGGGTCAGTTTGGGGGTCAGTATTTTCTGTCATTTTATTCCCTCCATGGGCTCAGCTAATGAGCAGAATGTTTTACATAATAGAATTCTGGACTCCCTTCTCGGTTGTTGATATTCCACTTGTGTACGCTCAGAGGATGTCAATGATGACAGCTGGTTATTTCTTCAACACAGAGATTTCGATTATGTCTTGTTTTATGGTTAGTATCCAGTTTTCACAAGGAATGTTTTCCCACCCAGAAGACAACAAATGTTGGACTGACCTAGTAATTGTTCTTTCCTATATTTCCTTTGGGCTCTTGTTCAGCTAGTTGGATCTGAGTTATTTTAAACATAATTAGGCCATCATAAATCACTGTGGGTTAGTTCACATGTGACATCACCAAGGAGACCCAATGGGACGATTAGAATATGTTTTTGGGCAATCTATCTATAGTTATGTTAACTCCTTTATCATGAAAATTAAGTTTGTAAACAGTAGTCTTTACAGTGTGACAAGTTAAAATATATTGCACCCTGATATAGCTGTTCAGCAAATTAGATTTTCATAGTGCTAATTGAATTTGTCACAAAGTTGATGAACATTAGCTAAAGAAAGAGCAATATATTTTATTTTATTGAGCACATCTCAGAGTGCTTGTAATTTAGTAGGGCCACCACACTTTCTGGGCAGGCTATCAAGTAGGATGTTGTAATGATTTGCATGACGACTATAGTAGATGGAAAAATGTAGCTTGTGTTTGTAGCAGTTCCATTAGTGCCTTGCACAGCATGTGCTCCTTTGGTGCTCTTCAGAGAGCTGTGTCATAACCCCAGCATCTTTTGAAGAGTTCTGTCTGGTGAAATCAAGTAACTATACACCGTTTAAAACCTAGTGCGTAATTAAATGATGAGACAAAGGAAAGACTGAGAAAGGCAGATAACCAATAGAATCCTGAAGTTATCAAAACAGAACTCTTGCCAAGGACCTTGGAATTCATCTGATTCAGTTGCTGGAAAAATGCCTGAATTAAAAATTATCCTATGAGGACCAAGAAAGTAGAGCCAAATTCTGGCACTGTACAGTTTTCTCCCAAAATGGACATTAATGCTGCAAAAACAGAATAGGGTGAACAACCCCTGGCCCCATGCTTGGCCCCCTACTGTAGGCTCTATCTGCCAAAAAAAGATGGAATAGAAGATCAAAAACGGGGGGGGGGGGGGGGGGGGGGGGAGAGCGGGGAGGAGAAGTTGGAAAAGGAGGGTGGTTGGAAAGGAAAGAACTCATAGGCTATGCCCCCTGCCAGCACTGAAACACTCGACTGCAGCTCCACTTGCAAAGCACCTGTTGGCAGCTGTTGGAGTAGTTTATAGGTTTTGGGACAGAATCAGGATAGAAAACTTATAGTCTGCGTTCCCTAATATGACGTGATTTGGCCTTATTTTAGTAAAATAGAAGTCATTCCTGGGTAATAATTATAGCAATAAATATACCTGTTCAGAAATAACTACAGCTTTTGCTTTCTAGAAAAAATATAACAAATATTAAATCGCATGATTTTGAATGACTCTCCTTACTACTAGTATTAATATTCTTTGGCTGATATCACCTATGTTGTCTTCCTTTTATCCAGAACTGAAAAACAAAACAACGTTGCATGGAGTGGAAAGAAAATACGACAAAACAATGGTCGTAAATATTAAGTTGATACTGTCATTCAAACACAGTGGCAGGAAGCTAGGTGTAAGAGGTTATCATCTCGCCAATTTCATGTTTTGCAAGCTTTATATATTAGAGTGGAATGACAGAAAAGTAGGAAAATTGTATATGTTAAATTAGAACTCTCAGCAAGTATTTTATGTCAAGAATTCAGTTTAAACATTTCAACATCTTCGCAAACTTTCATGTAAACTGCTGTTCAGATACATTTAGTTGAGAATGTTAGCATTACAGTTTATGCCCTCCTTCTGTTACTAACTCCAAAAATTACTTGTTTGTGTACAAAAGCTTTTGCAGTCCTTTGTTGTTATATAAATAGATTATTCTTCCTTAAGAGAAATATATAACAATTATCAATAATAGGTGTATTCAATATGTAAAGTATATCAAGCAGAAAACAAATGGTTATTTTTAAATATAGGTATTTATTACAGGCTGAGCTAAAAACTGTATTGCTTTTATTGGCTAACTCTCCTTTGACTATAATGAGAATTTTCCCTCTGCTAATGCTTTGGTTCAGTGTAAAAGGCTTACTTAGGTAAGTACCTGTATTACTCAGAAAGTTTGGATAAAGTTGAAATAGAAAGTAGATAATGTTTTGGCATTTAATCCTTTCTTATATAAACTTAAAACCCCCCACAGTTTTCCTGTTCTACTTGAAACACTAAACTTATTAGTTCTAAAATAATTGAAATTTGAAACTTTAAGCCTTCCTTAGATTTATATTCCGTAATGAAAAAAAGAACTCAAGTTTCTGATGCTGCAGTGTACGCTACCCAGGCAGAGCCTGGTTCCTGCATGAAGCCCACCAAGGGTCTTTCTCCATCAAGTCTGCCAAAGAATAGGGCCAAAATGCAAATTCCATTAGTTCAATAGTTTGTGTGTGGAACATTTCAAAATGAGATTTTCACTGTGTGTTAGAGTAATTCTTTGCCTTGCTTAGAAAGAGTAAGTAGTTGAGTAGCCTAGCGTGTAATAAATTTTCTTAGGTATTAGAGACTGTTAGCTTTAGTGACACCTGAGCTCGGCCATATTCTGTGCCATTAAAATAAGAGGACAGGATCTGGACCTTAAGACAGTGATATCTGAACAAGGAGAGCATCTAGTAGAACACAAGCATGTGCTTAATTTCAGTGGGACTGTATGGTATGCATAAAGAAAGGAATTTGCAGATATTTTAACTTGAATAAGAATGCTTTCCTGAATCAAGATTTTTAGAAGTTTAGCCATGAATCACCAAAAGACACGTTTTGTATTACAGAAGGTTTGTAATTATTTTTGCTGTAATAATAAATAGATGAAATAAATGCATTCAAACATAATAGTAAGTATAGTCTTCACTTTAATGCATGTTGTAGCATTAAATTTATTACTCTGGATAAAAAGAGACCATGGATGCTTAAGAGCCTTAATAAACCAGGGCATAGAAAGTTCAAAACCACGATAATCTAGTATCTTGGACATACAGATACGTATTTTCTCAGATTTTAAATTCCTTTAAGATCTGTGTAGTTGGTTTTATTGTCTCTGCACACTGACAGATCTCAAAAATACACTTTTACTGTGATCCTGATAAATACATCTTTTTATTGTATGTTTGCTGTTTGGAATGAGGGTGATTACAAAATGGACAGAGGAGTAGGCAAGCCTAGAAAATTTAGGCAAATATAGAGAAGCTCTGAAAGTTCTCCCCGGGCGACGTATGCCGGCGAGCATCGGCAAAATGTGGGTGGTAGACTTCTGGACTTTTCATGAGGTGTCACGTGGGTGGAAAAAAGTAACGTAACCAACGTTGAAGCTGGTGGTGGCAGGTGCGTTCGGGATCTTCCAGATCTCTTCTTTGGCATTCCTCCCTTGCTATTCACACCCTCCATTCTTGGACATGGAAAGTCCCCGGCATGTGAATTTAATTGTTCACGATGAGCGGTGGAGCGGGAAGGGAAAAAGCCAGGACTACGCATCAGCATCAGCAGAGAGCAGGACAGGATGAAGAACCAGTAAGGCTGCAGCTCAGATAGCCAGCTCAGGAATCAGCTGTCGTTTTAACATCAAATTCATCTGAGCCCCTAGCACTGTCTTGCATAATAGCAGTGTCTTTAGGGATTAGTCTTATATGACAAAGAAGCCAGTGCCAAGCTGAACTCCCTTCCTTTACTACTTTCAGCAAGACTTAATGTATTTATTTATGATGCCAGTCAAATGTTCTTGCTGTTCGTAAGTCAGAAAACTGAGCAAAAACTATGATTAAATTGATCACATAGCTTAAGTCCTCACTTTCCCCACTATAATGAACAACTAGCACTGTTTACGGTCTAAAATCCCTGATGGTTCCAATGCACGAGGTATAGAAGTACTGCATCACCAATGATACGTTTAGGTTTTTACTTTACTTTTCAAACTTCAAAAACTATTGGAGTCAGTGAAAATTAAACTACTATTTGTACAAATGTTTATTAGGCCTTTTTTATTATTATTTTATAGGTCTTGTAGAAATTTGCCTGATGCATCCCCTTGATGTAGTGAAAACAAGGTAAGATTCTGCTTGAACAGGTTTTGTTGACACTGGAAGATATCCAAATTAGGAGCTGTCAAAAAATAAAATGCTAGAACTTCTCCAAGTAAGATAACTTGTGCCTTTAATGGCATTTATATTTACTTACCCATATCTACAGCGTTTCACAGATGGAATTTGAATAGCATGACATATTTCTGATTAGAGGTCATCTAAAGGTGCTAAATCTGTTTTATGACATGTATTTTTAATGTTGTAACAATCATATAACATGAAGAGGGCTATAGTTAAATTCACTTACTATATGCATCATCTGCAGTAATGCTTTTATATGTAATTGGGAAATACCATATTGCCTCCAAAATAATTTTCACGGATTTTTGAGACGTGATAAAAATAATAAAATAAGGTGTTCCGTGTTCTTTCTGTAATCTAAGTAACTTCATGCTTTTATTTTTTCTTATCTTTTTATCAGTCCCTATTTTCTTTTCTGAATATTTGTGCTTATGTGAGTATAAATGATTAAGTGACCTGGAAAATTTGGTCAAATGAGGTTTTTTTAATGTTGATTATTGAGATGGAAAAAGAATAGTTGTGTTTCTAGTTTCTTGAGTATCTTTTTGCTTTTCTATGCTTTTTAGTTTTCATATCAATTCATAAGTGAGTGTTACCATATGTGAAAAGCAAACCAGAATGCAGAAGCATACAATAAGAAGGAGAAAACTTTTCATGCCATGTGTGTTACGTGCAATGCCAGTAATTACCATATACTGCTCCTGGAGCTCTCTCTAGGTCTCAGTCATGTAGGCAGAAAAGCTTCACTGGGAGATGGATCAGCCCAAAACAAATTATGAAGACAGCTGTGGTCTCTGGAATATGCTTGAAGCAGTCAATTATGACTTGAGATTCTAGTTCCAGTTAGCCAAGGTGTGAGCTCGTTACGGATGTATTTTTGGCTTCTGTTTAAATCACGTTCTGGGGTTTGCCTAAGTCCTTGAGATACACTTTTCTGCAGCTTGCATTTTGCAGAAGGAGGCCATCTGTCTGTGTGATTGCCCAACACCAGAGGACGGTAATGCAGGCTCCATCCACATTAACTGCTGCTGAGGTGCTGTAGGTACTCCTCGGGGCTTGGAGTTTGCTCAGGCAATTCTTCTGTATGCCTTCATAATATGGAATGTGTTGATTCATATAGAGGCAGTATACCTGGTAGTTTCAAGGGTCCTCTCTGCCCCTCCAAGTACCACTAAGACCTTGCTATTAAAACAAGATTTACATAAAAAGATTGAAATTAAAGACTCGGAAACAACAGGGTACAAGCAAAACAAATACGAGACCAAATTTAAAAGAAAAAAAATCTGTCTTGCTCTGCTGTCACGTGGTCCTTGTGGGATGTGCTTTAGTGACTTCATTTTGGCAGGTTGTGCTGTAACTCACCTATAGGTCTCAGGCTTTTGCTTTTACCTCTTCCAGTTTTCCTCTTTGTACTAAACCAGGAGTCATGTTCTTCTGTAATATAAACGCAGCATCAGTGATTTACTTCTTATGTCTTTCATGCCTTTGAGGTTGTCATCCTACACACCCTCGTGCCCCCAGTCTTAGTTGAAAGAACTTAATACATATCCTTAAAATCATTCATTATTTAGGACATGCTACATACCATATATCATAAAAAGCATTAATTGCACATCTGTTCTGATAAACTGGCAATCAACAGAGGTACTTTCAGCTTTCTGATAGAAACCACACACACAGTGGACTCTCAGAATACAAGGACAGATTTCCCCATTTCTATTCCAGATTTTACTGGGTTTGTCATACTTTTAGTAGTGAAAATGTTAATCAGATCTGAGATCCAGAAATGGAAAGCATTAATGAGTGTACAGGGATGTTTGTGAAGTTGTATCAATATTAAAAAAAATAATAATAAAAATTAGGAACCCTTTAAATGTGAAAGCTGAGTCCACAAGCAGTGGAATTAAAGAGGAAAGCAGGAAAAAATGAAAGAACAGTAGGTGTGCAGGAGAAATCAGTTTATGGATCATGGTGAAACCAAGGGGCTGAATCAAGTAAAAAATCCATTAAGCAAATTTGTTCATTTGAAGAAACTTCAAGTGAAGTTGAGTTAACTCAACTCTTCTGCTGAGTTAGCTGCAACTCTTTGCAGAAGCGGGCAGCACCCAAGTAATAGTTTTTCTGTGTTTTGTTGATGCAGATGTATTCAGAGATATTACACAGATTTTGCAGTAACATTTCTGCTGATCTTAGCAGATGTTAGTACTTGAAAATACTTAAATTTTGAAAGCCAATGAGAAAACCAAGAATAGAATATCCTTTGATCTCATCCATCATTCCATTCTGTGTTCCTAACATCATGCCGCTTCCTTTCGTTTTGTAATAGTCCAAATTTACTATAGCAGATTAATTCTTTGATGGCCTTGGAGAAGTTCAAATGAAACATTGTTTCTAATTCTGAACTTTGGATTTAGAGTGTTTTCTAATACATTTTCATTTCCTTTATTCCCTTGTTGCAGTGCCTGCAAGTACTGCACTGCACTTACTCTTTTCCAACATGGTATTGATAATCTGTCATTTCCTAATCACTTGCAGCTATTACAATTTTGGTGGTTTGTTTGGGGGTTTTTTCCTTATGGTTAGGTGAAAGGATGTATAAAAGCACCATTTGTTGCTTAATTTTTATGGTGTTTTGAGTTTCCTGCCTTTTTTCTGTAAAGTGTTTGGTGGAAAGAGTCCCATGGTCTTTTCAAATTAGTGGAATCTTATTTGATCTAAGCTAGCATTCTGAAGGAGTTTAGGGAAGATGCCAAAAGCTCACATCTAGTGGACTGGTGGCTTAGCATCTTTGCTTCGTTGATTTTTTTTTTTGTGTGTGTATGTTTTTAATAAAAAATTGGAGAAAAGAAAGTTCCTGTCAGAGATTATTTTGAAACCCTGGAAAATTGTTTGGCTCTTTTGTGACAACATTTTGCAATCTCTTTTCTGTGTTTAGTAATTTCTATTATTCTACAGTAACAATGCTAGACTTGTTTATCTCCTCACATCAAGAGAGGAATATATCTATATAAATACATGTTTATAAACTATGGACAAGCCAAATGCTTAATAGAGTGTTTTTTGCTAAATGTCCATTTGAAAATTATTTTATTTTGTTATCTATTAGAACACCAAAGATCATTACTTTAAGAAATTCATGTAAGCGAGCTAGCTAGATGGCGATAACTATGATCCATTGGTTTAGCTCTATGAATCCCCCTTATTCTTTGAAATAAAGCTCTTTTCTCAATTACAAGATATATTGGTATAGTTTCTGATGAGAGACTATTAAAAATATTGTGGTAAACTTTTAATGTCTCAGTATAACAGAGACTCTGTTAGCTGTTTTATTTATCAGTTACCCTTATGATGAATTTAGCCATCTATAGGTTAAATAAAGTACTGAATCTCTGTTCTTGTCCTCCTAAATACAAGTTTTACAGAATTCGGTAAGGGTTTATGTGTGTGCCTAGGTATGAACAGGGAGAGCCGTAGCAAGTAAGAGTTTTCTGGTACAGATACAGTCCAGACATAGAAGGTCTACTTTTTAATTAAGAAACCTAGATGATCTTTCTTTGCTGGAAAGTGAGGAGAAAAGTGTCTTAGTCTGGATAAAGAATTGGTTTTGCTTATTTTGGACCCTTTTTTGGGTCTTAAGTGTAATGCAGACTGTAATGTCATTTTCATCCATCAGACTTACCAAAGGATGACAAAAGGGTATGCTAGATCATGATACGCAGGACAAGACATTGTCATATATATTAATTTAAAATTGAAAATAGTAAAGTGCTTTTCCAGCTAGAGTTTATCCTTTGTGTCCTAGTGGCATATGTTTTGGCTTAAGCAAATGTACAAAATTCAGAACTTAATAACATTTTATTGTTGGAAAATTAATACTTGTGCAACAGCTCACAGGTGTAGTTGGTGAGTGAAAGGGAGAGAATTACAGGGAGTTGTTTGAAGTCAAGGGAAAGCTAATGTTTTTTGAGGGATCAGTCAAGCAAGCCTGACTGACAACTGGAGGATGTTACTGTGGTCTGTCTGATGGCTCCAGGTTATGTTCTGATGTGGTCCTATAGCCTTGAACAGCTTGGAGTTTCAGAAAAAAACCTGTTCATTTTTTTTAATTTCCCCACTACTGTGTTGCTGGCCTAAAACTGACAATTTTCAGGAGCTTGGTAATTTCCGAACTACATGGGCTAACATATGATTTGCCTTGCTATTACATTTTAACACCTCAAAAAATGCATGCAACCAAGAGTGATATTGCAAAATTAGAACTATGACTAGAAATAAAATTTTGGCTAATATTTCCTCAGGTTTATAAGTTGATTACCTTTACATGTGCTTTCTCTTTTTCATTGATTATCACCAATATTTATACAGCTGAATTTTAGTGACTCCACTGTTCTTGAAAACAAATTTCAAAGTTGCCTGTGCAAGTATTCATACAAACTGTGAAACATATAGAACATATTGAAGTAGAAATAGTCATTTTGGGTGTGACTTGGTATTGTGTAGTTAGGAAATGGAAACCATACTTCATAACTTTTTTTAACAGTTGTCTACATGACAGAATTTAATAGAAAACACATATGAAGAAATGTATGATTAAGTGCTTTCAAATAATAGAGAAAAAGTTACAAGACATCACCAAAAACTTCCAAATATATAACACATCTGAAAAGATTTGTGTCTGAAAGTCCTGTGAACAGGAAAAATGTTATGTGGATTAGATGAATCATTTACTTACCTCTTTCATTTTGGCAGTAATTTGACATCACTATATGTTTCGAGACAAACATTTGAAAGAAAGATGGTTTCTCTCATGTCTTACATACAACATTGTGCTCCAGATCTGTGTTGACTTCAGTGGAGATAGATTAGTTCATACCACTTGGGGATTAAGGTTTTTTTACTTCCAGGCGGTGTATTCGAAGAGTGGTAAATGTTATCATAAGCCAACTACCATCTAAAGGACTTGGAGAAGGTCTAGTTTATTATTTTATCAGGAGAATCATCAGGCTAACTTGTGTCCTAACAAATTAAACGTATATTCAACAGGCAGTGTTTTAATACTTCTCTGGTTAATTCAAGTAATGACAGTTACAGATTATTTTAAATTTTTTTGCTCTTTATTTAAACAATCTCTTCTATTTTCATACATAATTGTGTCTTCATAACACAGCCTCACATTGGGATGGGTGTGCAATTTGGAAAGCAATGCCTAAGACAGACCCAGGAGGCATTCTTTCAAAAGCATTTACTTCAATTTATCAGGAGAATAAGTTAATAAGTATAGCTTGTTTTCCTGATTAATCTATTCAACCTCCCTGTTTTTTTTCTTAAAGCTGTTTCTCACCTTTGACAGAATCTGGGGAAGATGTAGTCCGTGTTGCTTCTACTTCAACAGCTTTTGACACAGTTCAGCATTAGATCAGAATCTTATGTGTGATGCAGAATATCAGCATTAAAAAAATGAGGCCAATAATTCACCTTAGAAACTTTGGAGAAAGTGTTCACCTAGTCATGATAGAGATCTTATGGTTCGCCAGTCTTTCTGCAAAAATCTAGACCAACATCATGGATCTCAGCCCCAAATTTAGAAAATAATTTGGGATCTAAATCCAGATTTGGACTCTGCATTACAGACCTATTTCTAGTTAGCAACTGTTCTGCTGGTTTGTGTGCGTGTTTATCCATTTTGTTCCTTTGTTCCAATTCTGTCATTTTGGTCTTATTAAAAAAGTTCAGCTTACTACATGTGTTTCCGATCTCATTCCATCTGTTGTTTTGCAAGAGCTACTTCCTTTATATCATTAATTCCTCTTTGATTTCTGGTCTTTTTTGTTTGAGTGAGCAGTAGTGGAGCCTGTTTCTGAAAAACGTTGGTTTAAGGAAGAGTTCATTGTCCTTATACAATGTTACCATTTCCAAATGACCATAGCTCACTTGGTTCACATCAGGCCATGTTAAGTTCATGTTACTTGATGCAAACTGCTCTAGTTAGATTGGTAACAGTTTTAAGCAGAAAATAGTCTTCCTGTCCTGGGAAAATTATCAGGATACCAAACAATTCTGTATTGGAACAGTTGAACTCTCAGAAGACTGTTAGAAAAACAATGAGTTTTGGCCAATGAAACTCTTCATTTAATTAATTTTGAATTTTGGAAGTTTTCACTTCCATTTCTTTTTTTCTTTTCAACTACTTTTAAGTAATTTTGAACTAGAAAAACAGAAGTTTTGGTTTGAAAATGTAGAGAACAACATCCATTCTCATCTAAAAGAAGTGTATAAAAATGTATTGGAACTGATTGTTTCCCGAGAAATGTTTTTTTTTTTCATTTTGAGGAAAAAAAACCTAGTAAAAATAATCCCTGACCAACTCAACTTAATGTCCTTATTTCAAGCAAATGTCAAGGCTTTTCTCTGGAATTAGTTTTACTTGATTTATCAGTGGCCTTTGGCACAATTGTTCATAGGGTTTGTGTGCATATTGTAGCTTATACTCTGTTTTTGGCATTTGAATTTCAGCATTGAAATGCTTTGAATATTTCCTTACAGATCCAAGTTTTGTATAATAAGAACTTATCTCAAGTTTACAATAATTTGGATGTGGATGTGATCCAGGGCTCTGTAATTTGCCCTTTGTTTTCCTTCTACGTACAATCTGTTAGGAATTAATAAGGGAACACGGGCTAATAATTCCTGCTAGATATACTATTCCAATTTAAATCCTTCCCTGAATTAAAGAACAATATTGGTGTGCACTGTTAAACAGATGCTCTGATTTGCAGTGCTGGTCAAAGTGATTTCTGTTCCTATGTGCTTTTTTTTTTAATTCATAGGCATACCATATGTATATTTTATAAAGAGCGTCAAGATCCTTTGGGATAAAAGGAACTGTATAAATGCAGCTTCATCATCTCCTCATGTGATACTGTGTTATTTGTGATCAAACGGCAGAACTGCTTAATAATATCCCTATTTCAAATCAGTGTAGATTTCTGTAAAAACTATAACATATATTGTTTCTTGATCTTAGAATAATCCTATCCCTTCTTTGATAGAAACTGAATTTGTGCATCATCAAATCAGACTGCCAGAGATGTCTTTTCTCAAGCTTTTCCTTAATTTCGATTAAGCATTCTGCCATTTACTCTGGTTTTTTAATGAAGAGTAGGTGCTTTTTTAAACAAGTGAAATACCATAAAATAATAATTTCCATTGAACAGCATGGCATGATGATACCATGCTTTGGGTTACATGATATCTGTGCCGTTTCACTGGCCATACCAAGACTACCCTCAGGTTCTTGAGTCACTCGTGAGCTGTAACAACCTGGAATTTCTAACACCCACCAAATAAGCCATGTCCACCTTCAGCATGCTCAAGATAGAACAATAATCTCTATTTCCCTTTTAAAGGATCCTTTCCTTGTTTCTGAGGTTGTTAGGTGAATAAAATGAAATAAATGAAAACTCCAGATGCCTAATTAGCTGTCTACATACTACAGGGGTGCAGCTGTCCAGTCCCTTACACTAGAAGGAAGAGAAACGTCTCTATGTGCAGGAAGCAAGTGTTGAGACCATCATAGGAGAACTGAGGAGAGAGACAGTAGTAGATGAGGGGATGAGCTTTTCAGGAGAGGAAGCAAGTGGACAGTCTCCCACAGAGAGCAAAAGAGAAAGAATGCCTGAGCAAGAACGAGGACTGACGAGAGGGGATGTGTAATGGGTTTCTTGCATATTTTCTTCTCAGTCCAGTAGATGCAGAAGGTGTGTTTTGGGTTTCTGGAAGGAAGTTGGATCAAAGCTCACTTGGGAGTGGCCTTAGTCCTCTTCAAAATGTAGTGTATAATTTTGTTTGAGATTTTTGTTTTGGTGCATCTTTCTATATGCCCTTTTACATACCCCAAGCACAGCTCTGTCTAGTAGAACCCTTACAGATGATTCCTTGTGCAGCTGATCTGAGGAATAAATGGAAATCATGCTAAAAGACATATTGAATATTATCTGTCTTACTAGTGACAATCCTTTTGACTATGGACATTTGCAAAATGTAAACATGCATTTGTTCTCTTAACAATTTTATGCTTGTTATTTTGCTTTTCCTCCAGTTTGGACAATGAGCTAAAATAGTTCGTTTCAGGTCCCTTTAATTTACATTTTGCTTTCGTTCTAATGGCATAGCACAATATTCTTTCTGTGTTTGGATTTCCAGTACTTACAAAGTTCATGTAAACATTTCCTGGCAACTACATGGGCAGAACTTGTAATATAACAAGAGCCTGAGGGTTTCCCTTCTGTTATCTGCATCTATATATTTACATGTTTTAAAAATAACTGTACGCAGACATACTTGGTTATACTGGTACAGCATCTTCCTTGGTAGAGAAAGTGAAGTTTCTTCATGTTTAAGTTCTCTAGCACTGGAAAAACCTGCAGTTGATTAGCTGTGTCCTCATGATGCAGTTGCAAGAGGGTGGTGTAGACTGCATTTTATGATTTCATGGGCTGCACATTGTGCGCTCGCAGTTTAAATCCAAGAAAGCTCTGAATTTTTTTCCTTCCTTTTGTTTTTATCTTAATTTTATGAAAATATTTCCTTTCATAATATGAGGCTACAAATAATCCTCTTCTAGACAGAATAGGCAAATGTGACAAAAGAGCTCCAAAACTGTAATTATGGGGAAGAACCATGCCATGGGTTTACAGATATGACAGAATAATTCTTTTTTCATTGCACTGCCTGATGGGGAAAGGAAGAAAAGGGAGAGAACCTAGGACTAAATGCCCTCTAAAATATGATCATTGTCCTGTTGGCTGCTTCTCTAGTTAGAAACCACCAAAGAAATAAGAGACAGTGTAGAAACACTTGGATTCTCTTTGTAGTATCTCAAGATTTCTACAGATAATCAGGACGTGTACATGAGTCAGAAACCATGACCAAATCTTCATGACAAAAATGAAATTCAGTTTGAAACATTTTGGGTATGTGGGTCAGCTGACAGATCTCGAAAAACATAGCCATATTTGTACAGAAAATACCCTGTAGTATTATAGTGTGTGTTACGGTCTGTATTAAATGCAATAGATGTGTTTAATTATTTTATTTGTTTAAATTCCCACAACCTCAGGATATGCCATTGTATTGCTGTCAAAAAAAAAAAGGAATTACTATAACTTATGGTAATGTACCTTTTTTGAGTTATGTAAATTGCCTCAGTACCCCTTATACTCTAATAGTGAGAAAGAAATAACGTTAAGAGTCTTAGTGCTCAGTGTAATGTGGACTATCCTGTACATCATTTATGAATCCCATTTATTTATTTTGGACATGGGAGATCTATTTGCCTATTCATCTGCTAGTTCATGGCAATGAAGAATGGTACCAGAACTGCTAGCATTTTATCCAAGGCTGTACTGGAGGCAGTTTAGACCACTTCAGTAGAACCACCCCTTAAAATCACAGCCAGTTCCCAAATGAGGTGTTACAGCCTGCGTCCATCATGTCCTGCCTCCTACAACTGCTGTACCAGCACTCAGAAATCCCCATCCTCGTGCTGAGTTCAGCAGCCTCTCCTCTCCGCTCCTCTCCTCAATCCCTGCCTCTGTTAGCTGCTTGGCCCCAAACCACAGCTTTTGTCCAGCCTATTTTAAAGTGTGCCAGGTGACAAGCTCCCTCTAGTTCCTTTGGGAGGCTCCTGCATAGCCTACTGCTTCTCACAGCCAAGAAGTATTTTCTAATGTTCCAATATTTCCATTATGCAGTTTCATCCCTAACAACTACCTACACCCCCTTTACTGTACATTGTTCCCCTTTCCCTTTGTTTATTCCCTTTAGACACAGTAGATGCATGGCATGCCCCCATTTTCTTTTTCCCAAGCCTAAATTAGTGAGAGATAATCAAAAAAGCTCTTTAAATAATCTTTTCTTTGTATCAATCCTGTATTTAAAATATAATGAGTCAAGTGAAACCATGAGGGATAGAGTGGAATGAGAGCAAGAACGGAAAGCAGAAAGTGGAGGGCTAGGAGGTGAGAAAGTACATGGGATTCTATTTACAAGAAAAATATGTGCTGAAAATAAGTATTTAAGATGGGAATTGGGGAGTGGAAATGAACAGATGTTAGCACAGTTACAAAAGTAGTCTGGAGACAAAGAAATGGGAGAGTTTTAAAAATGTATGCATTTTAAAGTAATATTTTAAATAAGGATTAAGCAGCTGGAAAAGGTTACATAGGCTACGAGTTGGAGACATCTATGGTGTACATAACATGTTTTTAAAACAATCTAACAAAGCAGCTGGGTGAGTTATTAACAGATGTTAATGATTTGTCAGTGGTATAAAACATTAAGATCACATTCAGGGGTAGACCACTGTCATGCCTGATTTCTAACCATGGATGGAACATGCCTAAACTAAAACAAGCAAGGAACCACTTTGTTTAAAAAAAAAACCAAACAAACAAACAACAACAACAACATAAAAAACTATGTTTACTTTTATTAGTATTTGGTCATGTAGTAAAATGAGTGGGAGATAGTTTAAGTATGGAAAATCACTATTTAACATCTTCATTTACAGTAAACAGAAAAGAAATTTTCTACCTTTCTACATTTTCTACATTTCTTTTTTTTCTTACTTGTATTTGAGCTAGCCTTTAGAAGCTATGGATACAAGAGAATAATGCTGTATATGTTGGAAGCACAATGTAACTGTAGCAATGCCAATAATTCTCTCAGAGAAGCTGGCCACTAATACTGTATTTAAGTATGTCCCTAAAATAACTGCATTAGGCCAGTAAGTGCCAAGTAAATCTATAAATAAATAAAAAGAGAGATAATATCTTTATGAACTATGCTTTTCGTATGTTTTTATGAGCAGATGCATCAGTGTGTATTCTAGGTCTAGAGGGGGTTTTGAGAAACAAGTCTTCATGTTGAGTAGGATGCAAGTAAAATACCATGTCCAAAATAATCTTGGCACAATAGAGCTGTCTTTTGAATTTATTTCTCAAGAGAGTAAAAAAAACCCCAAAAACCTAAGGAAATATTTGCAAGTTTTTAGCTGCTGCAATGTTGTAGTAAGCTGATGACTCCCTGGTGAGAAGGCAGCGGGTTAGATTGTGCTTTTACAACCCAAGTTGAGCCAGGGGCAGAGCTCAGCGGCACCAGATGAAGAGCAGCACACAGAAGGGATTGTGCCTCAGAGGTGCGGTGACCTCCCTGGTTTTCCCTTATCCCAGTAATGGATTGTTGATCAACAATAGATTGTTGATCCACTAACTTCTCATAACTACAAAAGTACTGCCATTCCTTATACCTTTTTATCCATTTCCCTAAATCTGGAGCAGGGGCAAAATAGTACCTGAGTATCCCCTGTGTAGTGGCTGCCATATACATGTTTGCAGCGGAGTGGTTAGGCGGTGCTGCAAGTGCCCGTGGGTACACGATGTAGTTCAGGGTCTGTAACAGAGAGAAGGGAGATAGACTTTTGAGTGCTACCTGTGATACTATCCATCCAGCATCTGCCCAGATGTAGCAACTTAGATCGAGATGGTTTCTCCCAGGAGGTGCATTGGATACTTCTTTCTTTAGCACATTAGTGAGCTGAATCAACTCAGCGCAAGAATCGGACAAGTGTCAGAGACTGTACAAGGGAGGAAGGAGGACAAGACAAATGGGAATTGGGTTGGGAAAAGTGCCTGTAGGCAGCAGCAGGTCTTTAGATTATTCTGCTGTCTCATGATACTTTTCCCTGAGTGAGTCGTCTCTAAACTGGAAGGATCAAATTAAATAGTTCTGAGATTGCTAAACTGGAATACAAATTAGGAAAGGAAAAGCAAAAAGGAAAAAGCTTTTTTGACTTTTTTTGTATCTTAGAAAGAAGTGAATGAAGGCATATTTCATTTGGAAATGTGATTCCACAACATTTTAAACTCAATTCTTTTGGAATTACATTTGTTCCCTTGACACTTACACTGCCATACAGTGGCAGTTTAGGGAGCTGGCACAGGGGAAAACTGATCAATTAATAATTTTCTGGTTGGGTTTCTTTTTGACCAGCTTGGTTTCCTGAATTGGTTCCTCACACAATTGTGTAACAGGCAACACCAGGACAAAGAAGGAGGCAACCCAGATGGGTCATCAGTGGCAACCACCAGACTGTATGCTAAAGGTATGCATGAAAGGCATGTGTGTATACACTGTCATTAGAGTGGAGTATGATGTTACATTTAATCTGGTGAAAGGGTGGTCTGACACTAAAAGAGTTAGTCCTGCTCCTGGTTCCTTGCCACCCAACTCCCTTCTCTAGTGTATGTGGTATGGTCCCACCATTTCCCTTATGACAGACCTAGCAACTGCAAAACTGCAGGGAAAATTGATTCAGCTTGATGATATATCAGAAAATTAAGCTAATAAAAAGTATTTGTTTACTAGTGGCTGCAAACTGTTAGATCAGCTCTGTTGTAATGCAAAACTGCATCCTAATCAAAAATGTATACATATTTATTTACTATGTCTCTAAGTTAAACATGAACTTTTATTTGCATGATTGCCATTTTTTCTATCTCATCTGATAGAACATACTTCATAGTGTTATATCTTTTCAGAATATGAAGTCCAGTTAGTATGGACAAAAGTGTTCCTCTGAAGGCGTGAGTTCCACCACAGGGGGAATAAAAATAATGCAAGAATGTTAGGTAGGTAAAAGACTTTCCTAACTTAGCCGTTGAAAGGTGAATTTTTAAATGCAATGCATCCTCTTCCTTTTAATATTTCTTCTTTTTCTTGATAAATTGTTTTATTACCTGAACAATTTGACATATCTAAGAAGTGAAACAGCTTACAGGTCCATTGTTATACAGATGATGCATTGTAGCAGTGTGTGGCATATGTCTCAGGAAATTTAGGAATATACTGAAATTTAATTTTCAATCTCACGAGACAGGAAATTCCAATTTTGCAGTCCATTGTTGCTAAAAGGACAAGATGCTTATCTCCCTCATGTCAGCAACACTCCTTCTTATACAAACTGTAGACCTTGTTGTAGCTTCCCATGGGCCTATACAACATATCATCCTAGGAGAAGACTAATTGGTACAGCTTCTGATGAATTTGTGAATTGAATCATCTTTTTAGAAGGGTTCAGTGGACATCAGAACTGTCACAGAGAAAGGAGCAGGACCACACAGTGAAAAAGGCGTAGGAATGGAGGAGAAGGAACTGAGGGTGAAACCTCCCTGTTTTGTTTTAGGTGAACTCTTACATCAGTTCAATTGATCGTGGAGCAGCTTAAGTCAGAGGCATCAAACCATTTAAATCATGGGTAAATGAATTCCTGTTCTTCAGAGTACTCATTTATTAGCTCTGCAATACTTAATTCATGTGTCTAAATACTTTGCCAAATTTGAATGAATAAAGGGTTCCTAAAGTTGCCTGTTAATAAAATTGCACAATATTGCAAAAGTTGCTTGTTGTTATTACCATGACAAATGATTGCACATTACAAAAAGCTGTTGACTTTTCTGTGAAACTTGTAATTAGGGTTGAAATTTCATATTACAGCTTCAGCAGATATAATAGTTCATGGCTACTAAAAGGAGCCTCACACTCCCTCATGCCAGCTCTGCATTCAGCAGATTCAGCTCTCTAACTTGTCCAAAAACTAATTCAACACCAAGAACAACATTTAAAAAAAAAAAAAAAAAAGAACAAACTGTCCAGCAAAGAGTAAGTGTAGTTGGAGAGGGAGGAATACAGAAGGAAGTAACTGAGACCTCTCTCTCCAGGCAGTGGTGTGAGTTTTTCAGTCAGTTCTGCTGAGCAGCATGAGAAAAATGGAACATGAAGTGTTCTGCCCTAGCTAGGAGGTAAACCTGGATATACAAGTAAGTATGGAGCCATACATAAAACTTGTTCCCATAGTTAGATGCTGTCAGATAGGAGAGAGCAAGGACATACTTAACAAGAAGCTTGAGCTCCAGAATCATGGAACCTGGAAATACAGAGGGTATTTACTTGTCATCTTGCCGTACGTATACTGGCCTAATGATCCTCTGTTGACCATTGGCAAGGACTAGATATTAGGATGGATGGCCTTCTGATCTTTTGTCTTCTTATACATAATATTAGGACAAAAATAACTGAGTCTAAATTCTCCTGAATATATTTAAGACCAGGAATTAGGATTTAGGTATCTCAACAAGGTTGTGGAGCACCCTTCTGGTAGGTGCTGTGGAAGCAAAAAGCCTCCTATCTTTACAGTAGAGCTCAGTCACTTTCTCGGGTCAAGTGACTTATAAAGGTATATATGACATAGTTGCCTGTGATAATGGGCTGAATTCACTGACTCAGCCAGCCCCTTTCAGTCCACTATTTGATTCTGACAAATCATCAGAAAAGTAATAAAAGAATGATGATGAGTGTATCATGCTTACATGCATTCTGAGTAACATGAAAAGCGTCTCATCCATTAGAAACAACATAATCCCAGAGAAAATCACACCTGTGGAACAGGGTTGATAGTATCAGATATCTTCAGCTGGCTCTGCTACAGAAGCTACTGTACATGATATATTTCCCTCATTAGCCAAACGATGTTTTGAGATCAATTAGATGCATTAATGATGCCATTTCTACTTACTCACTTTGCAGCCTTTGTAGAAATGTATACAGCAGAAGTATTTAGAGCTGTTGAAAAGGAAGGGCAAAGTCTTATTCTTGTCTTTTTATGCTATTCTGACAGCTCAAGGGACCTTGAGGGAGATTTTGGCACTGGAAAATTTTCTTAATGGAACAGAAATCCGTAGGTGGTAGGTGGTATAGAGGTGGATTAATGACTCTGCTTCACCTGTTCCTCACAAACTCTTATATGGGAATAGGTAATTCTGGAAGGAAGTCAATGGTCAGAATGTCTTTTATACTCCAGCTTTTTGTGGCTGCCAGGACAGACCCTTGTGACTAATAGGAATTCAGCATCAATTCGAGCAACTCCCAGAGTCGTGTTATGTGTGCTGGGGCTACAACAGTTCCACTATTCTTGGCTAGCCTGAGTGCAGTGGAACTACACAAAACAGCTTGGAAAAGCTTGGCCCACAGTCCTTTCTCCCACTTAGTCACATTGCTTAAGGATAATGTAAACTTCAATCTTGGGTGACAAATCATAAAACTGGCACATCACAAGGCCAATTCACAGGTGCTTTTGGAAGACATAATTTGTGCAGTTGCACCAAATTTCAATTCATGTGAATAAATAGCCAGAAGCCTTTGGAAAGAGGTTATTTTGCTATCTGCAGACAAATTAGCTTCTAAACAGACAGCTTTCTGGAAATACTGGTGTTTGAAAGCTTCCGTATTTGAAAAATAGACCAGGATTTTTATCGAGAGCATAATAAAACTCAGAATAAACAGAAATTTGGTCAGCAAAAGTTTTGATGAGTCGTATTTCAGAAAGCAGAGACAAATATGTTAGAAGAAAACATCTTTTGGAGATACATCAGTCATTAGAATTTTCAGTAAACTTTTCAGATTTCAAAACGATGAAGCTACTGCTTTGGAAGCTAGTGTGAAACTGCAGAAGTGATACGGATGCTGAATGCTCCTTGTACATCATACATTCTGAACGCTGTGCAAGCAGTCTTTGCAGCAGTCCTGAGAACACTATAAAGGCTTTAATCCTTATTGAACAGAAAAAAGAGAGGAAGAAAGCTGAAACAACTTCCCTTAGTAGCAGAGCAAGGACTGAAATTCTCTCAGCCTCACGCCTTCATCAGAGAAGGTCTCCTGAAGCATGCTAGGATTACCAAGGGTGTCCTGAAGAACAGCCCTAGCTGTCCCCTCCATCCTTCTGCCAGAGGTTACTGCCCCAGTAGCAGAATTGTACCAGAAGTGAAAATGTGGTGGCTCTTACTGTACTACAGCTTACAGACCATCAAACTTATTTGACATTACTTCCATTAAAGCTAACGCTGTGAGCAAAAATACCTGAGGGACAGTTCATTTTGTTCCTTCGGCTACAAAGTGGTAACCTGGGGCAAGGTGTAGGGACTAGTGGGTGAAAGTAATATACCCTTGATCACAATATTGTTAAATCCATTCCACAAAGTCCTGTAGCTCAGAATAACCAGTTACATACACCCAATATTGGTGGATAATTTGGCATGACAACATGAGATTTTTTTGAAATTCAGGGTGATATATGTCTGACTTTAAGTGGATGAGAAAATGTGAAACATTTTTAAAGGACAGTCTAATTTTACCTTTCACTAGGGCACTGCCACAGGACTGTGCAGCACCCTTCATTCTCCACTGAGCATTGAAATAGGGCTGGAGTATTTTAGATGCTCTGCTCTGACCATCTGCATAGGCTTGAGTTCATGACACGGAATGTTTAAGCCAGGTTTTGTTAGAAATTCAGTTTTGATAAATGTAAACTTTTGTATTTGTTGGAATTTTCCTCTAAGTTGAAAAATGTTTTTCGAAGTGAAATTTTCCTATAGCAATCCCCTTTATCAAGCTAGAATTTTTGTTTGACTTTGCTGTAAATACACCATCAACGTATTAGTGATCTCTATAAAAAGGATCTATAGAAACTGTTCAAAGGCGTATTATCTTGTTCTGTTTCTCAGGTATGGTCCATAATGTGGCTTAGTTCCCACTCAGAAACTTCTGACGTGAGTTAGGCACAGATGTCTATGCTGGAGGGATCAAATTTGAAGAATGTTTCATTGATGTGCAAGTTGTATAGTGTCTGGGCACATAATCAAAGGCAAAGTTTTGAATAAATAATTTCACTGTGGTTATATTTCTTTTATCCGCAATACTCACTTTACAATATGGGCCTATACATCTAAAATTACTGGGCTGTCTATAGAAGAAATATATTATGTGCTTAATAAGTACATAAAATTGGGGGGGATGTTAATTTAGACGCTGATTTTTTTCTGTCCGTGTCTTTTGTAATTCTGTGTTTTGTAGTACTATAATCTTTATTTTCAATAGTTTTCCCTTCTACTCCAGTGTATTTTAGTACTTTTCTTGTATGCTAAGCAAGTCAAGTACAAGTACTTAGGAGCAGAGAATTTAATTGCACTTTCTGTTATTATAAATACTTCTGTAATGCAAAAGAATTGCATTGACATTTTAATATGCTGTCACTTTAAGATACTACATGAAGTGTGAACAGAGCACAGGCACTTTTAACAGGTGTCTCTAATTGTTAGTTTGTTTCTTAGAAATAGCCATAATGTAAAATTTGGTGAAACATGTAGATCCAAGGTGTTTGGATCCTGCAACATGCTAACCAGGTTTCCCTTTGGCTGCTGGTAAAAACAAATTGGGGTGTGTAATTGATTTTTTGTAAGTAAAGCTTTTATGTTTGCTTTGAGTTCAAACTCCATCTTTTTCTTGTTATTTTTTTGTCCCTTAGGAGGGATTGCAACATGGGCTTTTAGAAAAAAAGAGTTCAGAGTATTCGTTTATTTTAGCAAATAGGATGTTTCTATTACTTTTGGATTTTGCCAGTCTGTAACTGCAGAAATAATCGTGAAAAGGGTGAAAGCCAGATCAATTACATTTTTAAGAAGTGTATTTTCATTAAATTTTCCAAGTGCCTGTTATGTTCAAAGGGAGTTCAAGATTGTCTTGTTCACAGAATATTTGAAAAGCCCCTTAAAAGAAACAGATCCATCCAGAAAAATGTCTGGATTGTTGGATGAAGTGTGCTTACTTTAAAAAATGGCGAAAAGAGATCATCAACATGCATACAGTCTTTTTAGATTTTCAGTGGGATTACTACTAGTTCCAGAAGTTGATACAAAAGTATCTTTAAACAGAAGACCGGAACACAAACCTGGTAACAAAAGTTAATACTGAATTTTGAAAAGAAAAAAAAGCAACCAGTTTTGTTACATAGCAAATGAATTATGAACATGCATCTTCTACAAAGTTTACTTAGTTAACAAGATTTTATTATAAACAGTTATTCTTTTCCAATTTGGCAGAAAGATGAACTATGTAAGTTCTTCAAGGTTATATACTTAAGATTTAGTGAACATTTCAAGATCAAATGTTTCACTAATTTTGCAAATACATTTAGATTGATTGCAGAAAATTATGGAAGTCTATTTATTAGTTAAGCTGTAGTTAAAGTAAAGGAATTCTGATCAATTTGCTAAGAATTGCCTCCAGCTGTGCTGGTTTCCGTCATGTAGTTAAACAGAAGCTCAGCGTAGTTTGATCTATTTGTCCTCATTTTCATGGTCACTGAAGTAAAGTATGATAGGCTCAACAGCAGTCGTGTTCCTTGAGTATTCAGGTGCTAAACCAGAGAGTCAATGAAAAACTTCAAAGCCATTGGGGAAGTATATATTTTTTTAATATATTTCTGAAATTAATATAAATTAATATGTTCATCAATGATACATTTTAATATCTGTGAAGACGCCATGTAATAAATTCTTAATTTCAAGATAGAATGGACAGAGTAAACTCTGATCTGGAATAGACAATAACCTCATCGTCATAGCACAAAGCTAAGAAGTGAGAGAACCAGTTCAAATTCCTCCTTTCCTGAATGGGAAGTCAGACTTGGACTTGACCTTCCCACAACCTGCACAGGTGCCTTGACCTCTGAGTCTCTATGGTGTAATTCTTTATTCAAACCTCAGTAACTGCTCTAGGCAAGACTAAAAACATGAACTCTGATTAAGACATTCCTCCAGCATGTTCACTTGCGCACATGGTTCAACGCTAGACTGTGTTGTTACAAAGCAAGAACTTCAATGTGTCTCTGCCAGATCCTATTGCAAGTGCTGTAGCTACTAATTATCCTGCCTCTCATTTCTCCAACAACTACAACTCTCCTTAATCAAAATAACAAGATGGAAAGTCACATTTTTGCTCCTCACAGAAATTAAAAAAAAAAAAAAAACAAACCAAAAACCAAAAAACATTTCTGTGTCAAATGGATCCATTCTTAAAATGACTGCCATATGTACATCTATGCTGTGGGTGCAGAATCATGCACACTCAAGATACAGAATATTTTTATGTCTTAGCACTGTCCATGATGTATTCCTGCACCTCCCCTCTGCATGGCACGTATGTAATATGCCCAAGTGCCAGAAGTTGAGCTGGCACTTCAGCTGTTGCCCTCAAGAGTGTCATTCCAAACTAGTATTATTCTTGAGGGTTTTTGCTGGATCTCATTTCAGTTGAACTGTAAGAAAAAAAATTCTGAATCAGTCTTACTCTTTCAAAAGATACATTGCTCCTCGGGTGCTGAATCTGGCCAGGTGACCACAGACATTGACTATAGTATATGTTTGTTTCAGCATCACCTCTAGTCCCTTCAAACAGGAAGAGTCCCATTCTTCACACCATTTCATATCCCTGTTTATTTCTTGACAATTGTCAAAAGAAGAATCTCCTTCCATACTTTTTCTGTTCAAATCTTCACTGTCCCATCTGAGGATCAAGAACTTTTGCATGAATTTATGTAATACATCAATACTGCCCTGGAGGTCCTTTCACCTGTTGTGGTAGATTCTCAAGCCTAAGTCTGACATGCTTTCATAGTGCTCAGGTCATGTGTTGGTTTTGGCTGGGATAGAGTTAATTTTCTTCATAGTAGCTGGTATGGGGCTATGTTTTGGATTTGTGCTGAATACAGTGTTGATAACACAGGGATGTTTTCGTTACTGCTGAGCAGGGCTTACACAGAGCCAAGGCCTTGTCTGCCTCACACCACCCCACCAGCGAGTAGGCTGGGGGTGCACAGGAAGCTGGGAGGGGACACAGCCGGGACAGCTGACCCCAACTGACCAAAGGGATATGCCACACCATATGTCATCATGCTCAGCATATAAAAGCTAGGGGGAGAAGAAGGAAGGGTGGGGCATTTGGAGTGATGGCGTTTGTCTTCCCAAGTAACCGTTACACGTGATGGAGCCCTGCTTTCCTGGAGATGGCTGAACCCCTGCCTGCCGATGGGAAGTAGTGAATGAATTCCTTGTTCTGCTTTGCCTGCGTGCGTGGCTTTTGCTTTGCCTGTTAAACTGTCTTTATCTCAACTCATGAGTTTTCGCACTTTACTCTTCCGATTCTCTCCCCCATCCCACCGGCAGGGAGTGAGCGAGAGGTTGTGTGGGGCTTAGTTGCTGGCTGGGGTTAAACCACGACAGGTCAGCAGCCCCATGTGGGTTTTAGCTTGGAGTACCTCACGGTCATCAGTGATCAGTGTTTATCCTAACAACAGCATTTTTCCTTTTCTTAGATCAGTGAAAAACATCATGATTAAGAGCAGCAAGGAATCCATCTGTCTTACCAGACTACATGTTAGACTTGCATATAGTGTTCAACTCCTGCATTAATAGAGATTCTTCCCTGGCGTTTTGGGGTTATTTTCGGAACCATACAAACAGACAAGTATCTATCAGTAGTGCAAGTCTTCTAAATGTTGTATCTTCTTATCATCCATGTGTAGAGCTGGGTATTCTGTATTTTCCTTCCCACTACAAAGCATGTGCTTTTGGTAGAGATGCAGAAAATATTGTACTCAGAGAATGTGTCCAATATATTTTACATAAGGAACTTAAAATCAAAGTAATGACAAAAACAACATGGAGGTAACAATTGACATTTTTTAAATATGTTAATCATAGAGTTTTGAAAAAGTTTGAATATGGGTAATTAATTTTATTCCTTTTTCCTGTAGTCTTTCTGCAAGTGCAGCTATATGTGCTATTGGTCACTTTTCACAATAGTTTTAGACAGGTTAGTGTTTTAATAAACAATCAGTGGTCATAAATTCCAACTGCTCAATATATTTCCTGTGATATGTTTTAAACTAAGATCTGCTATTTCTGATCTTTACCCCTGACATTGTTGCTAGACATATCTTTAGTATGGTTTCAGTTGTTGTTAATAAGGTTTTATTCTGTGATAAATTACTAGATAAATGTACTACAAGAGGATCATTCTTTTCTTCCTTCCTTCATTTTTGTGAAACATTGCTGGTTAACTTTATGGAGGAAACACTGAAAGAGTTTAAACTTTCAAGGATTAAAGATGACTTAAAGAGCTCAGATCAGCTGTGCTGAAAAGGCATGTGCATGGCAGTTTTGGGTAAATGTCCTTTCTGGGATGAATTTTTATTTTTGTGATTAAG
The DNA here is from genome assembly GCF_965638725.1 of Aptenodytes patagonicus. Lineage (NCBI taxonomy): Eukaryota > Metazoa > Chordata > Aves > Sphenisciformes > Spheniscidae > Aptenodytes > Aptenodytes patagonicus. The sequence goes on along the minus strand of NC_134955.1, from coordinate 45,065,817 downwards.
ATAAAAATACCTATTTTCTGAATCACTCTTCCTTGTACAGCTAGCTAAACTTAACTAAAACCAGAAGAGTAAGCATCTTAAAACCAAATCAACATTGGTGTCTAATTCTGTTGCATTTTTCAGCAAGCATTTTGCTATTTTATCTTTTCTTTCCACAATCTTTTAGATTATTGACAAGTCCAGTGGTTATATATCAAACCTATGTTTTTATTGTAACTGCCTGTTCACGTACATGTTTGTGGGTGCTCAAGCCACTGAGGTGCTGAGTCTGCCATCTCTGAACTTCCTCCTATGCCTTGCCCCTATCCTAGACCTTCTGCCCCTTTCCTTGTCATCCTGCAGAGTCTGGATTACATCACATATCCAAAGAGCACAACCTACCCCAGGCATTGCAGTCTTGTGGAGAAAGAGAGCAGACCAAAGTGGACTACCTATCCAAATTTCACCATTGCTGCTCTTGTGGTGACCTCCACAAAATACTGGGACACCTGCAGCGATGCTGTGCCCTGAGGATATGATTGTGGGAGTCTGGGGACACTTGGTAATAGTTTGCTGGCAAGTTTAAGTGACCTGCTCTCTCCTATGAGAAGTAGGTTGTATTTTCATGCGAAATAGCTCTGTTATTTATCAAAACCCAAACAGCCACCAAAGAAAACAGACCATTGACAAATGTGTGTGCCTTCTTTAAGGGCACTTGCTAGAGCCTTGGCAGCGTATCAAAGGTAGACAGCTCCATCTATAGTCAAGGGAAAGAGAGGAACAATTATGCAGGACAAGTAATTCCATCGGTCTTTGACACTCATCTTCAGATAGGATGAATTGGACTTTGGAGATGCATGTCTCTGCACTGATTCTGCAGGGAGCCTAGACAACTGACTTAAACTCGACACTTGAATCAAAGATGACTGAAGGTAAATACAAACAGTAATACTTAAGTACTTAAAATGTATGCAAGGGTTCTGCTTTAGCACATACCTAATTCCAACAGGCTGTACATCATTACAAGAGTTTTGGCCAGATTCTGACTCAGTCTAAAGGCAGAGCCCTCCAGTGCCACTGGGGTGTCTGCTTGTGCTAGGCTTGCTAGGCACGACTTAGTTCCCACATTCACAGTGGCAGACATGCCCTCTGACAATGTTTGTGGTGCATATCTGCATGGGTGTTGCTGTGTCACACAACAAGAATTGGCTGTGGGAAGTAGCATTAATTGAGAACTACAGCCCTCTTACATTCTTGATAAAACCATATCTGCATCTATACTATAGACTAGTTAGTTGATACTTTCTATAAGCTTACCCTTAACCAGTGGTTAGAAGTTGTGCCAATACCAAAGCAGTAAACAACTTCACTGGCTTTTTAGCTGTGGTGGGCACCATGAAAAACCTCATTTGATTTGTGCTGTGTGTGTGACAGAGCTGCTTTGTTGCTCTCACATCGCCAATGGGCAGGAGCTGATTAAATACCTTTCTAGCAGATGCAATGACAAGCCTTTGTGAGCTGGATGGTTCAGGAACATACTCACCCCTCCCTTGGGCAGGTAACTGAGATCATGGACTTCTGAAAAGACTGTTTTTCTGTTGTGATTGCCACCCTCTCCTCTTTGTAAACTGAAGAGAACCCAGGAATTTAATTTCTTCCCTGCCAGTTAGATTGAGCATCCATGTTTTTTTCACCCAAGGGATGCATAACACATGATTTACAGAACTGCTGACTGCTGTAGTTGCAATTAAAACAATACTGCCTTCATAGCTTGAACACTGAGTGCAAACAGGCTGATAGTTTAATCAATCCATTTTAAAACATATTAACTAAACCAGCAGTTTACTGTTCTTGTCAAACTCTAAACAACTGTAAATCTTGTTTTCAAAAATCAACCAGAAAAAATGTAACACATTAAAAATGAATTAGACATGGCGCACCACCCGTAAGCTGTATAATAAACAGATCACAGCCCTATAGTAATAGTTGTGATTTCTGGCACGACACTGGAGAAGAACTCATGGGTTTTCAGAATGACCTGTGTCATAAATCATTGCATTCCCATTTACACTGAGAACATGTATCTAATTTTTCAAGAGTGGCTTCTGAAATCCTGATGAATGGCTTCAGAATTGATTACTGGAATGTATGAAAAGTGGTGTCACAAATGCCTAATTGAGGAAAGGAAAAAGGGACTAAAAATACAGTCCAGTGAAATCCGAACACAAAATTGTAATATATACTAAGTAACAAATGAATAGCTACCCAGGAGATAAACCTAAAACATGACAAATGTGAAATCTGTCACACTTTTCTTTAAGACAGATAAATTAATATAAATTTTCAGTAGAGTTAAAACAATGTAAATGCACAAGCCAAGCATAAATCATACATGTATTTTTTTTGTCTATGCAGGCATCAATATCTTGCTGTCCAGTTTAACGTGTTCTCTGTGTGTTAGTATGTATATTTTCGTAATATGGAATGCTTCATGTAGAAAAAATTCAGACATCCCAAACCAGGAAATGTATTCAAACTTATTAATGAAACTCCAGAGACGCACTGAGGTATTTTTATGTATATATTATCCACTTCATTTATCTATGTGGTCTTTTGTGAGCACATTTGAGCCTCCCCCCCTTCACACTCAAAGTTGAACAAAAAGCTACGCACTAAGCCCATGGTAATACAGCCTGTCTCTCCATACCTCTCTGTAGACACTATAGACTTACTATCCAACATAGTCTCATCTTTCAAGTGACAGGTAGAAGTATAGCTGGTGAATCCAATCTTTATTTCCTTTGTGTAAAAGACTGCAAATTATGCTACATGCTGAAAGATAATGTAGGCGATTTTTATGTTTTGCCCACTTTTAAAGATTTATCTGTGTCAGCAGCTGGAGCACATGGACTGAAGTTGAATGTGTTACATGATTGTAGCATGTAGATTCTGATTTGGTGTTGAAAGAAACTCCTTGGCAGATAAGTAATGAAATGAAACAGCAAACATGCCATCACCTAATAAAAGCATCAGTTCATAAGAACCATTAACTACCTTTTCCCGACATCCTTTTTTAATGGATATATTTGAATTTGTCATAAGAAAACAAATTCATGTTATTCTAATAATATGTGCTGAGCAGTGGTTATAGAATAAGGAATTTTTTTAAGGAAACTATTACCCTTTGTCCAGTCTCGATTTGCAAGGTTTGAAATGACCAGCATTTGTTAAACTTTATTACTGAGGTTCATGAAACTTTCTTTGGATTAGAAAAGCATAACCTTCTGTCCTGATTTAGAAGGGTGTTGCAGCTTTTCATTAACCTGGAAACCTCCTATTTACATGGTTCACAGCCTGGTCTCAGCTCACTTGGAGGTAACAAAGGGTGTCGGGACAAGAGTGCAGCAGGGGGCTCATCCTTTAGGGCTGCCATCTGAATTTGATCAGGTCAACTGTTTTAACTCCTGCCTCATTAGGCAAAATAAAATGGAGATTATGGTGTGTGGAAGGATCACATTACAGACAGCAAGCTCTGCCTCCTGACACTCCCTGTTGATTTTGCATTTTGACAAGACCTTGCTCTCTGTGTTTTCCATTCTGTATTACAGCAGGCTTTAAATTATTTTGAAGACAAGATCATTTGTATCCCTTGGCATTTCAGAGCTTAGCCAAAGAGGAGTGAAGTAATAAGTGAAGACACATTAGTCTCAGAGGCAGTTTACCTACTGGAGAGATGTCACTGTGTAGCATGGGCTTAATGCTGATAGACACATTAATTCAGCCTGTCAAGCAATGCCTAGCTCTTCTTTTTTCAAGGTTTAGATTAGTTGTAAATTTGAAAAAATCTGACACAAAATAGTTTGCTAGGTAAATTATTATTACCACCTGGCACAGAGGATTAAATAATTCATTTTGATTACTTATAATTAACATCTTAAGTCTATTCAGTTTCTCTTTAGTTACTGGTTTTAGTGTTTATATAAAATAGTAAAAATTGTTTAGAGTTAAATGTGTTTGTTGCATTATCATGCTTGTTAGAGTGGAGGTGAGTATCATCGAATACTCATCTCATAATGAGAATCTTTGCCACCTGGTTGTCCACTAAAAAGCATTTCCCCACTGACCTCATCTGTATGTGCCATATATTAATAGAAAGTTCTCAGTCTATAAAAGGCAAAAAATCGTTCAAGATACCAGTTTGGCCAGCTGACAACTACTTGGCAGATCTCTTATGAGGAAGATAGTTCTTATCCAGCACACCCAATTACGATTTTCTTTAGGAAAAACAGGGATAATAAAAGCAGGTGATGTTTAGCAATTAGGTATATTTCTTCTTTCTCTTATTCCATTTGTTGGGAGGATTTTCTTTAAATTCTTCCTCTATAAGCTAAGAGTAATAATTCATAGTCAATGAAGAGGAAGTAGAAATATCACAATTAGAAATAAATTTACATCATTTTTGTAATTATTCCTTTATAAATCAAGAGTTAGCCAGAAGTACAGACACTAAAATGCTGTCAAAACAAGAAGCTCCCCTCAGGGAAGGGGGAAAAGAGGCAACGAGTAATACGCGACAGATGTGAACGTAAATTGTTTAATGTAAAGTAGAATGTGCACTGGTCTATGGTTAGAAGTGTAGCATAAAATTGTTTTAAGCTGACTTAAGATTTTTTTATTCAAGTAATGACCAACTGAGAAATATACACTATTGTTATGTCCTAAGTGAACTTAATATATCTGAATTTAAAGCCATTAGCTTTCAGGAAACTATAAGTTGCACAATCCATAATAATGTGTCTCTTCGGTAACATGGGCCACATGACCACATTTAACAACTTCTGCATATTATACACCAACTTCAACATCTTTATTCCTGATGCAGCCTGATTCATTTGCAGACTATCACGTATCCTGTGGACTTAAGGAGGAAGGGGTCTCAATGAATAAACTTCTTGTGGCACATTTTTATTTCAATATATTTGCCTTAAGAATTAGATCTTGTGGAAATGTTTAAAGTTGAAAGTTTTCTCTAAGAAGTTTCACAGGATGAACCTGCCACTTCCAAGAACAAACCACAGAGAGGCAGAGAACATGATTTTCATTAAACAATTACACTCACTGAAAATGTTGAAAAAGTTTTTGTTAAAGAATGTATCATAAAGCATGTGCACAAATCATTGCAGATCATTGTGGCACAGATAATTTCATTTACGTCTGTTTCCAGCCTCCCATTTCTCCTTACTCTTCACTTTCTAGTTCAAAAAATCTGTCTCTTTTTTTCTGTCCACCTTACACTAGTGGCTGCCCTTTTCCACCAAATCTGTTCCCTCTGTGCCTCTTCTTCGTCCTTTTTAACAACCTGTCCCAGGTTCCTCCTCTCCACTTCACTTGACAGCAGTCCTTTACTTGTTCTGTTTCCTTTTGACCCCTTTAGGTGAAGGCACCACTTTCTGCTATAAACTTAATACTTACTGAGATGGGGAGACACATACCGTGTGATGATATGTTTCTCAGATACTATGCTGAATATAGTATCTATAGATACTATGGTACAAAACGGAACAGGCTGCATCAGGAAAATGAAAGTAATTATTTAACGCTGTGTTAATTTTGGTGTGAATTGTATGCATGCACCCAAGAGCAGCTTTGAATTCTTTGTGAAAAATAAAGCAATCTGGGTTAATAGCAGAAATGGGGGGGGGGGGGGCGCGGAGAGAGTCGGTGTTTGGTTTTCCTCTAGTGCATAGCCTCATAGATATTTGCATCAGCAAAACAGAGAGTCTGGCAACAAGCAGTGATCTTCTTAAGTAGGCTTTGCCATCAGAGGAACCATTCACTGAATTACATCCCAAGTGGAAAGTGTAAGATGTTAGTGACACTCGACTGTCTTCCCAGTACAAAGACCACCCGAATCCTATTAGTCTAGTCTGCAGCACCTCCAGTCCTCGAAAAGTATGGAGGGCTCTAGCCATAGGACTCGTTACACTGTCCAAGTGTAATTCCCAAGTAAGGGAATGCTCAGTTGTCATTTTAATTGGTTTTGTCTGCCACTAAAAATAATTTTAGCCAAAGATCTAGTCCCACTGTTGGATGCAGAGCTGGCTCAGCTGTACTGGTAGGTTAAGAGAGCAGCTGCCAAGCCTTATATGATGCCAAGGAGTCAGAATGGCAAATTCTCAAAAGTGAGACATTTATTACTCTACATTATCTGCCTCCTAATACAATTGTATTACTTCCTGTCCAGTTAGAAAGTTAAGAGGGAAGTGCAGCAAATACTACTCTTGCTTACTGTAGGCAATAACAAAAATGATACTGATGTATTACAAGACCACAATGGCGAAATTCTTCTTTCTCTGTTTTGGTCATGTGAGAACAATACCAGCCACGCAGTAGGTCCAAGTCATCTGGCATAGCTCAGCGTGACTCACGGTGGCTGGAAGAGCAGCAGCCTGTAACTACAGCGAGGGAGAGCAGAGCTCACTGGCTTGCAGAAATAGGAGCAAAGAGACAAAACTGGTCACTTTTCCAACGTCATAAGCTCACACCTTTGTAATCCAGGGACAACCTGTCAGGTCCTGTTCCCTCAGAGTGTTTAAGGGGTCATGCCCAGGCTGTTTGACAAGAGGAGCAAAAGAAAAAATTGCCCATGCCTTTTACAGTCCAGCACAAGAAATAAATCTCTGAGTATTTTAACATGGATGATTAGTGTGTTGTGATTAGAAATGATGTGGTGCCGCACCCTGGAGATGGTTTGTCTCAAAGAAGGCTTTGGCTTCAAAGGAGGTGGGAAAGCAATAGGGGACAAAAAAATGGCTTTCCGTGGTTGTGCTCAATTGCTTTGAAAGATGCAGAAGGGTGAGCTATGTTACTAGAACCATACCATTTTTAGGAGTCTCTCTCCCTACAGGAGACATTAGCAGTAATACTACCATCTCTAAAATTCAGGGAATGCTGTCCTAAGCCAGTCTGGGTCAGCAAAAGAAGGTTCAGAGCTTGGACTTATTCCTTGCCTTTCTGTTTGTATGGTAGTGTGTAAATAAAGGATCTGGTTCATGATGTCAGATTTCTACTTTAACGTTGTAATATTATGCAGTTTCACTACCAGTGCATGCCAGCACAGTTCGGCATGGATTGTCTAGAAACTGAGCTGTTTTCTACAGGTAAAAAATAAAAGTGTGAAGCTTTTCAAGAAAAGGAAGGAGGAAAGGATCAAATACAGAAAACATCTATATTTGCATCACAAATATTCTAACTGGCCTTAGGCATAAAATCATTATTGGAACTTCTAATCTAATATACATACAATAAATTATGAGTTTGAGCTCTTTAGTAAATCCATTGTTTACAGTGAAGCCAAGTGATTAACATCTTTGCTTGGGTTGATTTAGACTATTTGTGGTAGATTAATTCTCCCTAAAATTTCCTCTGTTTCTGTGTTACATTTAATTCCTTTGTGCACATTTCTCTATAAGCCATTTCAGACTGCATCAGCTGATATTCTTTAGACAGATTTTACATACAAATATTTCTCTGGGTCTTGGAGGGATCTACCATAAAATGTCTTATGTTCTCACTTCAGGAGGTCTGGATCTTTCTACCAAATTTAATAGCTATTTATGCCTTGAGAAGATCTTATCTAATGTACTATTGGTTCAGGGTCATTCACAGCCTCGCATTATATTGAAACATGGACAGGGAGTGTAATTTGTTAATGTCATGAAGGATGAAGTTGGTTAGAAAGGGAAGTGTACACGATTTATAATAACACAAGTGTTTCCTTGCTAATCCCTTGGCAGGTTCATTATCTGTAGAGCCTCAGGCAATAGTTGGCCTATCGTGAGAGTGAAATTTAACCCACAGCATGAAATTAATCCTCAAAGACTTTTGTCTACTCTTTCTAGAAATAATAAATTAAAAGTGATTTTATAATTCTTCTCTCTAACTTTATGCAGAGGTGTTAAATTGGTATCTAAACTCTATGGCGTATGTCAATCTATTGATTTATATTTAGTTAGCTAACATGCAAGTGTATACCAAGCATAATAAGAAATGTGAAGATGTGAATTAGCGGTGTGTTCATTGTTTCTTCCTGAAAACCTTTTTCTTTGATAATACAGAGAATTCTATTCCTTGTAATTACAGGGAAGACAAGGAATGTGTATATGTATGCATGCATGTATAAAATCATTCAAATTATCATGTCTGGATTTCCTAGAGCTTCTGGGTTTATATATGAAATAACTTTGTGGGGTTTTTCACACCCTGACTTCTTTTGCAAAGCTTCTTAGAAGTCTAATGAGAGCTTGTTGCTGGTAAACAAATGGAATTTTGGTAGAGTTTTGGAAAGTACTTCTTGAATCAGCTGTGTAAATACTGGGTAAATCAGCTGGGTTTTTTTCAGAAGGACGTTTCTTTTTCTTACGTATGCAAGAAGTTCTCTCTACTAAGGAGACGACAGGTAAAAGTGATTTGTTACTGATTGATTCTGACTCTCTGCTGCGTTTTTTAGAATGTGATTCCTCACTCATAGCACAACCTAGTCTATAGGAGTAGATGGGCAGTTCTAGATACTATTATATCTATCTAGGTACTATCTAGATACAGGATAATGATTTTTCCTGCTTTTAGCCAGTATTTACCCAGTATATATCCATTGGCTAGACACTTTGTATATTTTGGTGCTCATATTCTAGAGAATTTTTCCACTTCTGAAGGCAGCAAGTCATATTTAATAGATGTTTGCGATTGGCCATATCATCTATGTTGAAGAACTTCTTCAAGATATTAATTGAAACTCCACACAGTCATAGCCCTTGGGATGGAAACCGAATGACAAGAAATAAAGCAGGTCAAGTGCTGCTTAGTACACAGTCCTGACCCTGGGCAGGAAGTTTGCAGGCTACTTAGAGGCCATTATATGGGCAGACCTGGAAATACATTACTCTTCTGATCATCCCTCTTATTCTTCAGACATAATTTATAACAGTGGTGTAGACATTGTACCATTCTCACTTCACATATTCCTTAAAAGAAAATTAGTTTCTCAAGTCATACCGTATTTCCTCTGTGTATTTTAGGAAAGTTATTTTTGTGCACACATATACTCTAGTGGTGAGAAGGAAAACAGCAGTTGCTGAAGTATGTTAAACAGAACAGTGAGCAGAGTGTCTTTGATCCTAAAAAAGACCTTAAGACATGTTAAAGATGCCACTTGATATTAAGTAGATGTAGTGATGTAGGTCTAGGAAATCTCTGAAAACTACATACCTTTTTGTAATATTTATTGCTGAGGATAGAAAGTCCTACAGAAGTACCTCACATAAAGTTAAAACATAGGTTTCTAATGTATTTTTAAGCTGCTTTTATTGTTAATGGAAGCTGATGGATTTAAGCATTATAATTTGATATGGTACAGTATAGTAAATCAATACCATATAGGAATTCAGATACCATTTATATCTACATTCTCACTATCCCTTCAATGCAGTAGCAGAGAGAGAGGGAAAATTGCAGAATTGCAGTACTTGGTTGTAAGTGTTAGAGATGACAAGGAAGGAGCAAAGGCAGTGACACATTGCTCATATTTTGACCAATGACTGCCTCAAGATTTTCCATCTGCTCAATATATAGTGTTTCTTCAGGACCACACTCTTCTGTCTCCCACCTATTTTCATAATTTTGCTCACTCCCTATACATCCATCAGTCATTCGCCTGTGATTGACTTTCCCTATTTGTCCTTTTCCCAGACCACAGGCTCATAGTGAGAACTTCTTGCAACAAAAGCAGCAGTGTTTGTCGATTGTGAGACTGCGGTTTCTGCTGCCAATTCCAATGACAAGTTGGCATCTTGTGACCTCTAATAAATGACCTTTCATAAATTGGCACGTGATAAGTCTCTTAGCTGGTAGGCAGGATGGCTGTTTGCATTTTCAAGAGAGTCTTGAAACAGAAAAAGGCTAAAAACTCTCCCCTGCATGTAATGAAACTGGAGATTCCTTTCTGCAGACCTTTAAGGTCAACTTTATTCTTGGGAGGGGTTCAGGCCACAAGTCGGACAAGCTGTAGATTTTTAACAAGGATAATACCAATGTACTCTGCAACATTTAGGTACAGTAAGTCCTTCTCATACCTTAGTCTGGGCACCTTTCAGGCTCCATAGCAGGGGAGGTTGGATCCTGGGGGTCCTTGGATTCCTGTTTATGTGCACAGACCATATTGCACAAAGATTAGACCCTCAATGGAGCAGCTAAACCTACTGCCAGCATTATGTCACATAGCGAACCAGTAGCACACACTATATGGCTAGCTCTTTGGAAGAAGAATAGCATAAATTAGGAAGAAGATAAGTTATGCTATTATGCTTCCAAAGAGCTAGCCATATAGTTGCTTCTCCCGTTAGCTAGCATATGTGCTAAGAAAAAGAGGGGGGGAGGTGGCATGTCTACACGTTGTACACTTAGGGTTTTGTTTATTGCACTCTTACTCCATTTGGCATTAGGCAACAAATAGCAGTTTATGAACCAACAAAGGCATAATCCTACTCGTTATATGTAATAATATATATAGTAATTACCTATTAATTCTGTATAAGCATGCAGAAGCACTTTTTCAAACAGTCATTTTTTAACAGGCTTGTTTTATTTATCAGTCGGCATTCAATAATTCCATAATTCAGTTAGTTTTATCACTGAGTCCATGTAGCAGTATGAAGACTTGACTAAGTGGATGTATGGAAGGGGTACTGAGCGTGGTAAGGAAACAAAGCAGTCGTCCCTGAGAAATACTGCATGGCAACATCAGAACTGCCTTTTCATATGCCTGTTTTTAGTCCTTGGGCTCAATAGCCGAGTCGGATCGGCCATGTTAGCGTAGTCTGCCTGCTTGCCTGGAGAAATGCCTTTAAAAGACTTCTGTGAATGTACAAAATGAAAGGAGGCGTTTTTCTAGCTTTCAACTGGTGGTTAGTGAAACGTTTTGTTTTCTGAGATACACATCGCTGTAACAGAACCTGAAGATACTTCCTTGATTCAAAGATTTTCATGAAATCAAAAGGAATCATTTAACATTTCTTTTTGGAAAAACAATCTTTAAAAGGCACAAGGCTGCAAACAAGCAGTAAAATCTGCTGAGAAGTATATCCTCCAGACTACTGTACTGCCTGCTACCCACAAACACTTTGCTGAAATTCTCTCTCTTTTTCAAAAGTTGCCTGCTTTGTACCTTTAAAATTATCAGCACTTGGAAAAGTCCTGTTAAATCTGAAAGAAGTCCTGTTTTTCTTTAGACTTAACAATGTTTCAGATACTGATTAAAAAGGGAACTCTCCCTTTAATCCTCAAGTCAGTAAGAAATATTATGGAAAATTGCGTTAACTCTTGCAAATCCCTCTACAACTATAAAAGTACAAATGAGATCGTCCCTGCTGTTTCAGTCAGGCCTGTGAACCTCAGAGCAATAGGATATTTATAAGAAAATTCCAGACATAGCAGTGGTGCCGTGATCCATATGACCCAAAGTTTCCAGTCTTTGTCTATCCTCCTGTCTTTAAGGAAAAACAGAGGGGCATAAAATGAAAACTTGGAAGATCACAAATCATTGTTATGACTCATTATAATGAATGATTTGTGCATTACTTTATGGAGTAGTCAGGTTGAGTTTAGGGAAAAAAAGAAGCCTTCCTTTTTAATTTTCACCACTTTATGCCAATTTTCAAGCAACTGTCTTTCCTAAAACAACAGCGCTTTTTCCATACTGTCCTGGATAACTAGTGAGTTTTTTCAGCTGGGAGAGTGTGTTGTGATATAAAGGTGCAGCCTTGCACAGCTGTTGTCAAGAGCCTGTTAGTGTTTCCATTACAGCATTAAGTCTTATTTCTGGTGTTTAAAACTGGGCCGTAAAATACTTGAAGTTGAACTTCGGTAGTTTTCAAAATGTATTTACAAATAAGAAAAATAATCTCATTGGTTGGGGCCTTTTAATTCTGCGAAAAAATAGTATCCTGACAGCTTTGTAGCAACTGTGATTCACAGTTCTGGATACTCAAACTTAGTCTTCTGACCACAACGTACAACCTGGATTCTAGATTCTCCTGAGTGTTGTTTAGCATTTTTTTGTTGTTAACTGTTAATAGTATAAGAGTTATTAGAAGAATAAAAATAAATCTATTTAAGTTTGAAAATAGCTGCTGTTTTTCCACTATATTGAATTTGTGAGAACTCATCTTCTTTATTTTTTTAATATCTTCATACAGTGAATTAATAGGGTATATTCCCAGGTGTCAAAGGTTTCTCTTCACTTCCTAGGATAAATTTTAACATTACACAAAAATTTGCTGAAAGTGTGGCTATGTGTCTGTGGACTCTGAAAGACACTGGCAAGCTACCATTTCAACACACAGCAAACTTTCCTTAAAGTTATGGGATTACATTTTTGTTTTGCTTTTTACAGAGGGAAGTGCACTATTTCAGATAAATTGTATTACAGAAAGCAAGAGTGTTCCAACATTTTACTAGTTTTACTTTAAGTCACCACAGCAGAGAAAGTCATAGTGCTTCAGAGGAAATTTCATCCTTAACTTGCCTTGTTATGCCCTACTGTATGTTAAGAATTGCTGAGGTCGCTCAGCACTGGCTGATAATGAATTCCATATAAGCTGTAATATTGGGGCACAGCTGGGTGGGTAAGAGTTGAGTTTCAGTCTTTAACTCAGAATTTCCTCGTTTTACTAGTTTCATTACAAAAGATAATGCTGCTTTAAGGGTGTACATTTTCTGTCGCTTAGCCATACAACTTAGTAGAAAAAAAGTCATTTTTACATGGAATCAGCATATGCATGCTAGGTAATGTCTATGTTATGTATATTAGCTATTAGTCATTTAAAATGATTTGTCTGTTAATAAGAAAGGGCATGTGAGTTATGGTTTTCAAATGCAGGGTATTTAGCTGTACTTTTCAGTAGAGTAAGTCTGGTTGTAGCCCTTCCAGTATTTAAAAAATCTCAGCCACAATATCTTAATGAAATTGTTTCCCTTTCAAATATTTTCCAGCACAAGCATAGGAGGTTGGGTGAACACTCAAAACTAACACTTCTTTCAGCAACTCACAATTTGATTTTGGCTATTTTCCACTGAAAATTAATTTGGATTTCTGTATTTGACCATTTCTTTCCTTTGGGAGAAAAGATATTTTTGGTTATCTTTCCTACTTTGACCATAGGGAGCAAGTGTAATGTATATTTCGTTGCAGTTTGCAAATTTTTGGTGCCAAATCATTTTAATACTAAAAAAAAAAAAAAAATCAGAATACACTAAGCTATGATGGGATTGATCTCATCGAAGAACTTAAAATGCTAATGAATACTGAAAAGTATTGCACAACCCTCCAAAAAGTCCTCCCCAAAAATCTTCTTGCCAGAAAGCCGCAACGATTTTCCTGCCTTCTCAGAAGGAAAAGTGCTGTGTGATCACCACAGGGGACACTGAAATTAAAACTTTGTTGAGAAAACTATGTAGAAGTACTTGGCTTTTTCTATAGGAATTGTTGAAGAAAAAAGTTACTTTTTCCTGTGGGATATAGATCTTAATTACATTTTCCTAAACTGGAAGAGTTCTAGAACAATGCTTACTATTTGTATTTCAGGTATTGTCCAGTAATGACCAGTAGTAATTGTTCATTTGAAGCCTTCCTGTGGCTTATCAGATACATGTTTTATTTTACAAAGCTGCATTAAGATATGCCTTTGTATCTTTTTGAAGTAATAGAGAATACCCTTACTTTTTAAAGGCAGCAAAATTATTCCTCTGATCTGGTATCATTGATATCATAACAATTTTAACTGATAAATAAAATTTTCATACCTAAATTTAAATTTTTCAAAGGCTCTAATTTGCAGAGACTCAGTAATGGATTCATAGATTGCAGTAATGTCACAGGACACAAGAACGGCTCTACAGGGTTAGACTAAAGGTCCATCTAGTCCAGCAGAGAGAGGTCAAGAGAGGATATACATTTTTGTAATACAAGTTAAACTGAGATAAAAAACTGGACAGTTTTTAAGCAGACACATGTTACACACTGAAATCAGCCAAACCACATTCTCATTTTTCCCTGAATTGAGACTGGATACTGGGGCCTTTATGTAACATAATCTAATATCTGATTTCTTGTGAAATCTCTTCTAGTCATTAGTTTATATTCCTCATCACTTTGTCTGTTGTTTCTCTATAAGCTGTTTTGAAGGAAAACATACAAGACTTTATCCAAAACTAATGAAAACCAGACTTCTGTTGACGTGTTAGGCCATGAGTTACTACCTATATTTAAAATCATAAAAATAACTCCATCGTATCTGACAATACAAAATTATTCCTTATGGTGCCATTTTCAATGATTTGTCCAGTTTAGATAAGGGGCAAAAAAATCCATAGATTTTGGGGGGTTGTTTTTACTTAGGAAATAGAGGTTACAGGAGGTTTCAGAAATAAACTATCACTGCAAAAAACCAAATGCTGGTTTTACCATTACTGGTTTCTGCAGATTCTTTCACCAGTGTAACTAAGTGCTTTATGCGCAAGAAGATGTAGACAAAAAACACAAGCAGTGTTTAAATTTACCTATTACTTTTACAGTGGTCACTTCCTAGCCAATCTTACCTTCATAAGATTGTTAAGATCACACATATTGCGTGATCTTTCACACAAAATATTGTGGGATCTTTCAAATATAGCTGTCCCTTTATGATCATCGCTGTCATCTTAAGTTGTGCTCGGAAGTTGTATCCAGGCAGCCAAAGCAAGGTTTCAAGGACAAAATTGTACCTTCGAGGTATCCGTGACACTGGCAGAGAGGCCACAAAGCCGTTCCTGCTCTGGCAGGACTTGGTAGATAGGCTTTTCACACAGAAGAACATCAGAGCAATTTCTAAAGGGTAATAAAAATGTGTGCTGTTTGCAGGTCCACAACTGAGAGGAAAGGCTGGTACTTTGCAAGGAGCTCGTAGAAGCCCACAGCTGCCAGTTGTATCTGGGACCCCAGAAACACAAGAGCATAACAGGACTTCGAGGCAGGGAGTTGGAGATAGGAAACACTTGTTGTGCATGTACAGTAGGTGGGGAGGACACCAGCACAGAGCCTTGTTCCATAGTTTCACCTTGCTGTGAAACATGCAGGTGTTCTCAGTATTTTCATCCCTGAAATAAAAGGGAACTTGCACAACATCATAGCTATGAGTTTGCAAGCTCTGACCAGTTCTTAGTGTGGAATGAAAAAATGGTAGTTTTCACTAAATTACTTTGTTTTGTTGTTGTTTTGAACTCCCCCATCACACACACACACACTCATTGATTAAATTAGATTATTAAAAATATTTATTGTTTGAACTTAGTTTCTGCTGTATTTCTTTCTCGGGAAGGCATTAGATTATTTGTATGTAACTGCTATGACTAGTTATTTTTGTTATGCATTAGCAAAATTACCAGAGTAGATTTGCATGAAACAGCTACATGGGTTAATTTGACCTGCTTCTGGTCAAGTTTATTTTTGCTAAATACTCTTTTCTAAAACTACATGTCAAGGAAAATTTCCTTCTGCCGTTGTAGCTACTGTATGTTTTGTCCCATGCACATAATGGAAAAGTTACTGCAATATCAGAAGAAAAAAGTAGAATAGGTCTTCATTAGTCAGCTTTTATATCTAAAACACTTTATTACACTCTTGGTATGTATAGTACTGCTTTCTTTTTCCCACTGATATTTTTGGTGGAATGGTGTGCTGCTTAGCTTGAATATAAAAGCAAGAGATGGAGGGAAGTCATCTATAAAAGGAATAGGAAGTACAGGAAAGATGTTCTTTTTCTGATTAGCGTACTTTTATCTGGTCTAAGAATAAGACTCATATTCAGAGAACTGACCGAGAGTACCAGTGAAACACCTAAGCCATTTTGTCATGTTTAGGACTTTGCTATTTCTCTATTCAATGATGCAGTTGATTCAGGGAAAATACTTTCAAAAAATTGTATGCTCGGAGTAAGCCACACATGGGAAGTTCTCATCATCGAGGCTGAAAGCAAAACAGAATGATGGAGGTGATCCTTAACTGTCAGCAGCTGAATAGTCTGAGGAACAGAAACTATAATCCAGTTCTTTCCCCTGCCAAGTTGGTGACTAACCACATCCTTTTTCTGGTGCCTTGTCAAATAGGGAGGGAAAATCATCTTTTTGTTTCATGGATGCTGTCTTGAACGCAAGGAGTATAGGCTCCTAAGGATGTTGAGTGGAGGAAGTCCAACCTTACAAATGAGTGAGAGTTTAGACCAATTGTTTTATAAGGGTTTAGTTATATTGCTTTTAGATAACGTAAAGAGAGGTAGCAACTGGTGATGCTGATGATGATCTTATCAGACTCAAATTTTGATCAGAATAGCCAATCTGTTCCATCTAAGTTCTGCTGTAAATTGCTAAATCTGTTGTTGATCTAGCTCTAACTTTTACTGTGAATGTGCTCTTTCAGATGTAGGTAAGTTCTTCCTTCTCATCCACTGGTAATGTTTCTTCCTTTTGCCCTACTTATATTTCATAGCAGTTTCTGAGATTTTTTTGTCAGATACAAAGTACAAATTGCTGGATAACCAGTCAGGTAGGAAGAGGACAGAAGAATGGATCGGGATTGCAGTAAGGCAGAGGTCAGGTGTGGAATGGACAAATTTATAAGTTGTGGTGTTTGATAAACACTTCTGTAAATGTTAGAATTCATCAGTTTGTGTTTGTTTGGTAATTTTTTATTTGACCATCATACCTGGTAGTTGATGTTCTAACTTGCATAAAAGTAATTTCTGCAGAGAATTTTGAGTTTTCAGGGTATCTTTACAATTATTTCCATTATTACTATTCCTTTCTTTCTTCTTCAAAAAAACCACATTCCTCCAAAAGTCATAGAGGTAAGTAAACTAACAAGCATCATGAATTCCAACAAAGTGGAATTCATTTAGATGAATTTTGAAATAATTTTTGGCAATACTTCTCTACCCATGATTCTGGTTTATTACTTGTGAAGTAAATATGAACTGTATGAAAAATTCTGTGATTAGATGGAGACAAATCTATGTCTACTATGGAGAATGACTGGAGTAAGTTCTGTTCTTTGCCTGTTCTCTATGTTACTACTTTATTGTATTCTTATATGGTTTTTGCAGTTAAATAATCATAACAGCAATACTATAATACTTAAAATATGACCTCTGCGCTAGCAAAATTTATATCTTTGGCTTAAAATAATTAGATTTTTTGTTTTGAAATCTAATATTCAGTTCTTCAACAGCTCATATGATTTACTGTTAAAATAAGTGACAGAATTATACTCTCAATTTAGTTATTATCCTGTAAGTAACATAAGCAACTCAAAGAACTTGAGCTAAAAAGTGAAATAAATTATATTATCAAGGTCCATTTTGCAGTGCAAAGTTTTGCATGAAATCTAAGCATCAGTAGATAACACTAACTAGTAGTAACACCTGAGTAAATGTTTAAGTTAGCAAATCAAAATCTTTTTAAATTATAATGCGGTTATTTTTTCTTATAAGCACGTGAACTGTTAAATAATGTATATTTATATAAAGCTTCAGACTATACATTTTTATCAACTTATGCTGGTAGGGGCAACTACAGCTAGGAGTGTCTAGAATCATGGGAATTACTGAAAGTGCAAAAAAGCTATAAATGTTGTTTTCAGTTTTCCAAAGGCTGTACATTTATTTAAAAGCTGTTTTAAATTTAACATTGCACAGGTAATTTAATTTGTTTTGTTGTTATGCCACGTAACGCTCTTCTTTATAGCATCTAAACACCTCAGTACCTGAGATTATTTGCTTTGGTACTGCATAAGTCCCAATCATGGAGGGAAGTGTTAGGAGCTTTATTCAAAATAGAGTAGAACATATGATAAAATCCTAGTAAGACATGTGAAGAGAAGGAAAATACAGCTAAGACTGCCACTTGTTGGCAAGCACTGCAACATGGTATAAAGCCTGGTTCTCTGAGTGAGTGTTTTTCTTTCCCTCTGAACTTTGTGGTTGAGGAACTAGTCAGCAGCACTGTATAAAAGCAGCAAGAAATTCTGGAATTTACGCATGAGGGTATAGTCTTTGCAAACCCAGTGGCAAGAATTTGGTGAATCTAGTCTGCTCCACGTCACATTGTGGTTGTCCTGCGTAGCTGGGATTTAACTGCTCACTATCCACTTGAATCTAGACATGAAAATACTGCTTTTTTCCTTTTAGATTTTAAGACGACTAAAACAATTTCAGCATGAATTGGAAATCTTTCTCCAGCCCAGATCAGTAAATAAAAGGGTGAGGATTGCTAGGTAACATTGTGGTGAACAGACTTTAAACACTAAATACCTGGATACTGTAGTGGCAGACATCCACAAGACAACTTTGATGAGCTGTTCAGCAAGCACAAACAAAAAATTTAGCAACTGGTGGAGGAAGAGAGAAAAAATACTTCTGTTTTTTTCCAGAAAGCACACACATCTGCATGTTCTCCTATAGGTATTGATTGTGTTAGAAAAGACTACTTAGAGGACTTCTGCAATAAGAAGGGGGGCAGGAAAGCATCCTGCGGACTGAGGATTTTATAAAACTCAGAATAAAATACCGGCTGTTATAAAACCAGCAAAAACTGTGAGTTAGGCATCGGAAACAGATACGTGTGTTTATGTAGAGTCATTGCTCCACAGTATGACATATCACTTGTTAAATGATAAGTGGTTCGGAGAACTGATGAAAGGACTCAAGCTTCTTCTGCATTGTGGGATTTCAGGCTGACCCTGTTGAAAGTTATTGATCAAGGACTGTTAAAACCATAGAAATGCTTTCTCTCGTGCTATCAAAATAAGAATAATTTAGGTTTATTCATTACACAAGTAGTAATTGTAGTGCTGATTAGTGTGGATAAGTTAAAATATTTTCATGGGTTTAGATCATGCAGAGTTTTCAACGAAGATACTGCCTTTTGAATAGACCCCAAAACCTCAAATGGTTTTACATTATTTCCACTTTTTGAGATGCCAACGATGCGTCTTCTGGGGTGAACAGGGAAGGACGCTGATGTTGTCTTCTAAAACAATATCAGGACATTTTTGTATCAAACAAACCAACTGCAAAGTTAGTGTTCAGTCAAAGGGGGCATAAAAGACAAGCCCTGTGGGCTGCTACTACGAGCCAGAACGGGAGATTGCGAGGTCCCCCATGGCATGAGAGCTGGAGGTGGGAGCTGCGAGGAGGAGCCGAGACAGCAGGCAGTAGGTGCCAGGGGCACACGGGAGATCCCAGGTAGGAAGAGGTAACCTGGGGGCCAAAATGCCTCCCACAGCTCTGTGAGCAGTGCCAGGGTGGGAGTGCTCGGTACCGCAGCATTTTGGCCAGAAAGCCAAGAAGCAGGAAAATGAGAGGGGAGGCAAGTTAGCCTGATGATCATTTGTAGAGTGATAAAGCTCTCGGTAAACGCATTCCATGTCAGAGTGTCCAGTGACTTCTGACGCTTGTTGTATGCTAGTAGTGAGTAGCAGGTCGTTCATCCCAGTCCTGGAAAAGCCTCTCTACCTACATGTCCGTTCGGCACGTCTGTGAATGCTGCCTGCACATTCTTCTTTTCAGACTTCAGAATAATAAATTAGATGAGAAGTTAATGCTCCGATTATATTTATAGAAGAATTTATCTTTTTTGTTCTAGCAAAGCTAATAACATGCAAGGCAGGCATCCAGCTTTCAAAAATGCATGAAATTCAGTGGTTTTATAATGCTTTTAGAAAGGAATGGATTCGAAGCAGAGAAAGCCATTATGTATCCCCCAGTTGTGTTCATTCCTCTAAACAATCATTAAAAACAGGCCAGGTTGTTTTTTGAAGTGAATGCTTTCACTCTTCTGTATTATTAAGATTATTAATACAGGCTGCCGCTGCCTCCAGAAAAACAAACATTTTTTCAGCTCTTCCCTGAGCTTCTTATAACAAGTGCTGGTGATCAATTAGCTAGTTCATTAAAAAGTTACACATTATTTTATTGAGGCAAGCAATTCTGAATCAAAGAACCCAATTCGCAGATCTAGGTTGAAGCACATAATTGGCATGTATTTTAGGATCGCTGTTAAAGCTATAAAAAAGATTTACTAGGGAAGGAATGGATCCAAAAACCCTAAAGGAAGGAATATGTTATTTGTGTGACTCAGTGTTACAAACGGACTCATTTAATGCTAAGGTCTTATCTACGTTAAAACAAAAAACTGAAATAAAGCTAAACCTCCTTTGATTTAACTTCTTTAGCAAGAAGTTATCCTTCATCTGATCCATGTAAATTACATATGGTATTATTGCTTTTCTTCTGCTATGATTTTCATTATTGCTATCAAAGATGTATTTTTATTAAATCATTTAAATTTTGTTGAGAAGTCGACACCGTGTAACTGTAAACCAAAATTATATAAAGTATGTTCGCCATGTTGAGAACCACAGTGAGCCTGGGATTAAAGCCCCACTTCTACAAACAGTTGTGCATGTGCGACTTAGTGGGGAACCTCGCACACGTGCTGGTAGGACGCGCTTGAGCATTTGCAGGGTGAAAGAGAGGGAAGGCGCATTGTTCAGAGGATGTTTTAGAAACAGTGATGCTTTGTTCTGAGTTTACAAGCGGGCCAAATCTTGAAACTTGAGGAAGAGTTTGCGTTAAGAAAGCTTTATTTTTTAAATACTTGGGAAAAGTTATTTACTGATGAGTTTTTGCATGATTTCTTTAAACAAGAACTGAGAGGTAGAAATAGTCAAGTCAAATATATGAAAATGTGCATAGAATCTACTTTCTGTTATGTTTTTGATTGCTTGATTGCCACAATGTAAAAGCTTCTGTAGCTGATAATACTGTTGGACTTTGTGTGATGGCATTGAGGCATTTTCAACTTTTAGCCTTTCCAAGGGTTCTTTTCAGACAAAATGTTATGCATCAGCTCTTATTTGAGTGTAAGCCTATTGAATAGCATTCTCCTCTCTGCCAACTTGGCAGCAAGTTCTCATGCTAATAAAAGAGGTTACCCCAGATAGAGATCCCAGATGTGCCTGAACTACTTTTATTAGGACTATGTAGGGGCACAGTGTTTCCTTCTAACTGTTTTCAAAAAAGGTGTGGGCTTGCCTTCATAATTGCCCAAAGAATTGTATTACATCACTAGAAATTTTTTCCTCAAAGTGAATAAAATGTTAGATGTGTTAGCACAGAACACAGCTTAGGAAACACTGATGTTCAAAACAATGAACACCTTTTGCCACAATACAAACCTCGATTTAACCCTACTGAATTCTGTTGAGAACACTGCTGTTTAACATTGAATTAAAAATATCTTCATTTGTTACATATTAATGAGATTCAGTATAATAATTAGAATAAGTTACAGTAGGTGTTTCTCAGAATAGCAACATACCTGTGGCATATGACATATTGACTACAATGTCAGTTATTCCTTGAAACTGTTGAACACTGTTGTGTAGAATTATTATTGTACTTAGTGATAACGCCAACTTAGTGATTGCCTGATACAGGGCTATCGTAGGCTGGAAGAGCTAACATCAATATTTTATTTTTTTGAGTGCTATATAGTAAGTAGCACTTTAAAAAGAAATTTTATTGCTAAAAATGTATTCAAAATTTCTCCATAGTTGAATGTGTTGGCTGCAGTTTTAAAACCGCAAGAAATAAGGTAATGTAACTGAGATACTTAGTAAAAGAATATAGTTTGTTAAACTTACTGTTGCTATTGATAAATCATAAATAATAAGATGTTTACAATCTCAATCTGGGGTTAAACCATGACATTATGAAAAATGAATGGTGCTCTAATTTCTGGTCATGTCTCTGGTTGATTTTTATTGTAATTGCATCAGATATAAAAAGAAAGAAGCTGCACAGTGGATTCATTTCATAGTGAAACACATGATAGTATTCCATTTCAGATTTTCAAAAACAGGGTTTGACTCAAAGACTCCCATTAGTTTCAATGGGCTTTGGATCAGGCACAGGGTTAACAGCTTATTTTTCAAACAACTAGAAAGAGGTGTAAATGTCAAAGGTGATAGCTATACTGTGAGTTCCATAAACTACAAAAACAGTTACTACTAAAGCTCTATTCTTCCTATGTTTAACAGCTTCTATGAAAACAGTGTTAATAAGTATATCAGGAACAGTATATAATAACGAATCAGATACGTAAAAAAACCTTTTAAACTCCTTTTATATAATAATTGGAAAGTTAAAAGCGACTTAAAATCCCTAACTTCTCATGCTGTGATGTAAATTGTATTTTTTTTTAGGTTCCAAATTCAAAGAGGGAAAACTGATCCGACTGGTTACAAGAGCCTGGGGGACTGTTTTAGGACTATTTTCCAGCGCGAAGGGTAAGAGTATATGTTTTTAAAATTGTCAATTTTATGTGACCTTTTTTAATCACCCATTTTCCAGACATTAGATCCTCTTTATATTCCACCCTTTTTTGCAATTGCCAGGATTTGGCAAACTTTAGTCTTACATAACGAGCACAATTTGAAAAGTCTTAGGATTACTTACACTCACAATACCAAATTTTGCTATTAGGATATGTTTAAAGACCAGAATGCACAGCCGTGTAGAGACACTGGGGCAAACTCTGCTTCAGTACTGGGAGCAGGATGGCCACATCAGTGTAGTGCAGTATCTAGGCACTTGTATTTTCTTGTCCTGGTTTTCTGAACTAGCTCAGCCTGAGCCATTACCAATTCAGTGAAGTACTTGTTTCCAAGCTCTGATGAACTGGCATTCCCAGTTAGCTCTGGTAGACAATGTTTCCAGGACCTGTGTGAGTAAAATTCCACAGCTTTTCAGTCTGACAGAATATGGAAAAGGATTTATGGTCATTGGTCACCTGAATCATACTGGCTTCGAAGGTACCACTGAGCTCCGAGCCTGAGCTCCTCTGAGGGACCTGGGCTCTGATCCAGAAAGGCATTTAAATACATGCTTATTTTTATGAGCAGTCCAGTTAAAGCCAGTGAATGTAATGGGACTGATCAGATGCTTAAAGTTAGGCCTGCTATCCACAGGAGCTCTTCGGGAGCTAGCCTTTAATCAAGGTAACTCTAATTAGTAAATCCCACTTTTGAGTAGCTGGCAGGCTTTCCTTAAGAACTTTGTAAATACAATAGCAACCCATTTTTTATCCATATATTCATCAAAATGGAACTGTTCTTATATATAGTGGCATAGATACCACGTATGGAGGCAGCCTAGGTGCAGTGGGGCACAGACTTCTTGTTGTCCACAAGCTGTACTGGAAAAACAGAGGCGAGGCAAGCAGTGAAAATGAAGAACTAGACCAGTTTTGTTTCTTGCAGTGAGGTTTAGCTAAGCTATGCTATGTAAGTACACAGATATAGAACTAGATGGTTTGAATTGCTAAAGTAGGGAGACGTAGAGATGTTTCGTTAAGGTGGTGAGAGAGGAAGTTGTCACATTTGCCCTTATCAGTAGTAAATTCATTTTTGATGAAAGACTAATGCTGTGCATTATCACTACAAGGTATTAAAAAGCTTAAAAGCTAAAAAGATTTCACAAAAATGATAATTTGTGGCTTCTGGGGTTTTCTAAGCTGAGGATATGTTAATTTTTATTGCTTCTCAAAAGAAAACTGTTTTCTCAATAGGAAAGTATTAATATTTACAATCACGTCAATCTTTTTTTAAATACAGAACCAGCTTCAATATTTAAGTCAGTGACCATGAAAACTCTATTTATCTCATCCAAACTCACTGGTATTTTTATTTTGTTGAACTAGTCACAAAATGTAAAATTAAGAATGGGTAGACATATCTGGAGAACAAGTCTAAATCAAGAGACAGCTTCCAAGTTAATTGATTTTGGGGTCTTATTTTATTACCTATATGATTATATTGTGTAACTGGATGTTTGTACAACCCACATGTATAAAATAGTAGCAGGACACTGCAAACTTCAGTGTACCATACAAAATACAGTTCCCTTACTACTTGGGGGAGGAGGGAGAAGGAAACAAGTACTCTGTGTTTCAATTGTTTTACATGTTGTGCTTTTCAAGTGCTTCTCAGAGACATAGCTATCACTTATTCTATGGATTTGATTCCACTGTTATTTTCCCAGTGTTCAGACAGTGTGCTGCCTAACAAGCATAAACTGTGGAGAAACAATGAAGGGTCTCAGCACAGTCATCATCTGTGAATGAACTTCAGAAAGGAGAGATGAAGATTGTTGTGTTGGTTTTTTTTTTTCTGTAGAATGCTTGTGCCTCAATACTGGAACCAAACCAGAATATGTTTTTATATTTATGTCAAGGCATGACTCTGTAAGCAGGAAAAGAAGATGATTACATGAAATTATTATAGATCTAAATCACAATTTAGCAGTGGATTGCACTAAATTTCTGCCAGGCTAGAGCTAATACAGAGTTTTACTTGCCTGTTGCAAAAGCAGTCAATACTGATCTAAACAAAAAGCAAATTCTATGAATACCTATTTTTCTCCAGGAAGTTAGAGGCAGAAGGTCACATTTAAACAGTCATCGGTAGTAAGCACTAGGAAAAAAGGAGACGAAGAATCTCAGATACAATATAAGCTTAAATTTTGGCTAAAAATAAAAAAAAAGTAATCAACTAATCCTGAAAAACCTGTTTGACTCCATGAGCCTTGCATTCCCATCTGCACAAGTTGTCCAGTTTCTGGAGCCTGGTGATTATGACACTTGTGAGGGAAGTGAGAGAGGTGAAGTATTTTAGTTAGTGAAAACCTTGAATCCTGATAACCCCCTCCTTGGGTGAGCACAAAAATATGCGGAAGAGAGCACCAAGAAAGAGCTTCACATTTAGATACCAAGCAAACAAAAACAATTTATGAGGTGTTCAGATTCAGGTGTGTAAATCTGGAAGAAGGGTATAAGAAATTCATTCATGCCCCATGTTTATTTCATATTGGCAATATGAAATACCCCTGTCAGTGTGTGGCATTTTTAGACTGATTTTCTGAAATGTCTAATTCAGTGTACATTGACTATAAAGAGTCTAGGCATCTCTCTCCAGCACTCAGAATTCCCTACTGGCATATGTGATTTTATGTTAGGTTGACTACAAAACAAACTAATTAAATAAAGGAACATAGTGGGAAAAGAAATGTCACTAATGGCCTGCTCCTGAAAATGTTTACATTTGGGAATAGTGCTTATGCTCATTTGTACTTATATTTTCAATAGTAGCAACTACGGTGAGCTAGAATGTCAGAGCCTAGTTCAGACAAGACACTTCCTAATGCCTTAATTTTTTGACCTTGTTATGTTGAGGTTAAGTATGCAGAATCAGCCGAGGAAGAACTTATTTTTATGAATACATATGCAAATGTTGCATTTGCTGCAATGCCTCTTACTGAAAATTAACCAGTATTACGTTACTACAGCATCACAGTAGCAATCTGATGATTTCATGGAAAGCTGCTTCATCACAAACAATGGCCAGGATTTCTTTAACCATCCCTCTGATTTTCTCCTCATTATAATGAAAAGGACAGAGGAAATAATTCCAGTCTAACCACGAATAGAACACTGTCCTTTTCAAAGAATCTGAAGACTCCTTTATCTTCACAAAATACTAGAAATTTCTTAACCAAAAAAACCACAGAAAAAAAAGCGCTACAAAAGCTCCCTTCCCCCCACCTTTGAGCGGCTCTTTAGATGGAAATAAATTTTCTCCACGGGGAATTAAATTCTTCAAAGAAGGATCCATCCCTTGAACTCTTTTCGTGTCTTACAAGAAAATGGGAGCCACAAAACATAAAATTTAATTGAGACTCACTAAAGGAAGGCTCAGTCGAGCAGAGCATTAAAGGTCACATAGCTTTCTATTAAAGGGAGGCAGGAGTATTAACTTCGGGGCTTTTGCGAACTTGTGTTGGGAGCGTCCAGTCACTGCCAATTGCACGGGGGCTGCAGCGGCACGAATCCTCTCAGGTGGTGAGCAGCCTCTGCTCAGCTGGATTCACTAGGAGCCGTGCATCCGAGCTTCTCTGGTTTCGCTTATGAGATGATACATGAATTGACAGATCTTTGACAGCAGAGGTAAACCCACCAGGAGCATATCTGTTTATTGAGGAGTGACAGCTTTATAGCCAACATAAAAATAATCTGATGTTTATTGGGGAAAATGTTTGGATACAGGATTAACTGAAACCATTAATAGAGAAAACTTTTTATTCTTTTTAGATCCTACAAATAAGAGGTTAGATTATGTTAAATGACCAATTTTTGTATCATCGTTATCTTTACTGCATTTGTATTCACTCACTTTTTCTTTGATAATGACTTAGGTTTGAATATGAAACGTAAGAATAAACCAACGGTCTAGCTGAGTGTATGTATATGTTGCATTTATATTAAAGACACATGGTGTTGTGTCTCATATTAAGAATGGAAAATTATGCCCATCTGCACTGTCTTAATTTGGAGTTACAGCATTAAAATGATGGATGCTGTTATTTCAAGTCTGTAAACAACTTTGTTCTTATAAACTTGGATTTTCATGGGCTCATAATTTTAACAGTACATGTTCTGGGTTACAGTTAGCTTTTTTGGTAGGCACTCAGTCAAGAAACCTGTTACTTTCTCATTCGTTGGTTAACTTGTCTGAAATAGAAAAGGGTAGTAGTGTCCTGGTTTCCAGTTTTATAGCACTTGAGTAAGTTACAGTTTAAAGTGCTGTTAGCCTTTCTTAGAACTAAATGGTCCTGGGAAAGTGCAAAACACAATTGTCATTGATCATTTGAGACTTCATTACTTCTGCTGAGTTGTTTGATTATTTATGTTGAATTTGGTTTGGGAAGGAGCAATTACCTCCATATTTACACAGCCCAATAGCTTTACAACTATTCCTGTCTTGTTCTCAGCACCACCTTACCACTCTCTCTTGTACCTATAATCGTCTGTATGACCACACACCTTTTTTTTAATAAGCGACACCCTGACTCATACATTAGTGGGATTAGGTTATAAAGCTGCACAAAACTTGTCAGCTATGGGTGGAGTGGGTGGGAGAACAGCCAAGACTAAGTAGGAGCTGGATGAGTGTGGAGTTGTCAGCAAACATGCAGAAGCTGGAGGGTTCCTGGTTGACGTGATATCAGCGATCGTTCATCAATTAAAGAATTTGCTAGCACTCTCCTTTGTCCTGCCTCTATCCATCGGCTGTCTGTCGTGCTAACAAGTGCTTGAGAGACTACAGCAGTGCTCTTGAGGCCTGGCTCTTCCAGCTGGCTGCAGATGATACTCTGCTGCTTCTAATTGCCAACAGGTCAAGGAAGGAGACTTGCAGGATTGCCAGCCCTGCAGGCAAGCACCGGCCTCTGGCACTCACCAGCAATCATCACTGCCCATTCCTGGGGCCTGGCTGGATGTGCGCTCTTCCAGCTGGGCTGAGGAGACCTATCAAAAGTCTGCCAAATAAGTGTTATACAAGATACAAATACTTGGCTTCCCTGCGCATGAATCCTTTGATGAAATTGCCGTCCAGGGAAGTGTGACATGGTCGGTCATGCCAAAAATCCCTTTTCCTAGCGAGCAGTTATGAAGCGGAGATTCATTTCCACTTACTGGAGGCATAAACTCCTGTGGTATCAAAAGACCAGACTTTAGGCTCTGCTTTAAGTGCTCTGAGGCAAGCAGAAGTGGTAGATTAAGATGTTATTTCCCCCCACAGCTATCTGCCCCACTCTTTGGTTTCTTGTTAGTACTTCATACCAGGAGGAGCAGAAGTGAACTTGGACCCATGCTTGCCTGCTACCTTCAAGGATCTTGTTTCTTAGTAGAGACTCACCTGCACTGCCAGTTTCAGAGACTGTGATCTTGCAAACAGAAGTACAGGCACCTTTTCTCTTCTGCACCCACTACAGGAACAGTAAATTCCACCTGAACACTGAGGAAGGTCTAGCACTTGTACTTCAGAAATACCTATACATGGATCCATCTCTTTTCTAGTCCTACCAACCTGCCTCATATTTATGAACTCATAAGACTTGTACAAGCCTTGCTAAAATGAGACTGAAGATGCAAAAAAGGGCACTACGGTACCAAAATGTCTGTCTGTATCTATCCTGATGCATCCCCATAGTCCAGAGTATATTGCTCATTTTTCTTCTCTTTATCCCACACATTGTAGCATTATTCTGTGGGTCACATTATGCTACATTGGCATCTTCCTGCCATACTATTGTGTCTATTGCAGACTTCACTAAAAATCTGTGATTAGAGTATCAGAAATAATTATCACATTCCTGTGTGAAATAATATCTGAAATGTAAAGTGTCAATTAAGCTTTGTAACACCTCGCTGAATTGAGAACTGTAACTCAAATTGTGAAGGACAGTGTATTGGCTTAAACTGTGAACCCGTGTGAAATCCGTTGGCTTTTGTGGATAAAAATTAAAGTCTTAGAGCTGAATTTTTGAACCCTCATGCTTGCTTTGCTTATCTTTAAAGAAGAAATGCTCAGTGTTAGAAAAGCTAGTATTTGCATATTTTCGGGGAGCATGAGCTTGCAAAATTTAGGTAGGGATCTGGCAAGTTCTTCTAGTACGTAATTAAAATTGCCAACTGTTTAATCTGTCCATTTACTTTTGGAAGCGAGTGATTTCTTTTGTTTTGCCATTTTTTCTGTTGGCTGAGACTTGGCTCTTACAGTCCCTCTGCAGGCAAACCGCGACACTCCTCAGCAACCGCACTCACCCTTGCGCAGTTTGGAAGACAGGATTCACATGGCCCTGTGGGGAATGGGGCTCACTGATCTGCAGTGAAAGGAAAAAAGATGCCTTAGCATAGACTTTAACCTCTAGGTGCCCCACCATAAAAGAATTTCAGAATTTCTTCTGGGTAATTAGCAAGATTTCCTTCTTCATAATCCATGACATATATATGCAGAGTAATAGATCTGCTTTCCCTGTAACTGTTCTTGGTGCCACTTACTCTCACTTTACCCCATGTCTTACTCTACATAGACCTACGTGCAGTAATATCTGGTCTTTCTGTTTTCAGTTTCATTTGGTTGTCTATAGTTTGTTTGGACTTGTGTCTTAAAACCATCATTTGTGCTCTTACTTTGAATGGGTGCTGAGCCATAAAATTTAAATGACGGTAGAGCCTTGTGTAAAATCATCATTAGGACTGCTTTCAAGATTAGAGAAGAGGAAGGCAGAATATTTGACTGACAGAATTTTCCTGTTAATTTACTTTAAGATTGTGATTTATATTATGCTCACAAGGTTTTAGATCAAATACGGCCACAAAGGAGACATCTTTTGTGTATCTATACAAAGGTGATGTGCATTCTGCTTTCTTTTGTAAATTAACATTCACATTTGATAATTCAATTTTGTCTCATTTCCCAATAAAGACAGCAAAAATCTCAGGAAATTCTGATGCCTCCTTATGTTTTGAAATCTGTGTACATAGGTGTATGCATGCCTATTTATAAAATATTCATGCACTTTCAGTCTCTAAGTAGATAAAAATTAGCCAGTTCATAATCAAGTGGAGTTTGGCCAACAATACCAAGTGACTGGATGCTTTTGCAACATTAGTCAGTCATGAAACAAAGATGATACTTGTTCTTTTAACCTATAGGTTTCAAAACACTTCACAGAAGAAGGAAGTATCATTATCACAACTGTACAGATAGGGATACTGCGGTATAAAGTGCCAGGGAGTCAAGCGGATCTGGACTGGAGCATGTACAGAGGTGGTTCTCATGGAGCAGCCTGATACCATGTAGTTTGTTTGCCTGTGGTAGTATGTTAATACCAGAGCTCTGAGAAACGTGTGTTGGACATAAAATTGCATTCTTTGATACGGGCTCCTAATTCAGAAGGGGTCTGAAGATTTATTTGGCAATCCATTTTATGAAGTAGTTTGTCCAAGGGCATACATGGAGCTAGTGGCAGTTTTAAGCCTGAAGCTGGATATCCTGACTGCAAGGCTAGCGCCCTGTTCGGTGGACTGCGCTGTCTCCAGATAGATAGTCAGCAGTATTTACAGTGATGTTACTGTCATGAGGTTTTCATCATCCCCTTCAAGCAGGAATTCTCTGTTCCTGACTGGAGGTTCCCTACCCCCATCTTCATATGTTAACACTTGAAAACATAAGAAATGGCTCTGGAATGTGAAAAACGTCTATTCCCAGTTTTATGCGTGTAGCTCTGTGAAATACAATGAGGTTGCACCGGTGTAACTAAGGGCAGCATTTGGCTAACAACATTTTTATTACTGATGGACAGGCATTTTACTTGCAAAACTTCATCTGGTATATGTGGCAACACAGTAAACAAGCAGACTCTTTTAGAGAATCACTTCTGAGAATCATATGCTTTAAAGATGAAACACATGCTTATTTATTTCTCATAGGAACAGAACACAATAAAATCATGTAAATTGTATAAGCACCTTAGAAGTAAACAGGCCAGACCTTAACTGGCATTAGTCATTATCAATTGCTAAGGCCACTGGAGGTACACCCGTTTACATTGGGTAAGTGTGTGTCTGTTCTGTATTTTTTTAAAGGTCCAAGTTGTATTTTTTTTAAGTTTCAAATATTTTCATAATCAGATTGTTTTAATCTTAAAGTTATGATTTCTTGAGTGTCTCTATTTTCTACTAATATAACGTAAGTAGAACTCATTATAGTATTAGTATTTATAGCAATAGCTCCTACAGGTCTCAGTTTGGAATCAGATGACTGCATTATAAGTTGCTTTTACTTACAGCAGTAAGAAGATACCTGCAAGAATTGTTTACGATCCATTTTTATCTATCTACTCTAGTTAGCAGAACTTAAATTTTTAGTCCTTATGATTTTAACATTCAAGAATATTTATCATTTTACCACGTTAGGTACCTGTTGGTTTCAAACATCTTGTTTAAATAAATCAATGTAATAATTATACTTCTAAAAAACCTCCTTTTAGTCTAGAGTATGGAAAATATCATACTATGCTGTATCATTGGATTCTCTGAATGTGTTTATGTTCTCTGAATGTGAAGAACATATCTGCCAAATTTGGTAGCCCAGGATAACGGCCACGAATTTCTCCCGCTTCAGTAACTGGTTCAGTGTGAGGGGCTGCAGTATTTCACAGCGGTGACAGCGACATTCCCCAGCGCTTCAAACAGGTTTGCACCTGGGGCCCTGATGGGAACGTTTCTGCCCGGCACCATTCGCCCCGCTTCGGGCAGCGACGCGGTGCCACAGCTGGGCCCCGAAACCTCCCATGCCTTCAGGTGCAGTCCCCGCGGTGTGGAGCGGAGGGGTGCTCCGCCGGCAGCCGAGCTGCTGAGCCGAGAGCCATCTAGAGTTAGAAAGCTGTGAAGAGCTCGCACACGGTGTGCGGTATGTGTTGCCCTTCTCCAGGGCTTCCTTGGTTCACCCAGGGTTTTCAGCTAGAGAGAAGCTTTCGGGTCAGGAACCAAGACACCTCCGAGATTAGTCACAGCCAGGGCTGCATATCCTCTGAGCAAGGATTTCATGAATTACTGTTAAGGCTAAGTGGCTAAATTAAGCTTAAGTCATACTTTGGGGGATCTGTCCCTACACAACTTGCTTGTTCTAAAACGGTACATGTATAGTGCCATCAGAGTCTCCGGAATTGAAACCCATATTTAAAAGGTGAGAAACTGATTCTAGCCCTGATGGAGGGGCGGGGGATCTCTCAAATCTGAGCCGGTGCAAGGCTGTCATGCCCAGCTGCAGGCAGATAAAAGGATCTGAAATCTCTCTGAAACCTCTTTCTTACCAAAGGTAATAGCTCTGAAATCTGATGATGACATTGTCAATAGTCAGCTGTCAGAATTAACTATTTATTTGTTAAGTAAATCTAGCCGTTAACATTTAACATTTCATAAACACAACAGTGGATGCATCATGAGATGCAAAATTAATTGCAATTATGTAGTGTTTCTTTAAAAGGCAAATTGTTATTTACTTCTCTGTAATTTGGACTTCTAGTAGCCATTAATTGTTAACCTAGTCTTTAAAAGAAAAATTCCACTGTATCAAGGGAAAAAACAGTGACCAGAGAACAGATAAATCACTTTTATGTCCTTAGAACAGCTGACTTTTTACACTTTTATTACATTGTTTGAAAAAGCATCTTTTCATCTGGAAGGAATCAGTTTAAAATGTGATTGTCAACACAACGAAACCAGCTTTCTGTTTAAAATGGCTGCTCGTGAAGCTTAGAACTACAGTTGTGCCAGGATTTTCTTTACAGACATTAGTTACTAGAACCAAGAGATTTTTAGATGGGATGTTCACAGGAAATACCTGGCAGACAGCGTAAAATGCAAAGTAAAGCATTTTTATTTAAGTTGTAGGAGGCATGCATGTGAAAATGAGCAACAGTGTTTTAGGTCAAAAGCTTTCTTTTTAAAATAGAAGTTTATAAGTTGTAGTTTGAAATGGGCAAGAGAAAAAAATCCTCATTAATTTTTTCATGTCTTGACCTAAGTAATCAGACAACATACATTTAGCGTATTTCTTTGACTATATCTCGTAGTTATTTATAATGACACTACTATACCTCTCTCTAATCTGCATGTCTTTACCTCATGTAATTTCATTTTCTCCACTGGTTACATCTGAAAACACAGCTTTGTCTCTTTTATGCCAATCCTTTTAATTACGACAGTCCTCAGTTGTTTATTTATATATAATTCTGCTCAATTTGAACCCCTAAAATTTTTAAATCTCTAAAAAATCAGATCCTATGCAAAATAAAGTATTGCATTCAGTGATAAAACATTTTCACTCCAGAAATAATCGAGCTTTACATTATATACATTTGCTCATTATTTTAACTGTAAATTATGAAGATGTAGTAAGACTACGTCTACCTATTAGAATAGGTAGAATTTTTTTTCAATAGTCATCATTTTCTTGTTTTCAGGGTGGGTTAATTATATGCTACTTATAATATTTTTACTAACAACTTTGTATTATGCCATACTCTGAAAATATAGGTATCCTCAATTTTTTTCCTCATAAATTACTTTGGTTTCTTTTTTAAAGTTGGAAGATGAATAGCATTATATGAGAAACTTCTAAAATACATCTTTGTTAGAAAGACAATCTTTCCCTGACAGGCTTCTTTTTGTTGAGTCGTAAAGCTGCCACTGCAGCAGTAACTGCTAGGTATGCTGATCATTCATCTCTAACACCATTACCAACTCCTCTTCTCTTTGCAATATTCTTTACCCAAGTTGAAGTCTTCCTGTATATCATGCTTCACATTCTGAAAGAAATTTAGTAAGCTAGATGTTGAGAACATCTACGCTTGACCAAGGAGGAGAAACTATTCATATAAAGAAATGCACCAACTTGAAATAAAAAGGCAATGTAAATATCTATGAATATTTGACAGTTATGTAGATTTTCCATGGAATGCATCTTAAATAAACAAGGTAAAATGAGGAATTAGCATCGAGTATGGAAATATTTTAGAAGAGAGTATTTCTGTATAATGCTAACTCATATTTCAGGGCACATTGCATTCCATATGACTCTGAGAATCAAACTGTGAAAAATAAATAGTTTATTTTGCCTGTTATGCTATTTGCATCTTCAAAGCAAATAAAATTCTAAATACATATGAGGTTGGGGTTTTAGTTTTAACGTTCTTTGCTTATGCAACTTTGCTTACAACCTGCTGTGGTTCTTTACCCTATAAATAACAATACTAACTTTAATGCAATAAAAATCATTTTATTCAATTATAAAATGTCTTCCTCAAGTGTAGTGCGCGTATAACACGCTGCATCTCCTTACAGGAATGCATGCATATAAGCACAGATAAACTGTACCGTTGCATTCTGTCTATCCAGCGTAGAAAGCTTCTTTCGCAGTAAGCCGGCAGGCACTTCACAGTAAATTTCTGAAGCTTTCGTGTAGCACACAGGGCAGTAACTCTAACTGAAGCATTGGCTCCAGTTATGAATACGAGATCAATTCCCATGCTTTTTTTTTTTACAGCTTGCCTTCAGTGTTTGTGTATTTTTGCGTATTTTGGCTTTGCCTGGACTTGCATGTATGCTGTTTTGTAGCTGACTGTTATGCACTGGGTGTCTCAAGTACAGAATGATTTTTTAGGGTTTATTTTAATCTGATAAATGGAATTTTCCATAATAAGTAAACACCTCTGCATCATAGGAATTTGGTAGCCAAACCCAACACATCTATTCGTTGTTCTTCATAGCAGTTGAACTCTATGCCAGGGACAAATTCCTGATGCCTCCTAATCTAGGTAGGGGCTCAGATTACTTACTCTTAAAACATTTCTTAATAAAACTCATTTTTTCATTATTTGAATCCCACATAAAATAATTTTATATCCTGCCTTAACAAAAATCAAGTTTTGATCAATGTACCTTCTTTTATTTGCGAAACCCCATTTTATAACAAATTAAATATTCCACTTATGTCTTAAATTAAAAATATAAATTCAAATAGTTTTCTGTATAAAATACTTTATAATATCAAAAAATGTCTTAGATATTTTAAGAGCTCATTTTTTACACCACTTTTATTCGGAAATATAGTCTATCTCCGGTATGAATTGCCGTTTAATACGTAGGTAATATTTATTCTTTTGTTTGCCACTGTGGTTTAGAAGAATCCATTTTGTGGATAAAAGTAAAGTACTAACTAATTAGCATTTGAGTCTTTGTTTTAATATATTCTCACATAATATGCCTCTATCTTTGAAAACACAAAATAGTATACTTGCATCATATTCAGATTCTCCTATGTTTATTGGGTCACAACATATTAAAGTATTTAAACTCAATTTTTTCATCTTTTCTTAATAAATGGGTAATTTAATTAAAATATTGAAACTAATTTAGGTTTTCTTTAGGAAGTATGTAAAAGGCAAACCAAAACTTTCAGTTACATTTTAAAAAATCCTATGCAAATGAAATATATTGTCACAGTTTTGAGAAAAATGAAATGTCTCTATCAGTATTTCAACAGCTCATGTTAATAATTGCAAATAATTAATAATTTTTCAAAGCTGTACTTTACAAGAAAAATAACAGGGTTTTTTTTACAAATAGCAATTTTCATAGGCTTTCTGCAAAGTTTTATAATAGGTATTTTATCTAGCATTGCATAAAGAAAAAGGGGAAAAGGCAATTTAATGTATTCCTGAGAACAGTTATAGTGGTGTAAAAGGTGAAAATTGACTAGTGAGCAGTTTAATATAGGGAGAGTTAGCTGTCATTGCAAAATGCTAGGAATCAGTGGCAAGAAAGTTTTCCTCAGCATCCTGTTTGGGAAAATGCAGTTTTAGAAGTAGGTCTTTCTAAGTTACCGTGAGGGAATGCTTGGAATTTTGTCTTTCTACCAAAAAGGATTGGTTTTCCCGTGATTGTCATCAGTTTGCTAGGTTGTCCTGCTATTTAAGCTATTAAAGACCGGTGTGCTGCTTGGTCTCAGGTGATCCATAAAAAGGAATGAAGCCTTGGGAAGGTAAACCATCACCAGACTGGCTCGGTGTATCAGCCTTCCATGACGGAAGCTCTTTGTTGAGAATTGTTGGCAATTGCAGCAGTTTCCAACCGAAGATAAGGGCCAGCGTTCTCGGATAATGCCCTCGATCGCACACCTGATGACAGACTCCTGCATGCAAGTTTTTTCAGGTGCTATGTTTGCTCAGTAATCCTTCAGTGCCAATCTTTTCTAAATGGTGAGCAGGTCCCGTCAGTAATGGACATCAGCCATTAAGCTTGTAATATTTGTCATATATCAGGTTACGGCTTTGTTACTGCAGCGTGATGAATGGATGCTGTTGTGCTTAGAGAAAATAAAGAAGTGCTATAAATTTAACAGTCAGTACTAAATGAGTTGCTACTTTAAGGGCCTGATTCACATCCTTCTGAAGTCAATGGAAAGTATTCTGTTGGCTAAAGCCTTTATATCAGGCCTTTAATTTTCTTTCTCTTTTAAGGAACAGAACCCAGGGCTGTCATTAAAATACAGTTCCCTGTTTCTCACTAGATGCAAGTTTACACCTAAACAGTAATTTTAATATAACTCTTACTCTATGTCTTAACGTTTATGTTCTGCGCAAGTGTTTTGATTAGATGTGGAGGCATACAGAGAGTTGATCGCAGAACCTGACAGGTCACTCGTGAAATACTCAGAAATGGGGTTGGGGTGTTCAAAAATTCATATAGTATTTCTTATAGCTGGTTTTTTTCATGATCCCAGTAATTCCTATACCAGGTTTTGAAGTCTGTGCTCTGATTTTATGCTTTATTTACTTGTTGGCATTATTCTGGAGGTTACTCCGAACGAAGATGGAGTTAAAAAATTATTGAGGACATTAGAATCTGTCCATGGCCAAAGCCTGAATTGTGTTTCATGCTGTTTGCAAATTTTGGGGGAAGTTCAGATAGTGCCCAAAGAATTTATTATTCATTAAAATCCTTTCTGGTGACATAAAGAAAATGAATTTCCTTTTTATATTCTAGGATATAAGTAAACCTAGTACATATGAAAAATAAGGCACTGTTTCAAGGTATAAGCCATGCAAGTGTTAGCCTTTGTTTGTTACTAACCTTGTATGCGCAACAGTTTAAGCCGACTAGAGGCTACTAAAATGTTAATTCTAGCCACATC
Source organism: Aptenodytes patagonicus (assembly GCF_965638725.1). Taxonomy (NCBI): domain Eukaryota; kingdom Metazoa; phylum Chordata; class Aves; order Sphenisciformes; family Spheniscidae; genus Aptenodytes; species Aptenodytes patagonicus. The sequence goes on along the minus strand of NC_134955.1, from coordinate 45,029,093 downwards.
CATAAAAATTCTGTATAACTGTTTACTTACTAGCTAGTATGTTTGCTATAGCAACTCCAATTTCAAATGACATAATAGATATCCCGCTTCTGGGAGATAGACTATCATCTTACCATAATATAGATGGTAATATGTGCTGCTTAAATGTATATGCTTATTTTTAAATGATAATCAATCCCCTCAAGTTCAACCTGTAATTGCTGTACAACCCCCATTTTCATACTCAAGCTAGTGGTAGTATTATATAAAGATTTACTCCTTCCCATTGTTTTTTTAAATGTTAGTGCTCTCCTTTGTGCTACCAGTGAGATGACCTAAATCAGATATAAATAGGAAAATGAGTATACATGTTGCAAAAAAATAAGAAGAGAAGGGTCAGTCAGGAGAAATACACTGAAACTTGTATAGTTTGGCGTGATAATGCTGACAGACCTCCTATATGAAATGCATTCTTAGCAGATATTTGACATCATTAGAAAGGGTCTAAGGAACTGTGGTAGTTAGAGAAGCAAAAAGAGAAGGGAAGAGTTCCATACCAGAAGATGACAGAAAGACAGGAGGGGAAGAATAAAAAGATTTCCAAAAGTAGGTGTGAAAGGGTACAACATACAGCAGTCTAAAAACTGGAATGTATTATTTTTGGTTTATGTAAGCAATAGTATTAGGTTTTCATTAGAGGAAAAGAGCAAATTTGAATGCAAACTAATCAAAGTGTGCAGATCCTGGTTCTTATTGCTTAGATTATCCAAATGCTTTAAAACGCTGTTTTTCCAAGAAAGAAATCCAGGATCGTTGACTAGTATAAGCTGCTGCTGCTTATCTACTCCTTAGGACCTTCCTTGATTCCTTCTGTGCCAGGTAAGTCATTTCACTCAAAATGAAGCTCGTACTGCCTTCCAGAGCATAGCATGTAAATTTGCTTCTGTCCTGCTGTGTGATCATTATAGCCTACAGTGCCGTAGGCTCTATGTAAACAGTACACTCTTTCCACATTCACTAGTGACCTGCAAAATTACAGATTATTTACCAAGTTCTTCTGTGCTACCTTTCTAAGTCTTTTCTGGCATATTACCTAAACCTGTGTTTAAGACAACATATTAAATTACACACTTCTTAATTTTACAATTGCCCTAGGTTTTAAGATATCCAGCATGGAAAGCAGAATTTAGACACCTATAATTCTGTCGTGTAAGTAATATGCATGTATTGTGCCAACAGGCGTCTAACAGGCATTTCTACAAGTCTACATGGGGATTGAATAAAATTTGAATTCAGATAAAATTGTGTAGACAGTACCTGAAATATAGGGGCTAGTCATCATCTATTATGCTATTTTTCGTAATAATTGTCTTGTTCTTAATCTTAGAGTTTTCATTGTCATAGAAAATGCTGCAGATAGAAATGGTGAAATGTGGGGATGCCTGACAGCATTCCAGCTAGTCTTGGATGTCTACATTTCCTACCTTAACTGATGCATGACCAAAGCTTCTGCTTCTGTGATTCATCTGAGACCACTTTATAAACACCTGTGAATAGAAATTCTCTCACAGGAAGAAGTTAATTATAAAGCATTTATATAAGTATATGTGTAACTATAACAGAAATATCTAAATGACACTGCTTGCCCATCACTGAAAAACAGCTGAACTAAGAATTCTGACTGAATGCTACTGACTTCATATGTGTGCCTGACAGTCATTTCTTCAGAAAAGAAACTAAATTAAGCACCTATTTGTGTTTAGCAGAACTTTGAAATAATCCTTAAATGTGTGGGACAAAATCTGCTTTGTCCTTAGAGCCAACTACAAAGCTTGCCTAGCAGCCTACCAAAGATCATCCAACACAGAGGACACTTAAACGATAAAGCTGGCCAAAACGGTGCAGGGAGAAAGATGTGGTCAGAGCACCACTATGCATGCCAACATATCTCTAGAAAGTCCTACCAGGATAGACCCTGGAACAAAGGGCAACGTGATGCAACCTAGAGTATGGACAAGGCTCCAGGACTGGGAAACTGCAAGAAGAACAGCTACTGTAAAGCTACGGTATGAATTGCTTATGAATAAAGCTACTTATAAAACCAGTCCTGCACAGATACATTTTACTTAAACTGGAAAACCTGTACCAATAGTTACAGTGTCATGAAAACTGATGCATCGTTCCATGAACAAACTATAAGGTACTATTTTTCCAAACTGTGATTATTATTCTTTTAATTTAGAAAATCAGCATTAACCCAAGTTAAACTACTCTTTCTGGACCATACCAGAAAGTTTGGATTTGATACTGATGAGACGAATAAAAAAAGCCATGTCCAGAAAAAGATATTATCACCTAAGTTTAAAACTCTTATCGTAAGAAAGCTCACGCAGTTGCCAGGTGGAGACACCTGGTAGGCTCAATCCACTTCTAGGCATTTCCAGACCATACCTAAAACACACTCATGATTGGGCCTCTCATAAAATACAGTTGTGTCTGCTACCTTGTTTCTGAGAAATAATAGCCTCTGAAAGGTATTTTCCGTTATACAATGGCTTAAAGGGCTGGCCCAGGAACTGGAGATTCCTACTTCTTCTGTACCCTCAGGGGTCCAGACCCTTAGTTCCCACTTCCTGGAGTGTGGTCTAACCACCATTTTACAGCCTCTTTTGGTAGTCATAGAGGAGGGAGAGTAGAGATGGGAATACTCATTTTACGTTTCTGTTGCAACGGTGTACTTCAAAACATATCAGTCCAGAGAGCATGGCCTGTGACTCAGCGATAGTGCATCTGGATGGAGTCATGGCTTCTAATTCTTTTCCCTAAACTCTTTATGACAATGAGTTTATTAAAAAAATCCCTTGCAGATGTGGAAGAGGGCAATTGAACCTGACCTTCTGGTTAAGAGAGGTAACCAATTCTTCCTACCATTTCCCTGCAAAATAATAGGTGTTTATCCTCTTGACTGTCTGTTCTTGAGGGGTGACTGTGAACCGTGAATCATAAATGAAGGAAAATGCTCCCCACTAGGCCACTTACACAGCTATAAAAGGTGGGATATTAAAGCTTCTATAGTTGCAGTCAAGTGGCTGCTCTGCAGAGCAAATCTGAGTCTTGCAGTACCCCATGCTGGGAAGCTTATTCTTTGCAGCACCATCTCTGCTCATGAAACTCGGTTCTCCTCTGCTTGTGTGAAATAGCTGTCTGTTAGCTTGAGCCTGTGGAGTTTCATCAGCCTCTCATCCAGCATAGCAACACATCAGGTGCCTGGGGTCACACCACCTTCAGCACTTACAGCATCGTGAACTAGACATTCAGTCCTCACTTCTCTCTCCAACGTCACCAGCCTCCCCTGGGAGGATGTCTTGCCACAGGCCTTCTGCTTTGAGAGGCTATGGCATGTTATGATATATTCTCCCATTAAAAGTTTCAACTTTGGACTCAGGTTCCCTGTAACTGAATAATGAAGCACATGAAGTTTGTAGCACAGCACAGTGCATCTAAGTGCTGAAGGGGGTGTCCCAGAGTAGCGGGACTTGAGAGGGGAGAGTCCTGGAAACCAACATTGTGGGATTGCAGGAGCTGGAGGTGGTGACTGCAGCACTGGGGGGAGCATTTACAGCCCCTGAAGAGGAATTTCTGGTTTTGCTGGGAAAGAAAACATGCTGTAAAAGCAGAGCTGCACCGCAGGGATAGCACTGACTGCAGAAGTAAAGAGTGGTGCCTCTTGCCAAGTTTTTATAGATGTTGCTGAGGCAGGGCAGCAGCATCTCTGCTTATTTTGCTAGCACATGAGTGCAGCCTGGCATGGTTTTAGAAGGATACTTATGGGACTTCAGTTCTCCCATTAGTACCCCTTGGGGCCATGCTGGCTCTTGTGCAGCATAATGGGCACGTTCCACTGCTGCACAATTTGACCTGATTTCATCAGGGCTGCATCTGCCGCTGCATCTTTGCTGAGATACGTAATATGTGTCTACAAAACTATTAACCTAATATTTTATTGTTCTGAAATAGAGAAACAGTCAGTACCTCAGACTTCACTGAAGTTAGGCTCAGAGGCATCTGTTTTGGAGTCTTGTAGGCACCGAGTAGTAAATTGGAATAAAAGAAAGTTGTTCTAGTTAATTTCTGTTTCCTGTTTTTTCATGTTTGACCTGACTTATGGAGAACAATTAAATTTAAAACAGACATTTATGATGGATCCGATCTAGTTGTAACTACTTTTCGGAACAGTTTCGTCTTTCTTTTACCGTAACTTGCTTATATTTATATTTGTGTTTCACTATTGGAAAAAGGACTTCAGACATGCCTGATAAGAGCATGTTCATTAGTGTCCTGAGTACTCACTGGAAAAGCATTCAATTAGTGGGAAAAAAGAGTATAAGAAACACTGAACATTTCTTTAATTGATTATTTATGCATTTTTCACTGGAAGATAACCACAATCTTTTTTCAAAAGTATTTTGTCCTGAGTTTTATTTATTTAGCTGTAGGATTTCCTTAGGCATCTAGATTTTGAACCAGATATTCAACTTAGACCATGTATTGCCAGTGATGACTACATCAGTTACTGAGGGATAACTGAAATTTTAAATCAAGACTCTTAGAAAAAAAAGACACAGAGAGGGCGTGCTTACAGGAGTAAGCACGCTTGTTGCTGATTCCTGTGGAAAGGGGAGTTATACACAAAAGGCAAATACTCAGACCTGGTAACAAATGAGGGCTGAGTATTCACCAGCTTCCTGGCTCACAGCAGAAGTATTTCATCTAGAAGCCAATACAACATTTATAAAAATTTTGTTCCATTACTAATTACACTAAAACACTATTTTTATTCACATTTTAATAGATATCTTTCTTTTAAAAATGCAGCTAATATTGTTCTTCATGATCTTGTACTGTAATGTCATTACATTCCCACAGTGACATTCCCTCCACTGGAGGAATGTATATTTTACTGTAAAGAGATCAACTATTATTGCTTACGGAATTATGAACTGCACGTTCTTCTGATTAGTCATTCTTAAAACAGGGTGCTCTGAACAGACACCAATAGGATATCCAATAGATACAGCTTCTCATTTACAGTCCAAACGTTCCTTCTGAAATCCCAGAAAAGAAAGATTCCTTTAAATATTCCCAGTAGTCTAGGAGTAAATCACTGTAAATCTCACAGACTTCAACAACTAGAATAGAAAGAGTCCTGAGGTCACACCTGAAGCAGAGTTTTAGGGAGTAACATATTGCATTACTAAATGAGTCACTAGGCCAGCTGTGTTTATATATATTGTGCAATTAAAAGTTGGTGATCTTTCTCCTGATAACAATGCGGTATGCTGTATTCTGAATTCACGAGTCACATGGAGAAAAATCCACTGTTTGGCCATTACCCAAAAATGACAATGACAAGTACATGAGCAAGTGGTGATTTGTCTTGCTCAGTCTCTGGAAGACTTTTTTTTTCCTTTTTTTTTTTTTTTTTAGTTCTGTTATTTACAAAGTAATAGAAATGTTGGGCAATAATCAAGCGTAGAGAGCTGACGGTATTAATATAGCATTGACGGACTGGAAACCAGATGGTCTGTCAGATAATGAAGTATTATCTGGCAAGAGATTATTCCTGAAAGCCAACATCCTCACCTATTTAGCACTCCGGAATGTCGACATATCAGTTACCACATTCATGAGGTGGTATGTGTTGTACTTTAGAAGCCATCCCTAGAAGAGGCTTTTTAATTCAAAATTACTGCCTGATGAGAGGGTAAAAGTGCCATTATTATCGCACAGCTGGATGAGTATAATATACAGCAAGATGTGAACCATACATCAAAAATCAGGTTAAAGAGGAAAACATAATAGGCTGCATCCTCATTTCTGCCTAACCAGAGCCGTAGTTCCATGGATGTTTTAAACCAGCACTGCCACCAGAAGCAATGGTGTATGCTGTGTGCCCAGAGCTGTATGTTCCTGCTTTTGTGCCACACTCTCCTTTGTGCCAGCACATGCACTTCTGCACCTGGTCAGGAGTCATGGATGTTGGAAAAATGTTCAGGTTAATATTAACCTGGCCTTTAAAAAAGAAATGTGTTGGTAACCCAGAAGGATTCCCCCGGCTGTCTCATCACATAGGCACACAGATCTTTTGCCAGCGAAAAGGAAGGGATAGTGTGGAGGCAGGACAGAGCGGCTGGGAAAGGAAGATGAGGGAGGTGGGATTATTTCCTCTGACAGCAGTGCTAGTTTATGCCAAATGTGGGTGAAACCAGAATTCAAGAATAGCCGGAGCTATTGGAGGCAAATACGGTAAATCCCAGTTGCTGCAGCTGCCACCTGGGAAGACAGAGCAGAGAACGCAAAAGGCAAGGGCAGCTGCAAGGCTGGTGGGGACAGTGCCCAGGGTTTGGAGATACTCCCTGGACACCAAAATGTCTCACTGTGGCTGTGATTATAGCATAAAGTGGAATGCAAAATGAAGAAAAACAACATGAAGTAGATGGAGTAGTTTATTAAAAAGAGGATGGAGAGTTGGTAAGGCTATTATCAGTTAGACTGTAGTTTATAACTTTGGCTTTAATTCAACAAGCCTTCACCACCTTCATGATTATTCAACTGAAAACTAGCTGGCCACATGATATTAGCTCTTCAACTCCTGTCCATACAGAAAATAGTTAATATTTTCATAAGGCACTTTCTGTAATAACAACTGGGAAGTCCTTTGCTCACACGAAAGAGGAAAAGTGGTACATGTTCCTATTGGATGGAAAGAAAATAGTTATGATATAATCTGTTGAGATATGTAATAAATAACTGATAACTGCTGTTTAAAAGTAGAAAAATTTTTCCATCACTGTTGGCATTATTCATTTACAACACCTAGAAAATAATTTACCTAGATAACATAAATCAGATAAAAGGGCTTCCCTTCCATGCTTTCAGTGCTATAACATTCAATACTGATAATATAAATAATTTCTTGAAAAAGCCTGTCCCACTCAGCAAACCAATATACAGAATGGAGCTTCAAATGGGCTGAAGTGGATTTGTGGTATCACCAGGCCCAGTTATCTTGGTGGGGTGAATTTTCTGTCTGCCAGGCAGATGACAGAATTCAGAATTTCCCTGATGTGAAACTAATAGTCTCACACACTTTAAATATGTATGCTGAAATATTATCAGTTAAAGCCTCGTTTTTTCTCAAGCTTGGTTTGGGAATGCTTCAAAGTCATCGTTATCTCTAGAATCAAATGTATAATTCATCCCAGCCCTTAATATTTTTGAATCAAGTAGGGAACAATAATTAAGAGTGGGAAGAGTTTCAGTTAAATAAAAAAAAAGAAGCCACATACAGAAAGTAGAAATTAAAATAAGCATTTAAAATCAGTATTGTGTTTTATTCCCGGTGAACATCTAATGAAGTTGGTAAATGTTTCAATAGACACAAAAACTGGTTGGGCAGTAAATGAGAACAGATTATTGTTTTAGAATTACACCCAATTTCATGGTCACCGTGCAACTAAAGGCATTTTCATATGGCCAAATACAAAGTAATTCAAGGGGGAATCGAAATTCAGATTATACTTGCTATATCAACAACGCAGAGAACATTGTCTTAGGAAGCAGTAACACCGAAAGAATTAGTTGTTAAAGATAATTACATCAACATGAGTTCTTAGGACTACACCATAGCAAAAAGGATCATGCAATCCTAAAGCATACAAAAACAAAAGTGCTATGTGCAACTAAGGAATAGTAAGGAAGTACAGAATTTTGCCTCTGTATATAACTTTGGTAACACAGCTGATAAAATACTGAATTAAATCAACACTTCAAAGAAAATCTAGAGATATTGAAGAAATTTGAGAGCACCACAAAACTGTCTTGGGAGGAAAATAAGCCTTCTGTCATAAAATTCAAGGGGCTAAGTTTTTCTGGTTGTGAAAGAGAATATTGAAAAGTTACTTGATTGCTATGTGTAGATATATTTTTCACCCATGGAAAAAGTTTTCTGGCACCGGTGAGTTCAAGGGTTTCCAGCCTTGCTCACCACAACCAGTACCTGGAATCTGATGTTAAGCAAATGCAGCCTTCAAACACAGCTTTCTCTGAATGTAGAAAAACACTGGAACAATCATCTGGAGGGCTTTTGCTGAAGGGCCATTACTTAAGTCTTTCCAAATATTATTTAATGTAGTTTCTAGATGAAAGCTTGTATCAGTAAAGTGATGTATCCTAAAGGGTCCCTTCTGAGTTTGTATCCTAGTCTCATAACTCATCCCCTGTCTTGTATTAAGCTTTGAGAACAGGAAATCTTGGACTGCCTTAAACCTACCATAACACTTGGAGGTTTGCATTATAGTAATGACTGTACTTACATCATGCTTCAGAGCTTCAGCGAGTCACTGTCAGGGATCAAGAGGGATTATTTTTTCTTAATGCACAATTGACTAGATGCATGATAGAGAGGGGTTTTTTCCTTCCTTTTAAGCATGATTGGATACAGATGAAGATGTGATAGCATGGATTAGTCCTTCGAGGTAAAAAGGAAATCCATTGGGGGTGGGGTGGGGTGTATTTTTAGAGGCTCAGAGTCTTACCTATTTACAGTTTTGGGGGTAAGGAAGGAATTTCTGCCTCGGTCTGGTAGGGTATATCATAGATTTCCTGTTCCAGGCATCGTCTCTGGCTCTTTCTGCCCGTTCTCTGCATTCCACCTAGACTGCTGCTCAGATTCCCTGCCTTCAAGACCAGTGTTGTCTTTAATCTGTATGAGAACAAATACAGCAAAGTGAAAGGTCTTTTTATCCCTATTGAGCATCCCTTCAGTCAGCCTGAATAGAATTTCAAACCATAAATGCTCTGGTTACGCATCCATCATGGGTTTAACGTTTTAGCTTCTTTTGCTTTTGTCCTGTTAGCTCCACATACATTTCTTTCTTTCAGAAGTTTTCCACTCCAGAAAGACTTTTACTGTTCCCAGCATTTCCTTTTTTGAATTCCTTTCTCCACTCTTCAGTGATCTGGTGTACAGTGCAGTTTTACTGATAACTGTATTAGCACGAATGAGTGTGGTATGGAGATGGTATGAGCATCTGGGGAAAGCTTTGTTAGGAAGGTGTAGGCATTTCTTAAACCAGGTACATCGATGAAGAATGCTTGCCCTATAACAAGCAGTTACTAAATGCAGCTATTTGTGTACTTATTAAATATGTTTTAAATCTCTCTGACCTATTTCCTATCATAGATCCTCCCTCCTATGGTAGGCATCCTTATGCTCTCCTCTCTGAGCTGCGCTATCCATATATACAGGTTGTCCAGTTCTTCGCCCCTCTTGGTTATTATTGCTTATTACTGCTCGTCCTTGCTATACCTCCAAATGATCCTCTTGCCATACTGCATTTTCTTCTGTAAAATTACTTTCAAAGCCACTTCTGAGGCTGAAAAAAATGCTGTAGGCTAACTCATCGTAACCCCAGCATAAGCCTCCTTCGGTATCTTTACTATAATTCTTAATAATTTAGCATTTAATTCAGATCAGGGTTTAGACTGAGATATAGATGAGGTTTTACTCTGTCCGATGATTCACTTTGCCAATCCAAGCACATACAACAAGAACTGCTTAGTGACTCAGCAAATAACAGAACAAATTTCATTTACTCCTCTGGTGGCTTAGTCAGTGATGTGTTACACTACTGGAAAGAAACCTGGTGCTAGGATTTTCTTTTTTTTCCTTTTTTTTTTTTTGTTTTGCAAAGCGAAGTTTTGGATCAAGTCCAGGCAATTGTAATATATTGATTTAATCCTAACCAGTTGGCACAAATACTTCAGGATCTGGGGAGTAAGAGACTATTTCTTCCAGACTATTCATTCTCACAGGCCTTTCTTTGTAACAAGTAATAGTTTTATTCTATCATTTTAAAACATATAACTGAAACTTAGATTATATTATAACGTCATTAAAAGAATTTTAACATAAAAGTTGATTATGCACAAATGGCAGATGTATGATAGTGCTCCACTTTTTTAATCTTTATTTTTACCTTAGAAGATGAGACTTAATGATTACTGTGCCTGGCCCTTTGTTGTGAGACTCTGTTGCTAAATCTCTCTTCTTGTTCTCTTCAGCTCTTGTAGCCTAGGCTTTGTTTGCAGTTCTAAAAATTTGCAGTGACAGTAGGCAGTTTCACATTGCATCAGTCCACCCGCTTCCAAGAAAATGTTTCCGAAGTCTGTGTGTACTTCTGAAAACATGAAGACTGAGGCACCAGTGTTTTCTTTAATAACTGATGAAAATAAAATGTTAGCGATTAGAATCTGTGTGGTTTTACTCGATTTGGGCATATCCCACAGAAGATTTAAAAAAAAAAAGTATTACCAAAAGATCATCCATTACCAGTGGGTAATTTCCTGGACACTGAAATGCAAAAGATCCGAGAACATTCTGCAGCTCCTCACAATTCTGTATGTGTGGAACTGTGCACAGCTACAGATGTTTCCACTGCTGCAGAATTCGCTAAAAACTGCCAGGGAATTTGGCCCAGATGTGCTATAGAATTACAATGACCCTGGTAATAGTGAAACTTTAAGCAGCAAACACCAGATGTCCAGTAAAATGGTTAAAACTGAGATCCAAAGCATTTTTTTTACCACATCATCACAAACAAGTATGGAGTGAATAAGCTGAAAGTCTCAAGTAATACTTCATTATTCGTCATCTCTAAGCTGATTCTATGTGCTTGACTTGTGATGTAGTGCCGTTCGAGTATAATGTCTCGTAGGAAGGCTGCGTTCCCAGAGGCTTAAATAATTTTGAAAAATGAATTAATTAGACAGGTATCTACATTAAACTTAATACAAGGTTGTATTTTTCTCCTTACCTCCTTTCTCTACTCATTTTGCTTGAAAAGTGATTCTGGCTGTGTGTGTGCTGTGCTGCCTTGTGATAGCTTGCCCGCAGACAGGATAAATGAACTGCTGTTAGTGCCAGCTAATGTAGTTCTGCTTTAGCTCAAATGGTAGCAGACTCGAGCTGCGGTACCAGGGCTCCGTGCACTGCTACATTCTGTGTCTGTATGCATAGTAAATATACTTTTCCTACAAAGTACAGGTATTCATTACATTATGAGGCACTGCTTTATACTTTGTGTTTTCCGAGGGGTCCATGTGTAGGGCAGACCCCAGAACCAATGGAAAGCATTACATTTGTCTTTACACTCTCTATTGATTAGTTATGATTTTTTTATATCCTCAAGTGTAAGTTTTGTACATTCATTATCAGAATGTACATTTAGGCATTTTTTAAGTGTCTCTAAACCAAAAAATTGTTTCTGTTACAAATCCTGAATCAAAATGGACAATGTTATTCATGGAAGCCTGGCTGTGTTTGTTAGTGGTATAGATCTGTATAAGGCAATAGACATATATCAGTATAAGTAAGTTAGATTCACTGTTTTTGCTTAAAGCTTGAATGTAGCAGTAGTCTGCTCTGTTTTGTCTCTGGAAAACTAACAGTACCAAGCCTTTTTACTTGGAACTGGGATTATAGGCTTCATAGATAAAAACTGAAGGAAAATAGGAAGAAAGAACCACAGGTACAAAAAGGTCTTGAATGCTTAGAGAAAAAACTAAGGAATATGTAGTCTTTGAAAGAAAAGGGGTAGTTATATTCTCCAAACTCTTTTAAAACTTCTTCGCAAAAGACGTGGTATAAACTCTATTAAACTAAAGAGGACTACTTTGAATTCAGCGGGAGCTGAATCAGTGAAGAAGAGTCCATAGCTCTGTTACCGTTACTCACGTTTACACAAGAAAGTGTAAAAATTTGTTTACTAAAAAGTATGTTCTTCCATGGAAGAAAAACTCAACATAAACCGACCAGCACATCGTGGCAGAAAGTGAAGTTAAACTACTGCTTTCAGAAATACTACTGCCCAAGAATTTATGATTTCTCTCCTCTTTTAGTTATGCAGCTGTTTAGATGATTTTCAGCTGGCCTCAGGTGATATCCTTGTATGAATTTTTGTAACCCAAAAGGAGAACACAAGGCTGTTGACAACACTGCTGAGTTTCTCTTCTTTTTTACTGTATTGCCAGCTTTACATAGTTTCAGTACAAAATCATAAATTGTGTCATTCTTTCTTGAACTGCAGAAACAAAATTATTAAAAGCTTACTGACACCTGTGGGCTTTTCAGCATTTTTAACTTACAAAAAACCACAACCCGTAGAAGAACCTGCTGTGTTGTGTATCAGTGCCGATAGCGCTGGATGCCTTTTCTTGGAGCATTGCCTCAGGATGCCCAGCGCTCCGAATGACTTTACCACCTGTTCCTTCAAGACCAGCTACAATTACAGCAGAACCATTGCACTTGGAGCTCTCTGCCCGCCCTTGCCTTGCAAATCTGCTTGTAGCCCAGACTTTCTTGTCTTCGACAGCAGTTTGCCAGGCAAAGGTTTGCAATGAAACTGCAGTTCTGACTGCTTGTTACCCCAGTTAAAACAATATAAATGTGTTCTTACGTCCTTGCTGGCTGTACTGTCTGTAGAGAAGGTTTTCACATAGCTCTAAACCAGCTCTGCAGGATAGCAGGTAATCATTTAGTCATGCCTAGTGAAATGTTGTTTATATTGACTTTGTAATGCTCTCTGATGATGGTGAACAAGGAAGTAGTGTGGTTGCAAATTGCAGTTACAGAGTGTGAGATCATGGCAAATCATACTGCTGCAGAGGTGCAATGATAATCTCTGGCTAATCTGGCTGAGTTTTAAGTGCTCAGAGCTGGTTACTGAGCAAGCCTCATGGCATGTTTGTGAGCTACGCAAGAAAAAAGAGTTCTCTTTTGCAAATTCAGAGAAAATTACAGATCTATAAGAAAAGCAAATTTGACCCAAATTGACTTTCTTTTGACATATTGATGGTTATAGAGATATTATTAAGTCATAAAATGCAGAAAGGTTTGACACAAAAAAATCATGCTGTCTGCTGTAAAATAGCTTGTGTTGCATTTACTTGAATTGCTACATGAAACGTTTTGTTCATTGGTAAAGTAAAATACTCTGCATGCTTTTAAAAGTAACTTGGGAGAGAGGGTTCATTTGTTTTGTTTATTCAATGCCGAAGTGGCAAAATTTCTTTTCTGCAGAAGAATTCGAGTTGAGCAGGGTGCTGGATCAGAAGAGTATAGTGAGAAAAAGAAAACATTTCAAAAGAGATGTTCAAGTTAAACCTGCTGAGGCAGGTTTGCTGCTCAAAGAACACATTGCAAGTTTTTTTTTAAAAATAAATAATCCAGTAGAAACTGCCACATCACTGAGACACAGACTCCATTACTACTTTTAAAAAAATCTGTCAGGTTTCTTTATAGATGCCTGCGCAGATGAGGCGACTATTGGCAGGTGGGGCATGGCTACGTAAAACAAGAGTAGATCACTGAATAATAAGTAGCAATAATAATAATTAAGGCACCAACGTCTACATGAGTCTTCCCTTCACACATTTGTCTTGCCTGTTGATCTGGTCTCAAAAGGTATTTACGTGTCTCTGCATCACAATCTTGTAGCAGGTTTTTCATCAGTAACTGTACTAAAGTATATCACTGGTGTAAAGCCTTGCAAAGTCTGTTTGTAATCATTTAACAGCCAACTTTGGTTGGAAACCTTTGGTAAATCTTTGGTAAGTCTTCTTCATTTCTCAGTCATTTAAACCTACCTTGCCTGTCCTTTTTTCACTTTGAGAAACGCAGTGAAGGTTAGTCACCTCTCCAGACAAAGTAATGACATGACATCATAGTGCTTTATCTTATAAATTGTGTGAGAAGGATGAGAGGAATGTCATCATGGTGTGGGAGTTTCATAGTATTGAAGGTGGAATCTGTTTGGAAGCATGGCTGCATATTGCCTGAAAAGGGAGCTTTCATGTTTAAAATGTACTGTGATTAAAAAAAAAAGAAAATAAGTTTGTTTCTATTAACTGTCAACTCTATTTGTTCTTAGATAGGAGTAACATTGAGGAAAATGTGTTAACCCATATGGTATTTTTAGGGCCTTTGTGAGTGGTGCATGAAGAATAGGAGATATCCTTTTGGGCATCGCTCCAGCATCCATGACAGTCAGTGCATAACGCAGATCTTCATCTGACAGTTTTCTTAAGCAGTGTAACCTGGGCTGGGGTGAGCCGGCTGGAACAAAGGGCTGGAGTTCAGTTTCACACCCGTGCCCTCACTGTATCACCCTGGCACTGCACGATGGCACTCCAGAGGTGCAGGAAAGGAGACACTGCCACTGTACCTAGGGACAGTACCCGTAACTGTAAGAAATTTCTGCTTTTTCGAGGAGTTACTTTCTCGCTCCTCGAGTACATAAAACTCTTTCTAATAACTTTCTTATAACAGAATCCAGTTTCAGCGACACACAGAGGTATTTTGTCTGTCTTTAGGCAGGCAGTTGCCATTCGTGTGAGTTTCCTCACACATCTGTGTAATAATACCTTTCACTCCCATGGTACGTCTGGGTACCACGACTGCCTGCTAGATGGAAATTCAAGTGCCAGTATGTGTATGTATTCACAGTACCATTCACTGCCTAAGTAGTGCTACAAATTCTGCACACTTTGATCTCTGTGCGTATGAGACTGTTGCGCCCTACTGGTGCGACTATCAACAGTATTACTGTTACAAAATCATGAATCTTTTATGATTTCCTGCTAGAGGTACTGTAAAGGGAGTAAGAAAAATACCCCAAAGGTCAAGATGCTAAAAGATGGAATCAAATTAATTATTATGTGCATGTTTGTATATTTTTAATGATACCCTATTCTTTTTAATGCTAAAAAGTGCTGCCTTGAGATTTTTTTGAGAAATGGGAAAAATATGTAAGTTTTTTAGTTTGTTAAAAACACTATAAAACTACTACTGGCCTAGTTGGACTTTGGACTCCAGAAGGTCAATGTGTTTCTGAATCCAAATCATTGCAGACAAAATTTTGCACCTGCAGTTATGGTTGCCTGCAGTTCAGTTCAGTTTAAGTATCTACATCACTGATTGCATCTGTAAATTAAAAACATCTAAGTAACCTAAATTACAAGCACAAATAATTGCAGGTGCAAAACTCATACAAACACAAAATGATCTCTGAACGTTGGTCTTCTAAATCTCATTGTAAGTTATTCACTGTATCATGAACCTAGAGTCCTCTTGGGAGAGTCACTAATCTGTATAATGACACTGAAAGCCTCTTGAATCTCATATTTAGCTAGCAGATGGGAAAGAATACATGTAGTCATATAACTCCCTAGGGATTACGCATGTGGATATTGGAAGAGTATAACTTATTCCAATGAAGGCTAACATTAACTTGCAATCAAAAATTTCCTTCCTGAGCCACATTTTTTCTGATGAAATTAAAACAAATAAATGTTGTATTTTTATGAAGTCACAACCAATCTGAGTAGGACACACTCCCAGGGCAAGCACATTTTGCTAATCTCATAATTTTTCATTTAATGAATCACAGCATCAGTTTAACACAGAGAAATGCTGTCAGTCTTCTCCAGAAAACAATCTAGTTATCCTCTCTATGATTTTTTTTTTTTTAGTGTCAGAAACAGATTTCTAAGCGCATAGCTATGAAAGTCTATTTTTTCTCTGGTATCAAAACTAAAAATGAATCATTTTCTTGCATTCTTTAGCTTCAATAGACATAGGTGTGGAGCTACTTTAAAACAGTGACTGCTTCCTGTCGTACCAGTTACAGCAGTACTGTTAGCAAAAGGGGGGGAAAAAAAACCTTAAATTCTCTTCTAGTGTTTGAACAACTAAAACTCCTACTGAACAAATGAAGCATTCTGCCAGTTCTGACAATCCAAAATGCAATGAAGAATTTTTCTGTTTCAGAAGCTCCAGGCAAAGCTGTTTTGGCATGTCTGTAGCTTGTTCCTATTGCAAACAAAGGGGCAGCTAGAGGGAGAGTCTTTGGGGAAGAAACTGCTGTCAGTTGTAAGAAATGAGACATGTAGACCCATTCTACAGCCCAGCTAGTGATTACATGCAGGCAATTTTGTAAGAGCCTAGACCAGCTGCCAGTGATAATAACGCTGCCATTAGCACTGATTTCAACAGGAATTACATCAAACAGGCCAGCTTAAGGCTTCTCGGAAGCATGGGCAAAATCGGTATTTCGTTCATTGGCCATGGGGGCCAGACTACAAGGAAAGTGTTGAGAAGGAGCAGGCAAAGGTGGCAGGGAGCCCTGCAGGGTGAGCGTTGCTCTGCTGCTGGGCTGGCGGCAGTGGGAGGGAGCAGCGGGTGCTGCAGCTGGCAGGGTCCTGCCTCTCTGCCCGGCAGCAGTCGCCATCCTCCCAGGTAGCCTTATTCCTCCCTCAGCAGCAGCGGTCAGCCCAGCTTCACAGGCCCCTGGCACTGGCACGGTAAGTGGCGGAGGTGTGAGCATATCTACATTTTTCAAAATCCAATTTAATTTAATACACATGAGTCTATTACTCAAGCAGTACATGGTAACAATGTACCACTTAACTAATCAATTTATAATCATCCCTGGGAAAAAAAGCCAGAACAAGATGTTCTTTTTTTACACACAGAGAACTGTTGAGGCTATGTTGTGCGTTACAATGCAAGGCTCCAACTTCACCTTCCTACAACATTTTTTTAGGTGCTTGGGTATAACAAAACACAGAAAGCGTATGAGAAACATGTAGTATAAGAGAGGGCTAGACCTTCATTTGAATAGAGAGAAATTTTAACAAGGATTTCTTTTTTTTACTCTCACTTTTTGCTGCACGAAAGACACAGGAAAGGAAGGAGAAGGTTTCATCTTTCCCTCTCTTGAGGGATTTATATTTAGGTGTGTCCCGTAACATATAAATTCAGAGTGCAGAATAGAAAGCCAAAAATTAGCAAGGATTTTGACCAAGAGATTGAGAGGTGATTAAAAGTCATGGAAGAAAGACTCATTTCTCGGTAAGAATAACAAAGTCACATGGATGATGGATCATAATAACTTCATAATCTGACCCACATGCAGTAAATATGGTGATGTCTGTCATTTTGAATAAGTGAGGTAGATTGATGTTGATTATTAATCCATTTCTTGGCCAGTCTGATTGTTTCTGAGCCAGATCCTCCACTGTTTAGTATTTTTCTGAAGTGTCTTAAGAGCACCTTTCACTGACAGTCCCTTCCTTTTTAACCAGTCACTTTTCATACTCTGTGTTGCCTTAACTTATTTGAGGGATTTCTTTCATGAGTTGGTGTGCTTCTAGTATTCTCATAGCTGGACACTTGGTCTTCTTTTAGCATATAGGGTAACATCAGTGTTACTCCAGACACGTGTTAACATATAATTCTGTATTACATTTACTTGCTGTGAAAAAAAAATCT
The DNA here is from genome assembly GCF_965638725.1 of Aptenodytes patagonicus. Taxonomy (NCBI): domain Eukaryota; kingdom Metazoa; phylum Chordata; class Aves; order Sphenisciformes; family Spheniscidae; genus Aptenodytes; species Aptenodytes patagonicus. The sequence goes on along the minus strand of NC_134955.1, from coordinate 45,011,722 downwards.
GTTTTTCCTTAATCCCCACGTGTTGCAACTGATGGTGATTTACGTGAATGCACACTCAGTGAAAAAAGTGAAATATGCTATGAAAATAAGTACCTAGTATTTAGTGCTGGTGTCTAAAATGGCAGGTATCTGTATAGTAGACACAGAATTGGTAAAGAAATATACTTGCATAATAGAAATTCAGAAGCTAGCTTGGCTAAGTGTCTCATTGATAGCTTTGTATGAAGTTCCTGTAGGGACATGTGTTTAACATTTGCAGTAGGATAATATACATAACATACTTCACAAGAAAGCAAGCTTTTTGGAGAGCAATGGAGTGTCCAAGCCTGGTTTTCTATGAATGTGCCCAACCTTTAATATCTTTTCAGCTCTGTGCCTGTTGCCCCTGAATGACACCCAGCCTTCCCTATAGCTGGGTACCTCTTCAGCTGGGCAAATGGTTGTAGACACTGTGATTGAGGGTGAACTACATGTGTGAACTGGCTAGTGGCTTGCTGCTCTCAAAATAAATGGCTAAATTGTAAGTCCCTTTTTCTCAGCGGTAGGTACTAATTTGTGCCTGCTTTCACTAAGCACTCGCTAGTTTTCCTGAAACTTCTGGGAATTTAAAATCTTTTAAATCTCCAGCTAGGTCCACATAAAGAGTACTTCTCACTAATAGCTATATTAAAGCAATATTGCCCTGTTTTCAATTGTTTTGCTTTCTGTCAGTAATAAATTCACAACATGCTACATACCATGAAATAAAAAGATACCTTTTTCCTGGTATAAATGAAACTCTAAGCAAATTTTACTACATTTAGACATTCTTTCTCTTTTTGAACACCCACCCTTCTACCAAGCATGTCTTCAAAATTCCTTCCCTTTGTTGAAATACAAAATTTTGTAAAATCAGAAAGTCGCGCATTCATTTAATGTAACTGACATGGTCATGAAACCCAGGTCTTTTATTTATACTTGGGATAATGCAGAGGTAATGAAAGCAGAATTGAACCTAAGAGGTTTTTTGTTTCAATTATAAAACAATGTGGGTAAGAGACTTGGATTTGACAGCAATAGAAGAAAGGGAATATTGTGTTCATGCCTTCAATCAGCTTTATTAGATCCTTAAAGGGAAAATTATGTGAAAGACAGAGGAAGAAAACAACAAACTAAGCAAGATCCCAATTTCAGTATAATTTGGAGAAAATAACTGATTTAGGTTCGTCATCTTGCCAGGGTGAATGACTCAAGGCTTCCAAACAAGAAATGGAAACCAGAAGGATAGCGAAAGCCTGAAAGAACAAATTGAGAAGATATGATTGACTGTAATGTTTCAAAATCAACTGCTGCAAAGATGAGTTTGGGCTGTTGCCCAGAATACAATTGAATGGTGATGTTCATTTAGACCCTTAATGCTGAAACAAAATAAGATGTAGCTGTGTTTCTGTTAGAGATTTACTTGTTCTTTCCAGTGTCTCTAGCTCGGGATATGATGTCACGTCCTCTCTCTTCTATCACACGCTGCAGTGATTCCTCCTGCTGTTCCATAGTTTTTCTGAACACCAGTTTTCTGAAGGAAGGCCTGAATCCAGGTGATAATATCTTTCAAATGTGAAATGTCATCACCATTCATTAGTTGACCTTGAAAAATTCTATACACTGTGTGCCAGTAGGCTAACTCGGTGTTATTGACCAAGGAAAAGAAGTACAAGATCGTTGTGTGTGTATGTACTTTCTGACTGACAGAGCCATTCAAGTTTTTGTTGCTATCGTGCTAGTTTTTTAAAATTAAGTGAATAGCTCATTCTGCAAAGATTTCAAATAATTGTATCTTTAATGGGCATGATTTGTAAAGCATTATTTGGAAAAGTTGGGGGCAGCTGCTTGTCCTCCACCTCAGACACAGAGGGTTCTAAAAGAGACTACGCTTTATGCAAAAAATTAGTCAGCTGACAATAGGCAGTGATGAGATGGGATTGTCTTCTACTTCCTCCTTTCCTTTATTCCTTTCATCTCACTGGCTGTGCTTACTAACCTTTTTTCTGTTTCTATTTCAAATGAGGAAGAAAAAAAACCCCTAAACCACAGTTCATAATTAAATACTGAGCTAGTTCTTACCATGTTTACTGAATTACATATTGCATATATGAATGTATATCCTCAAAGTTTTCATGTGTTTTTAGATTTCTAAACTTAATGTGTTCCATAGGAATGGACCTTAACTCCTTCCTGTCTGTTTTTCATGATGAGATTTGCCTCCACAGAGGAAAGGAGGAGTAAAGTAGTGAAACCCAGTTACAGATCCCTTAAAATTTTAGGGATTTGTAGAGCCATGAATATAGTTGCTGAGCTCTGCGGATTCTCCTACTTCACAGTAGAGATTCCTCCAGCAGAAAATCTTCAGTGTTGACCTTGCAGCTGCAATAAGCAGATCAGCTTGACATGACATGCACAGTGATATCTTTGCACAGGTATCTTTGCTGCAGGGTGGCTGATCTGGTAAAGAGGGCTTTAAACCAGGAACCGCAGGGGAGGGAGAGAGTTACAGCAGCTCGGAGGGAGCAATGGACAGGCTGACAAGCAAAGCACCTGGGGTGATGTGAACAAGGAGGAACACAAAATGAACAAAACAGGGCTTAAGTGGCATCACCTCAAGCATTTGCATGTAACCAAGGAAGTCTCTCCAAAGTGCCTGCACACTAAGGCACGCAGCATGGGGCATAAACACAAGGAATGAGAGATCTGTGTGCAGCTGCAGGGCTGGGATCTTGTTGGGATCCCAGAGATGCAGTGGACGGCTCGCATGACTGGAGTGCTGCAATGGAGGGATACAGACTTTTTGGGAAGGACAGGCTGGGAAGACAAGGAGCGGGAGTTGCCCTTTATGGGAGAGAGCAGCTGGAGTGCACAGAGCTCTGCCTGAGGGTGAATGATGAGAGCTTATGGGTAAGGATTAAAGAGCAGACCAATACTGGTGACTTTGCAGTGGGTGTCTACTATGGGCTGCCTGACCAGGAAGAACAAGCAGATGAGGCCCTCTACAGACAGCTAGAAGCAGCCTCGCATTTGCAGACCCTGATCCTCATGGGGACTTCAACCACCTTGATACCTCCTGGAGGGACAACATAGCAGGGCATAAGCAATTCAGGACGTTCCTGGAGAGCATTAATGGTAACTTCTTGACACAAGTGAAAGGGGAGCCAATGAGGAGAGGTGCTCTGCTGGACCTCATACTCACAAATGAGGAAGGCCTCATTGGGGATGTGAAGGTGGAAGGGATCCTTGGTGGTTGTGACCATGAGATGGTGGAGTTCAGGATCCTGAGAGGAGGGAGCAGGGCAAAAAGCAAGATCACAACCCTGGACTTCAGGAAAACAGGCTGTGGCCTCTTGAAGGATCTGCTTGGAAAAGTCCCATGGTATAAGGTCCAGGAAAGCTGGATAGTATTCAAGGATCACCTCCACTCCAGAGAAGTCCATCCCAACACACAGGAAGTCAGGCAAAAATACCAAAAGGCCTGTGTGGCTGAACAAGGAGCTCCTGACAAAACTCAAACATAAAAAGGGAGCATACAGAAGGTGGAAGCAGGGACAGGTAACGTGGGAGGAGTATAGAGACAGTCTGAGCATGCAGAGACATGGTTAGGAAAGCAAAAGGCCACCTGGAGTTGAACTTGGTGAGGGATGTCAAGGGCAACAAGAAGGGCTTCTATAAGTATCTAAGTGGTGAAAGGAAGACTAGGGAAAATGTGGGACTGCTGCTTAATGGGGCAAAGGCCCTGGTGACACAGGACATGGAAAAGGCTGAAATACTGAATGCCTTCTTCGCTTCAGTTTGTAGTAGCAAGACCAGCCTTCAGAAATCCAAAGCTCTGGAGGGAGGGGGAAGGTCTGGCATAAGGAAGACTTACCCCTGGTGGAAGAGTATCAGGTTAGAGAATACTTAAGCAAACCTGACATACGTAAGTCCATGAGCCCTGATGGGATGCACCCACAAGTGCTGAGGGAGCTAGCTGATATCATTGTAAGGTAACTCTCAATTATCTTTAAATGATCACGGCAACTGGGAGAGGTGCCTGGGGACTGGAGGAAAGCAAATGTCACTCCTATCTTCAAAAAGGGCAAGAAGGAGGATCCAGAGAACTACAGGCTGGTCAGCCTCACCTTGATCCCTGGGAAGGTGGAAAAGCAACTAATCCTGGAAACCATTTCCAGGCACATGAAGGACAAGGCAATGACTGGGAGCAGTCAGCACGGATTCACAAAGGGGAAGTCATGCTTGACCAACCTGATAACCTTCTATGATGAAATGACTGGCTTGGTATATGAGGGGACAGCAGTGGACATTGCCTACTTAGACTTCAGTAAGGCTTTCAACACTGTCTCCTATAAGATCCTCATAGAGAACCTATTGAAGTATGGACTGGATGAGCAGACAGTGAGGTGGATTGAAAACTGGCTGAATGGCCAGGCCCAGAGGGTGGTGATCAGTGGTACAAAGCCTAGCTGGGGGCCAGTAACTAGCAGTGTACCCCAGCTGTCACTATTGAATCCAACTCTGTTCAACATCTTCATTAATGATCTGAATGATGGGGCAGAGTGTACCCTCAGCAAGTTTGCTGATGATAAAAAACTGGGAGGAGTGGTTGATATATCAGAAGGTTTTACTGCCATTCAGATGGACTTTGACACGCTGGAGAAATGGTCTGACAGGAACCTCGTGAAGTTCAGCAAGGGGAAGTGTGAAGTCCTGCACCTGGGGAGAAACAACCCCATGCACCAGTATTATACTGGGGGCCAACCAGCTGCAAAGCAGATTTGCAGAAAAGGTTCTGGGGGTCCTCATGGACACCAGGTTGAACATGAGCCAGCAACATGCCCTGCAACCAAAAGGGCTACTGGTATCCTGGGCTGCATTAGGAGAAATGTTGCCAGCAGGTCAAGGAAGAGTATTCTTCCCCTCTGCTCTGCACTGGTGAGGCCACACCTGGAGTGCTGGGTCCAGTTCTGGGCTCCCCAGTACAAGAGAGACATGGACATACTGCCAGGAGTCCAGTGAAGGGCCACTAAGATGATTAAGGGACTGGACCATCTTTCATATGAGGAAAGGCTGAGAGAGCTGGGACTGTTCTGCCTGGAGGAGAGAAGGCTCAGGGGGGGATCTCATCAATGTGCACAAATACCTAAAGGAAGGGTACAAAGAGGACGGAGCCAGGCTCTTTTCAGTGGCGCCCAGTGACAGGACCAGAGGCAATGGGAACAAACTGAAACACAGCAGGGTCTGAACGTCAGGAAACACTTTTTTACTGTGAGGGTGACTGAGCACTGGCACAGGTTGCCCAGAGAGGTTGTGAAGTCTCCCTCCTTGGAGGTATTCAAAACCCATCTGGACATGGTCCTGGGCAACCGGCTCTAGGTGGCTCTGCTTGAGCAGGAGTTTGGATCAGATGATCTCCAGAGGTCCCTTCCATCTTCAACCCTTCTGTGATTCAGGACCAATGGATAATTGCTTTTCATATTTTCAGTTCCCATTTATCTAGAATTTTCAAACAATCAACTGCCTGGTCTGCTGAATCGCTGGTATTTCAACACCGAGCTGTGACAGAATGGTGGATTACTCTTTAGAAGTGATTACCTGCCTCACAAGATTGCTGAGATGGCAGATCTGTTGCTCAAATTCCTGGTATATCCTTCCCCTTCACATTCTCTCTGAAAAGTTTTCCCTGAGATCCTCAGAGACTGTGGGAATGTTACAAGGTTTATATATTCAATAGCTGCATACATTTGAGTATACAAGAAGGCAACATGGAAAAGCAACCTGTACTGCTGTGTAAGGCTAGGTAATGCTGCTGTGTGTTTTTAGAACTGAATTGTTGCTTTACACTGCATATTTCTCTGTTTATGCGTCTCTTACTAATGAGAAAATCTGGACTAAGTTTGGGTCTCACTTTTTGGTAGTCAGAGCTACACCTGTGAGTAGAGCAGTGGAGCACTTTTCATTTTCCAATTCCAATCATGCCGGAGTACTAGAAATTCCAAACGGGATGCCTGTTGTAGATATGCTTACAGTGTTTTAGATTGAGCTGAAAGGAAGAAAGTGTTTATAGGGATCTGTGTTCTTGTAGCTGATCCTGCTTGGACCTCAGTTTCAATTTGAACTCACATTAAACTGTATGAATTACATGCTTAAAGTTATTCAACATTTCAATAGCTTGCTGAATCAGCAATATACTCTGAATATGTATGAACCGTTAAAGGTTAAGACTGGATCCAGTATATCTATATTGTTATATCCATATCTATGTGGATAGATATAGACATGTGTATCTGTGTATAAATATATTTATGTTTGGAAAGTGAGACTTTGGGGAAATTCAAACATCTGATGACCCAATTGAATTCCTGAAATCTCCTACCCAAGGGCTTTCAGTGTTTTGTCATGAAACCATCATTGTGTAAAATGCTCAAAGTTTCCTTTTATCATGGACTGGAATTCATAACTTACTTCAGAGGAAGGATAAGCAATATTCCCACTCTGGAGCATCTTAGAAAGCCTGAATTATTTTATTTATATTGGAGCAGCTTAAGAGAACTCCAGAGAAGCGTTAGAAGAAGGGTGGAAAAAATGGTATAGCATTTGTCATATTTTACATTCATGTGGGGAATATGAATTTAATTGTTTTCCTTTGATGTGCACAGGATAACTATAGGAGAATCTGTTGATGTGATGACTCTTCCACACCCCGCAAAAATACAAAGTAATAGGCTGTTTTAGAAAGGTGAATCACCACCTTTCAACATCATCACCTTTCAACATTTTAAAAAGACACAAATGCTTTGCTTTAAGAAGTGATTTCTTCTGTAGACAGAATCCTCTTACAGTCCTGAAAGAAGTGTATAAACTCTGAAGATGGATAGGTTGTAAGATATACCTGTGTTGGCTGGCAAGGTAGCTTCTTGCTGATGCATTAGATGCCTTCTGAACTCTCCCCATGCACTATCTAGGTTAATGTGGAGACCTAGCAGACAAGAACTATGTCTACTTTTACCTCACCTGGGGATTTTGAGAACTACCTGTCATTTAAAGCATTCTCAAGACCCAGCATTATGCATCTACATTGGCCTTGTAAGCAGAGCTCAGGCTGCCTGCAAATGCCATGTGTGCTTGTAGCAGGCTATATATATATAAAATTTAGATGATGCAAATCAAAGCATTGCAACAAGTGGATCTTTGGCTTCAGGCCAGCTCCAAAAGTCAGCAGCTATTGTAAACTCCTTAGGTGTTTATGGAGCCAGGCAAGAGAGGGGCAAAGACCTGAATGAGTACAGTAGCAAGACATTGCCCAAACGTTTTTTCCAAGATGAAATACATACATTCTGTTATGGCTCTGTGAATAACTTGTGTTAAAACTAAGTTGTCAAAAAAATTACTTCATCTATTTTGAGGTATATTTAAAACTAAACTTTAAAAGATGTCTTGACCTAGCGTCTGAAGATGAGCGTGCAGGTTTTTTGTATGCAACTTGCTGAAGTCACAGTTTTTTCCAAATCTGTATTTTGTGACTTCAGTTTTTAATATTATCATTGCTATGTCAAGAAAATTAAAACAACAAAATAATACTTCCTCTTCATTGTCAAAACTGTTCCTCCTCCTTTAAATACAATTTCTTGCCTACTCAGAAAAAATGGATTAAATTTTTACTTATTCATTGCTGATTTTTTTATATAATCTCACCAGCACATAATAGAATTGGTAGCACATTAGTTACTTAGCAAGTAAGCAAAGAGTATCGTTATTTGTCTGTATGCTTGGAAATGCTGAAAGGTTAGTTGCTTTACTCAAAAGTGAAAACAGAATTGGCAGTATGGTAATGATATGTTGTTTATCCATACAAAATTAATTTCTTTTTTTCTTCAATAGATTGCTTGGCTTCTACAAAGGAATATTTCCTCCCATCTTGGCTGAGACACCTAAAAGGGCGGTGAAGGTAAAAACCCCATACTTCCTCCGTTAAAAATATGAGTAGGGACAGTGGCAGCTGTAAAACATTTTATTTCTCCCCCACTGACTGACATTAGAATCTTAAACTTATTTGGCATATTAATCCTCTGATTTTTAGTAGGAGGAAATTTTCCTCTTGATAGCGCAATAAAAACTCTGCTTGCTTAAGAAGTGTAGGATAAGGCTCTTAAATCCTAGGCTATTTTTGACCTGTATATATAATGTTACTGAAAAACAAATTACAATTAATTTATATAATAAAAATCAATAAAATACTTTAAGTGATATTTTAGCCTCATAATTACCTCTGGTTTAGACATTTTGTTTTACTGAAAATGCCTAGCAACTTGCAAAACAACTAATAGCTTAAAAAATTAACACAAGAAGCCATTAAAGAAGCCACTCACAATAAGTACTTACTCAGTAACTTGAAGTAATATATCTGTAGGTTTGAAGGGCTGCCCAGAGTTTTCTTGTACTCCAAAGAGCACTCTACTCCATGCTCTTACTTTTTTACAGATGCACATAGTAACGGGTGCAACTCTTCATCACGCAAAGAACATTTTACTCCAGCTTACAGTTGAAATAGATGCTAGCCTATCAAAGTGTATTTGCTGTCAAATGTTGATCTGATTTTCTTTTATTATCCTTTATATTGATTTGTACAGCATTATTTTAGTAACATTCCTAAGCAAAATACATCAATACATCAATTTTTTCAGTTGTCATGCAACCTTTCTAATTAAAACCTAGTAATTAAGCACCTCATCTTAGAGTTCTAAATCTATCAAAACATCCATTGTGTTAGGAGCAAATGTTTCTTTGTCTTTTACTTCAGAACTTTGAAGTGTCCCATAATTGCACCAAATGTGTCTGAAAGCAGTTATTATACAGAATGCCTTGATTTTCCTTTCTTTCTTTTTTTGTTTCTTTCTAAAAAGGCTGCATATGATTCTGGTCCTTAGTCTGCAATTAATCATTCACATTCCAATTCCTTTACAGAGGAATAATATTTGTATAAAGTGACAGGATGTGACCTTGTAACAGAATCCTAAAGGAGTTCTGGTAATGTCATCTTCTTGTTTGCACTGGCATTTTAGATGCAAACGACATATGTCACCTATCTCAATTATTTAATACAATTAAGAAAACTAAAGTTCTATTTAATAGCAAAGTGGCAGTGAAGAACAGATGGATGATATTTAGAAGACTCCTAATAACTCATTTTCTTCAGACTGTGATGTTTCCTCTGTCTCTCCATTTCATTTCATTTGAAACAGGTCAAAGTCAATCTTATCATGCGTTTTAGATTCCAGCATATATTCAGTTAAAATACAAAACCAGGTTTGATTTCTCTCCTACCAGCCTGAGTCATTCAAAAATCTTGAGTCACTTTCTCTTACTCAGATTGATTAAATTGGCTTAAACCCCACGATATTCAATATAATTATAGAATCATAGAAAGATTTAAGTTGGGAGGGATCTCTGGAGGTCATCTGGTGCTGACTTCATAGTTAGATCAGGTTGCTCGGATGCCTTGTCTAGTCGAGTTCTGAAAATCTTCGAGGATGGAGACTGCAGCCTCTCTGTGCTCCTGCTTCAGTGCTTAATTGCTTTCACTGTGAAGAATTTTGTCTTATATCCAATCCAAATTCTCCTGTTGCAACTTTTGCCTATTGCCTCTCGTGGTTCTGTTGTAGACCTCTGAGAAAGTCTGACTGTCTTCTGTATAACCTTTAGATGGCGGAAGACAGGAATTAGATCCCCTTAGCCTTCTCGTCTCCAGGCTAAACAGACTCAGTTCTCTCAGCCTCTTGTTGTACATCATAAGCTCACAGCTCCTTAAATGTCTTACTGGTGCTCCCTTAGTGGGATACTTTCTACCTAGTTCTTGGGCATTTATGTGAGGGCTCAGTAGTGTTTCTGCAGCCATGAGAATCAGGTTTAAATGCTAAACATTTTTTAATTAAATCATTGGATTCTTTAATTCTTTACACTATTCCTTTAAATTTTATGCTCTCCCTAGGACACCAGGAGGACTTTAAGATACCTTGAGACATCAGCTATATTCTACATTAGAAGAATTCAGTGACAGCATAGGGCAGGACAGTAATGTCCTTGTAAGACCCTGGATACTGAAGCAATTCAATGTCAGATGTTACATGCCAGCACAATTTCTAACATCCCAAGTGGGGTTTGTACCCATGCTTTGACCTGAAGAGAATCAAGCTTGTCTCAAATTTCCACTAACCTTATTTGGATATGACCCCAACAGAAGGGTCACTGCTTCTTTTGGCTCACTCTCCACCTTTTATTCTTCTAATGGTTTTCCTCATTTTAACAGGCTCCAAGATGTCCCTTGTCCACTGCCAAACTGGCTAGTGAGATTTAGAGGAAGGCTATGTCCATGCCTTGGTTTTGAGACTTGAGAAAGCACAAAAGGTAGAGAGGCAATTTCTAGGTTCCAGCAGCCTTGGTTTGTGTTTGTAATGAACTTTTTTGAAAACTTCTAGTTATAATGTCTTTTATATCTCATAAAAGTGTGTAGAGCATGGACAAGGGCGATTTTGTACTAAGAAGAAATGTACTTGTGCTACCGGAATATTGTATTTATCTGGTGTGGATATTTCCGAATAAAAATAAAGCTACTAAAATGAAGTTATTTAGCCCCAGTTATTCAGCTAAGTGTTGAAGATACAGCTTCACTTTTAGTCAACTACGTTCTCATGTCTGTCTTGCTATTTCTTTTTTTCTCTCTCTTTATTTCCCTTCTAAAAAGAAAGCTGGTATTTCTGGAAGACGAAAAGTCAAAGTTTATAACTTTATGTTAGATTGAACTTGGAGGAAAGAAGTGATGATGCCAATACAATGGTTAACAGATGAACTTTTGGGGCAAATTTATATTGTTCATGTGTTCCCAGACATCTTGTTTCAAGCATATATTTTTACCTTAGAGTTATTGAGACATCTGGTAAGTACTTTGGCTATTTTCTGTGTAACTTGAATTAAAGTGTATCTTTGCCAGATGGACAATATTGGTTATTATATACACAAAAGCATGTTTTAAATACATTTATTCTGAGATGTTTTTGTGAAAAGCTATTAACTTAATACAACTGTAGAGAAAAAGACAAACTACGCTGTGTTTTTAAAAACATTTTGGGTGGACATACGTGATATAAATCCATATGATATAGCTAGATGCTTTTGGGCAAAATTGTATGTATACTAGCCACTCTAGCACACCCAGCAACATTCATACTGAGTTTTATTGCTATTGATTTGTTTTCTTTAAAAAATGATATAAAGCATAGTTACTATTAAGTAGTTACTTTATTTATGACTCTAGGAAGTTATTGATTTTTAAGGTAACATTTTTAAGACCAAAAAATTGCTAGGTAATGTATTTCTGCCTTTATTACAACCATTTTACAGATCTGTAACACTATGGAAAACATTAAGGAATACCAGAAATTCCATTAAAGGTTAGGAGGGTAACAATGAGTAGAAAGATGCTGGAGAGAGAATAAAGCAAACTTTATCACAATAAGAAATCAATTTAGTTCAGTGAAGTAACTCACCCACCCACAATTGACACTTTCTCAGAGACTTCCTTTTACCTATAAAATATCTTCAGTTATCCAAAAAGATAGACCTACAGTCTAAGTAACACTTCTATCTTTTCTGATTATTGGCAAGGCCAGTACAACAATTTTAAACATATTTGCAGGATGTTTGCAAGATTAGTGTTCAATCTGTACACTATTTGGAGAGCAGTTAAAATCTGGGCCCCAATTCTAGGACCTTTTCTGCAAAATGAGGTAATAATCCCTGCTGAGGATAAAAAAAAGTATCTATCCACTGGCCAGAGTATCAGTCCTTCAGTTTTCAGAATTTAACATCCTAATTTTGCATTATGTATACATATTCCCTCCTGCTTTAAATGTTGTGGCATTATTAACACATTAACACCCAGTTCTCTGATGGTTTTGGTGTGATTCTAGTGACTTTTCATTTGAAGCAGGTCTTGATTGAAAAATGTTATTGACTTTGCCATAGGGTTCTAAACAAGTTAAAATGACAATGTGGCGCTTACTACTCGTGTTCCTGTACATGTGGTTTATGGAAAAGCTGTTTTGTTCTGATAGGTCTGTGGTAACTGAGCCCTGAGGGACTGAGCTTGTCTTCTTTGGCTGAGGACCAGCACAGGTCACCCAGTCTTTCTGTTTTGTCTGAAAAATTCTATTCCCTTATGTTTCTTATGATTCCCACATCTCCGTTGACCTCATTTCCCATCGCCTTCCCCTTGTGGTGAAACAGTTTGATTGTCACATGCATGGGCAGGTGCTATGTGAGGGATCACGGCCTCACATGTGGGAGCGAAATGCACAGACTTTCAGAGGATCCCACCTTCGTTTGAATCAGCTTGCTCTAAACTAATCAAGTGTTACAGGTCAACTTTGGAAAGTAGCCAGGAAAGTCAGAAGTTCTAGTTACTTACTTTTGCTATACAGGGATGTGACAGCTCTTGCTCTAGTAGATATCCACCTGCGCTGATGGAGGCTTGGTGAAGCTGTGACGGGTTTTTGTTGTTCAGTCCCATAATACTGGATGTGCCGTGTAAAAGCCACTTTTCTTTTGCACGCAAAGTTGTGAATACTTCTTGGACCGATTACAGGACTCACACATAGTGAGCTGTAGTTACAGGCTTTGTGTTGTTCCATGTGTGAAAATCACGTGGAATAACACCTCCAATATCTTTGGTTTTACCTGGAATTCAGATATCTACTCTTTATAACCTGCAATATTTTCTGCTCTCCTCATTCCTCATGCCAGAAGATGGTTTTCACTGCCCTCAGAACTGTCTTATGTGGCATCAACCTGAAGTGCTTTTTCAGTGGCTTCAGCAACATATTTGCAGAATATGAATTTGAAACAACGTGGGTTTTGGGGAGATGTACTGTGCACAGAAGCACTGGACTAGAAAGGATCTCTTAGGCCAGCAATCTAGTCCCCTGCTGTTCTATAATCTCCTTCATAAACTTATCAAACTCTCCCTTACAAGTGATTAAGGTTTTTCCCCCATTATTCTTATTGGAAGACTGTTTCAGGACCCCCACTCCTTTGGTTGTGAGAAAGCTTCATGAGATTTCAAGCCACATTCTATTTATGAGTAGTTTTTACTTTTATACCCTATTACCCTATTACCCTATTATATGTTACATATCTTTCCTTTCCTTGTTTTTCATTCTCTTGCAGCCTCTCTTTTGCTAGACTAAACAAGGCAAGCGTTTATTCTTCTTCAGTCTTCATTCTTAAAAAAATCTTGAAGTTCTCCTTATGGTCCTGGTAACCCTGTTTTGAATATGCTGTAGCCTGAGTTCATCTTCTTTGAACAAGGGAGGCCAGGTTTGTGTGCTGTATTTCAGAGGACATCTTAGCAATAATTTGTAAAATGTCACAAATGCCCTTTCTTTAGAGTATACCTTGACTGATGCATTTTAGACTTTGTGTCCACAGACAAGGAAATAGGCGGTGAAAGTCTGTCTGTGCATGTCAATGGGAGGCTTCTTACTGACTTCAGTGCAGTCAGGGTTATTCTCAACACTGTTCTTGGAAAAATGAAGCTGTTAATTTATTCCACTTCGATTTTTAGAAGATTTCACAAAAAGTATTCTGAAAATTAATGGATTTGGGTGGCAAGAAGTGTTAGGTTGCAAAGTGAACCATTTACAGATGGTTGCCTTTCTCCATGTTGGTGCAGGTGAAACTGAGCTTCTCATTTCTTTCTTGAAGTTGAAACATAAAAGAGTATAGCTGTCAAAACTCATCTTCTAAGGAATCACAGGTGTGCAGAACTTCTGAGCACCACTGACTGAAAGCAGACAATTGGGTGAAAGATTTATTTGTAAAGAGCAAAAACTAAAAGAAATGTGTCTGTTGACAGTAAAAGACTATAAAAATCTACAGACTTTCCATCTTCAAAATCTGCAGTTACGTCTCTCTGATGGGAAGTAGACTAATATCTGAGAAATGTGAAAGTGATTACAGTATATTATATTAAAGATGTGAAGGTGATTTCTTGGGAGAAATGATAGTATCTGCTACTACATTTATACCAGTATATGAAAGTTAGGTGCTAGAGGAAAAGTGTATAAATTAAAAACATGAACTATGTGTTGTAAGCGAACTCTTACGTAAAACATTACTTTAATTGCACTTATGCTGCTATTATGTATGATACACAAATGAAATCAGTTCTGAAGCCTAATTACCTGCTATTGCACATCTAACACTGCTACAGACAGTGTGAAACAGAAGTGGCTTATGTTTATTTTGCAGAACTGCACACAGCTACTCAGGATACGAGGTAGTGAAGCTCCACTGTAGTTTGGGTTTACTCATTTGCATAAGTAACTCATAATTTTTTTCAGTGCAATTTCAGTCTAACTTTTATTTACAGTTTTTCACCTTTGAACAATACAAGAAGCTACTAGGATATGCATCATTACCACCAGGACTGGTATGTATGGATACAGAACTTCATGTTCTAATTTAATATGTGTATACTGAACAGTCCCATCCTTTTCTTCCCATAGAAGGAGCCCAAAATTAAAGGGGCCAGTTCAACCAAGAGTTTCTCGGAACAGACTTGTCCCTTGAAAACACTGATAGCAGAATTTATCAAAATGATCGTTACGTTAATTTTTATATCAAATGTCTTCAAAATAATTCCCTACAATGTCATAACATTTGTCAACATGGATAGCAACAGCCACCATGGAAGAGTCTGTATGCAGCTTGTCATTCTTCATTCTTGCAAAATAACAGAAAAAAGTTGAACATCAGCAATTTTTATTTATTCACGTGATAGTGACTAAAGACCTCAACCAGGTATCAAAGTGCTATTCTGCAAGGCACAGTGCAGCTATAACAAAAATGTAGACCTCAGTCTTATTCTAAAGGCTTTATAACAGAAACATAAGCTATTGATAGGAAACTGCTACCTCCTTTGAAGTCAATGACAAAACTCCCTTATACATCAGTGGAGCTAGGTTTTCGTCTCAAGAACATAACTTTTAAAAACAAAATACAGGACATACATACAAACAAAAATGTTTTAATGCTAAAATGTAGCTTACATATGTTGTCTGCATTCTCATGCCTAGGGCTTAATTCTGCTATCATACCATTTGGAATAAAAAACTTTTTATAAGAATTACTGCTTTCTGTGGTGTAAGGATGTAAGTAATATGTAAGTAATAGTAAATATGTTTTCACAATAATGGCATCACAACTGTAGGAAACAATTGATATCTTTATGGTTACGCTATAAAGGTTTTGGTAATGAATGTTTCCCAATACTGATTGTGATAATATTTTCAGAAAAATCTTGAGAAAGGGTGCACGTAACTTCCATGGGAGATGCTGGCCAGCTTTCCCCAAAATCATAAGGTTTTGTTTAAAGGTCATTTTTAACTAGCAAGTTGTTTCTTTCCTGAAAATTTTCCGTAAGTTCTCATTCAATATTTCTACTTTAATCTGTTGCTTCCTTCCAGTTTACTTATTTTGCATTTGTTAAACATTTTTTTTCTCTGTAGAGGCTTCTGCATTTTTCTTATCATTATCAATGTATCAGAGCGTTAAGCAAGACTAAAAACGTGAATTATCTGGAAGAGGGTAAATACCCTCTTTGTTTGTTAAATAATAAACAATAAAATCCTGAACACCTGTATTCTAGCTTTCTTGGTCAAATGAGTTTTGAATTGGAATTTGTTTTATAGTTTTGGCTCTCAAGAGAGAAGTTTGTGATGACTGAAGGAAATATGTAAAATCTTGTCTTGTAAGAACAAATAACTCTCCACACCGTGTGAACCAAAATAACATCAGAAAAAAAGGAGACATTTGCTTTATCATCATTTCAGGTCTCTTTCAAACAGTATTACTGCCATTTACATTTGCCTTCCATTGCAGCAACTGAATGGTCATAGAAGCATATTAACTAGTTTAAGCAAGTTTCCTCTTCCTCTTAATTATTCCACTGACCCTATAGTTGTTTACAGTATCTCCTATTTTATCTTGGGTTTTTTCAGCAGGCTCTTCTCTTCCTTAGATGTAAATAGAGAGACTGATATTTGTTCTCTAGCAAGTGGAAAGAACAGAGTTTAAGGTTCCATAGTACACCATCACTTTTTTTGGAGGAAAATACGCTTGAAACCTGTAAACATGCAATAGCTGACCAAAAACTGCTCTGATTCATATAGCAGATGCAGCAACCATCAGACACCTCTGACGTTTTTAGTGCAATTCTGTTACCATAGAGGCATTTTTGCCCCTAAGACAGCCATGGTAGCGAGGGAAAAAGAAGACTGAGAGGCTCTAAGCTAGGCAGAATGCTCCTAGGTGCCTCAGCAGACCTCATATCAAGACAACGTTTATTGTGAAGAGAAATGCATACGTTGGCAACATCTTCCTGCTGGCTTCAGTCTCACAGTTGATGGTGAAAGGGATAGGTTATGTTCCCATCTCATATTGGAAAAACAGATTTGTTGGTAACACAGTGTTCTCCAAAGGCAGTAAGGCTGGAGCTTGCCCCTGCCCTCCTAACTTACCATTCTTCTCTTTCTTGAGCTCTCAAGAGTCCCTGCTCAAATTCCTCTGTACTGAATAAGTTATTTTTCTCACTATTGTTTTTTCCTTACCATTGGTTTGCTTGATTTTCAGCAAATGTACTCAGTATATTCTTTTTTGGTCCTGGGACTCTTTTCAGCCCCTAGAAAGTTTGGAGATGTTAAATGGAGGCAATAAATGTGTAAAATGATCACAAAAACTAACCCCTCTGAATTCTCTCAATTGACCTAAATATTTCAATATCATTTTTCTGTTACAGACAAAATAAGGTATTTTTAAATGCTGCGTCGTGATGGAAAGCAAAGCAGTGAATATCTCCATTTCTATGGCTGTAATGTACCATCAGCTTCTAAGTAAATGGAGTTAATTCATTCTTGCAGAGGATGCTGACATTTCCATGTGTGCCACTCATTCCCCTATAAACCTTTTCAGGACCGATATTTTCTTAGGAGGACTTTCCTTCTACTTGTGCAATTTGCTTAAGTACTGCACTATTTGGATTTCTTACATTTCTCTTATTGTTTTAAGTTAATACGTTAGTGTTATATGCTTATTGCTCAGTGCAGAGTTTTTATTTTTTCCAGTGCTGCATAACTGCATTTCTATTTGTGTTTTTATTCAGACTCCACCCAAAGATAACATGAGGGCATTGTTTTTCCATGTTTTCGTAATAAATTGCTACCACAATTTTTCTTCCAGCTGAAAAGAGAATTCATTGACAGTGCTATGACATTTTATTTCGTATTTTTTGGAGTGTGGTTTATGGCTATTGTCATATTGTCTTCATGAACTGTCAGCATCTAATCAAGGGCTAAAGTTGTTTAGTAATAGAATACTGCTGTATTACTGTAATCTCTCAGTTTGCATTGTATCATTCAGTTTCATAATCTGATGTATGGGAAATTTTACTCCTTAATTTTTAACTTTAATTTTAACTTTCCTAGGCATTTGCCGTTGCTGGCTTGGGATCTGGGTTGACAGAGGCAGTTGTGGTTAACCCTTTTGAAGTAGTAAAGGTTACCTTACAGACAAATCGGAATGCCTTCACAGAGGTATGAGAATTGCTTCATTCTTCTTTTTCTGCTTTATTAGGCATAATGCACTTCAAAGTTCATATTTAGAGCAGAATGTTTATAATATATTGGGTTGATGCAACTGATTTTCCCACAAGCTTAACAGAAATGGAAAAAGAGAGAAGAGACTCAATAGACGATGCCTTCAGATATGCAGAGATGCATGCAGTATTGTCAGCGGTGTCAGCATCTCCGTTGTAAATATTCTGTGCCTGAAGTGCACCTTCATCCCTCCAGAGTAGCCAGCAGCCCAGCACTGTGAGGAACTGTAATCCAGAAATACGAACCTGAGCCCCTTGTACTCAGTGCATTTGCCCCAGCAGGCTCCAGACTTCAAGTGAGCACCGAAGGTTAGGGTAAAACACCACGGCCCCATGCCCTAGCCAGGGTCCAGCTGGTGTATTTTATGTTAAAAATGTAGCTGGTAGATTTCAGAGTCTTGGATGAAATTTTTTATATTATAGGTCTTCACACTTATGAGCAGAAACCGGAAAATAGTTATATAATAAAGCACACCGATAATTTAAATTCCTGTTTCACTTCAGAGTTTTATTATTCGAATATTTTTTTGTTCAAAGAGGTCGGTGTGCAAAACTGACTTTGTCCACGGTTCTGGGTACTGCTGAAAGGGGAAAAAGATTAAACTGGAAAACAGTGATTCATCAAAATCAAGTGTTCCCAGGAATGCACCAGCTTCAATTCTAATGTAGAAAATATTCCAGGCTAAAGTGAAGGAAGGCAGTCACACAGTTCCTTCTTTCTTTTCTCAGTGAATAAGACTAACAATTGTCAAATCAGCTCTTTCAAAATCTTTTGAGAAATCAGCTGTACCATGGTAGAAGTGCCAAATCACATACGCACAGCATGAAGAGGTTGGCTGAATCCCTGGTGAGGCATGATTTTTGCATATTCTACTATTAAGTTTTGACTGAGTTAATAGTTGCATGCCTTGTAGCACTCATCTGCACAAATTGAACCCTTTTGGGGGATGCACAGTGAAGAGGTTTATCACCTGGCCATTTACATAAGCTGTTCGGGCCAAGCTCCTCAGGTACACTCTGGCAAAATACTGCCACTGATTTCCAAATGTCATAGACTAGCTGGTACCTACTCCGTAACTCATCCAGAGAAGCATTCTCTTTCAGAATAAATTTTAAAACGTGGTAAATTTCTGTTCGATTCTCCATGCATGTGAAAGAGATGTTTGGTTGCTCCAAGTCTCCAGCCTAGACATTTTTTAACCATGGGCAGCAAAGCCACTGAAACAAGGAGCTAATACAGTACAGGAGTAAAAAGGTTAGGATCCTGGAAGGACAGAGACTGAAAGTGGGAGAAAGCAATGTGTGAGAGGATCTCTCTCTCAGGAAGGTGATATGAAAAGATTATGGACAACTACTGCTCCAGCAGTAGTAAACTAAGCAGATATTCTGGATCTTTCTGCCTCACAGTTGTGAAGACACAATTAACCTATCTTAATAAAACCTCTGGTTTTGAGTGTAAATACACCAGTATTATATTTTGAGCAAACTAGTTCCTGGAAAGTTGCAAAAGACCAATATATCCTTTCGCTTCATACATTTCAATTTTTTTCTCTATTGCAAACTTCATAACAAAGTCTGGGGTGTTTTAGTTAGTAAATTTTATGCAATTACTTACTTTAATTACAGCATCCCTTCCTTGGTGACCTTCAGAATACTCCAATAATCATAGTGTAGCTGTTCAAAAGCATTCTGAGTTGTTTTGTTTTAGGTGAATATTCTTTGAATTTAATTTAAATGCAAATTTTCACAAAATCCAAGTAATAGTATATTATCATACAAATAAAATTGTAAAAGAATGCTGTTGGGACTCCACTAGGAACCTAGTTTAGACTAGGTTCATCATAAAATATAAATAAAAGTGACTATTTGTCCTAATGAAAAAATCCAAGGGACTGAAATTCTTAAATCACAAAGACAGTTAAATCACAGACATATGATTTTTTAATATATCTTAAAAAAAAAGTGTTAGAATTTCACATTTTGCTGGAAATCAGGAAAACTCCAATGACTTCATTACCATGATCTCAGGTTCTCATTAATAATATGTTAAAGAAAATTCCACACTAAAGCATGTGAACTCAAGCCTATCGGGAGAAGCATGTGCATGTTATATTATACAGCGTAAGGCAATGGTACACTCATTTCATTACCATGCACTGTTTTTCTAAAAGGTTTAAGTAAAGTATGTACCTATCCCATTGTGTAGCTTTCATACTATATGATGAAACCTAATGCAGTTCACGTATTTCTTTGACTATTGTATTGAAAGAATATATCTTGTTTAAAAGGAACAAGGAAGAGCATGAACACATACACCCACACCCAGACTCCTGCACACCCCCAAAGCAAATATTCACACACTACGGTGACAGATGAATCATTCTGTGGTACCAGATCACCTTTCTAGGGCTGATAGGTTTAAAGAGGAAGGCCACTATAAATCACGTATCGGCACTTTTGTAATGTGGATTTCTACAGGTAAAAATAACGGTGACTTTTTGTTAAGGTAAACTGCTGGAAGGCCCAACACCTTGTTGTTTGGTTTTCTTTTTTTTTTTTCTTTTCCCTGTAGCCATGGATAACTCACTGGCTATAGAAGCTGGTGTGGTAATAAAAATCTCACCTGACTTAAGAGTTGTGATTAATTAAACAAATACAAGTTTCTGCTTTATGATGAGAAGAATCTGACTCCAGATTCCACTGACTAGGTCTCTATTAAGTATAAGTCAACAGTTGTGTGAAGTGAATTAAACTCCAGATGTTTTTACGATAAATTCCTCCATCTGAATTAGTCATCCTAAGGTCCTTCCATCATCAGTGATGAAACACAGACCTTCCATGGCTTGATCAGCTGACATTTTAGATGCTTACTTTGGATGCAGTGAAGTGCTGTCTAGGAAAGCCCTCTTTTTTGCTAAAGGACTGAATAAGGGAGTCTTTCTGAGTAGCTCAGATGTAGATGTAGACATTGCAGGTATCTACATTTGGACTGATGAATCCCATCTCAGGTGTTCAGCAAGTGATAGGCTTCCCCTTTGAGTCATTAGTAAATCCGTATTCAAGATGAGACCAAGGGATACCTTACTATTCTTATTCAGGACCACTAGTTATTTTTTAAAGATCTAATCCTCATTTTTTGTGCATGAGAAAGGATGTTATTGCTAGTATCTGGACCATATTCTGTGTTGGGTATCTACATTTTAGAATAGATTCTGATTTGAATCCCTAGGGGTAGTTAGAAAAGTAAACTATAGTAAAGTGTATGCAGAGCATTAACAGGGTAATATTAGTTACCAAATAGGAAAAAACAGAATGAAACTTAGTATTAAAGACTAAACTTGTAAGTCACCTAAATAAGCAGTCATATGCTGTGTCAGATATAATAGGCACCGTTTGGCTGATGCTGTTGATCTACCACAGTGATATTTTGAAATGGAAAGCTATTAAACAAATAAGTGTATTGAAATTAGCAGTGTTCACAGCGTTGTAGTCAAAATTATTCTATATTTTCATGTTTGAGCCTCCTAGTGGAAGTCATGTTTTGACTTTCTAATTAAATATTTGGTTACCAGAGCTGGCTTTATGCTTTAGAGAAAGCCAAACTCAAGTCAACAACTTTTTGAAAAAAACTTTTCTATAATTCTGCTAAAAAGAAATCTAAAATATTCAGAAGGGGAACACCTGATTCTGAGTATCACAGTATATTGGAAAATAGATCAAATGTGTATGTAGTCAGGCAGATCCTGTCTGAGGAACAGATCATTATATAGGTGGATTCTGAGAAAGTTTCTTCCTTTCTGCCTTTCGTCAAATGGAAGTTGGCTGACTAAAATGATTTCTATGCCTTTTAGGCATTATTTTCAAAACAGGATTTCTAAAGTCAATTTTCTAAATCTGTACCTTGGAATTTAAATGGGTGTTCTGATTTTCAAAATCTACCTACACTTTTTAAGACAAATAATTCATTAGGAGGGCAAAACAGGATTTCCAGTTGGATGCTTAAGGAAAAAAACAAAACAAAACAAAACAAAACAAAAACCAAACCTTCTTTTCAAGATTTTCAACACTAGAAGAAGAAAGTTTAACATGTGATCTGATTTTAAAAAGTGCTGTGTACCCAGTAACTCCTTCAACAGTCGGTGTTTTAAAGCAGCGGTTTGCATTCTTAACAGCATGAAGAGCCTCAGAGGATCCAGAAGGGTTCCCAGACAGTGTATATGCCTTTTGTCACCTTTCAACCCTATTCCTAACATTGAATCTGGAAACTGCCGAACTGATCTTCAACACAAATGTTTATAGCCTTCCTTGCTGCTCTAATCTGTGGCTCCCAAGGACTTGCTTCCCTAGCCATAATGGCTTAAAAATTTCCTGTTCCAATTCTGTCCCTTTTATCATTCCCTCACCATGCGTATTCCTGTGCCATTGGTTTTACTAGAGAAGCTGTTTTTATCTTCTTATTGTCCAGAATAATTGTTATATACTCTAGTTGTGTAAGGGTTTCATCTGTCGTAATCTTAATGGCACAGCATCAATGATAAAAAAACTATTGCCAAATTCACACATTCAAAGCCACATGTTGCTCTATAAAATCTGTTTGGTTTTTTTAAATTATGCTTTTAAGACCTTTTTCTTTGCTTTAAGGATCCTTAGTCTTTTACATTATTCAGGTCATGCTTTCATCTTTTCTCTGCAATCAGAAAAATGAGGAATCTTTTTTTTTTAATGAAAGTTGTGATTTTTCCATGATCACAAGAAAGGGAAAATAACAAATATGGTGAGACTTAAGATAAAATGACAAGAATTGGCAACACTGTGTTTGTCAACAGGCTTGAAATGATGCTATGGTTATTGTTTTCTTTTTGTAAAGATGATCTCTTCCTTCTTTTGCTTAACTTGTGTAGCAACCATCTAGCTTTGTTCAAGCTCGGCAGATCATTAAAACCGATGGTCTGGGCTTCCAAGGACTCAACAAAGGTCTTACTGCAACACTGGGCCGTCATGGAGTTTTTAACATGGTTTACTTTGGATTCTACTTCAATGTGAAAAACATTCTTCCAGTCAATAAAGTAAGTTCTTCATACAATGCAATAGACAAACAGATAAGAGGTTTGGCAATTTAATTAACACTGTATTTTTCTGTGCAAAGCTATGGTATTTAGTAATAAACAGTGACTAACCTAGCTCTCTGTTTTGCAGAAATCTATAACATTTTAATGGAAGCAAACCAAGGCTTTGTACTTCTCACTTTTTAAGCAAAGCTGAGTATAAATAAAGTAGTCATGTTTGAATTCTCATTTTTATGAATTTCCCTTTATACCGTGGTAGCAATGAAAAAAGGCAGAAATCGGGATACAGGTATGTTATGCTTATGTTACGTATCTATGCACTTGTTTGTGGTGAACTGGCTTAGAAGAGAAAAATCAGTTTCTAGAACTTCTTTCAGTATTCACAAAGTAAGGGGCGAAGCTTGAGGAGATGGCAGAGCTGCAGTACGAAGGGTATTCTGGCCATGTGCTGGGCCTGTTCACTCAAAAGAGAGTTCAACCTAGTGTTCAAGGATGACAGGACAGATTTATTCATATGGGAGGGAGCCAGCCCAAACCAGGACTTACAGGGTCATGCAGAGGGGCTTTATGTAGTATGTCGTACAAGTAAGTTAAAAAAAAAGAATATAGCTGTAATTTCACTTGAAGCAATTTTTTTCTATAGTCTTATGTTCCTTTACATAACAAAGGAAACATTTCCCTTTACAACAAAGGGAAACTTTACTAATGAAAACGTGGTAATACTGGCAACTTTCTAAATGACTGTGTGAGCAACAGCTAATGGTTTATTAACGACTCCAGTACGTTACTTGCTGAACTGTGTTTTCACTAATGTGATTTTTAGATGATGACAGTTAAACAGTCACAGGTGTAATACATAGTGATATTCATATATGAAGCTGCAACTTACATCAAAAGGGATCAGTTTCTCTTCCCAGATGAAGTAACACCTCTTTTTTTTCTGCACTTCTGAGTAGCCTGGTATTTTTGTTGGCAACATTGTGTAAATGGAGAAAAGCTCCACTTCTTATTTGCAGATCATTACAGTAAATAGAATTGTTCAAGAGCAGCTAACCCACAAGTTTCTACAAGTTTATTTTAGTGTATTTAAGCATACTTTACAATGTACTTTAATCACACATTCTAAAAACTCAAGGCACAAGCATAGCTTGATACTAAGATAGGAGTAAACAGGTTTATGTTGATCAAAAGATGAAAAAATTACAATCGCTATGCAGAACGTTCAGAATCATATGCAGGTAAGGACAAAGAAGCTTGTGTGCAACTTCTATGGAAATCCTGGAGTGTTCTTGTGTAGCAGTTGAAGAATAGTTATAGTATTTGGCATAAGCATGCTTTCCTAGCCTTTCAGATTTAGAAAAATGGGAAAAAAATATTGTGTGATTAGAAAGATTCAGAGCTTTACGATCTGAGAGAAATTAGCACTTTATACAGATTTTGTATGACACATCTACAACATAGATTTAAATACATCTCGAAAACGAAAGAGAAATTACTTCAATGGTGTCAGCCAGTGGCCCAGCTGTCCTCTACATACTATCAAAAGCAAAAGGCAATTTAATCAATGTAGGATTAGATTGCATTAACTGCAAAAAAGTGGAGAGGTTTGCCTTGTGCTCGACCAGCGCGAAGTGGCTTGCACGGTGGCCTGTACAGTGGCTACGTCTGTGCTAGTAAATTGAGCAGCGTCACTGAAAGTGACCTGCAGCACAGCCACCTGTGCTGCTAAATGTTCCCTGGCACAGCTTTGGCCCAGGCCAGCCAACGCTGTTCCTGGGCATGGCTTAGGAGCTAGCGCAGATAAGGAACCATTCCTAACAGGCAGGTTTCATGCAACCAGTCTGTTTTGAATGGTAATAGCATTTAATAGCACTAATAAAGTTAATAGGACTCTCTAGGCCAGCTGGCATCGGTGCCATAGGCAGTTCTGTACATATAGATATAGCCAATAATTCTGGTCAAACTGCCATTAAAATCAATGAAAGTCTTACCCTGAATTTAACAGGGTACAGATCAGGCCTCATCTGGCTTGTGTTAGCCAACAGTATGTCTCAGGCGCTTACATGCATTGAACTTCACTTCAGTGACTGGAAAATAGAAGTATTCAACAATATTTTGTGTTCTGTAACTTAAACCTCTTCTGTCCGTAGGCAGGTACTAGAGGCTAAGAGTTATCAAACCTGTACAAGGAATTTGATAGAAGCTGTTTTGCAGTTAGTCTGAAACATATTAGACAGTTGTAACTTTTCAAGTTTTCTCACATACTTGATTTCATTACAAAACCTAATTTGTTCACTTTGTATATTTTGCCAGAAAAGAAAATCTTAAAGTCAGTCTTGTGATATTGACAAACATATAAAAATTGTGAAATAAGAATACTATACTTTTGAAATAATTTTGGCTCTTGACTATGTATCTGCTGTTCACCATCTGTAACGTAAGTGGAAAAATGTATGGAAATGTCCATATGAGCCTTTTAGCTGTCAACAGTGCTAAACTGTGCATTAAATTTGCATCCCAATTAAGGATGTTTGCAGCTTATTTTGCCAAAAACAATAAACCTTTTATGTTGAGTGGTCAAGTGATATAAATGACATGTGTGGGTTGTAAATGTTTGTAATGAATAATTTTTCATATGTTCAGTCTATCCTGCTAAACAGACCATTTAGAGCCAACCTCGTGCTCTGTTTACTGAAAACGGAATAAGCCAGACTTGTTTCAGTTGCCACAAATGTATCAACCATAGAGCATTAACAGCTATGCATCTGCACTAGCAATCAAATTAGTCTGCAAATTTATATCGTCTCAGTTTTATGGCACCTGCTTTTATAGCACATTTCATAGGCGTCCAGCAGCTCTCGCTTTTCAATTTTTTATCATAGTTAGGTTTGATGGTGAACGCTAGCTTCATTAAAACATTTGCTCGCTACCACCTCCAAGTGGCTGTCATATTTCTTAACGATAGGAAATTTCCTTACTGTTTGTTAAAAGCCCCCTTTGAAACGTGGCCAACTGCAAAACTCATTTCAAGTCAGGCACTGCCGGCCCCAGCTGTCACAGATGTGCCTCCTGTTGAAAGGGCTGCTGCATCAGACAGTGGGAGCTGAGCGGTGTGTTGCTTTGGCAGAGAAAGGGCTCTAAACTTCTATGGGCAAAGAAGAAGAGATGGGAAACCACAATGGTCTGTTTGGCTTGGCGAACAAATTAGATAGTAGGCAACAATTTTATTTCAGTCATTTTATTTTTAGTCATTTTCAGATCTATGCCAACACAGAAGTTATATGTAGGAACAGAGAGTGAAAAGGGCATGTGGTACAACACAGTTGGAAAAATAGTAAACCAAGATGATTTAGGAGAAGACTGGATCAGAGTGGGAAATAGAATAACCTCAGAGCTACCATCCAAGCTCAGATTTCAGGATGACCTGTGAACTGGAAAAAAAAAAAATGGCAGTGCTGTATCCAGTACGATGTTACACACCACCCATTGATCCGTCTCCAATCTGAGGTGTCCTGTGGCTGTGGAAACTACAGCCTGTGTCATTTAAAGTCTTCAGCCTGGGCCATCATCACCAAAAGATGTTGTATCAAAGGAGGAGAGTCTGTTGCTACCTCGACTGCTTCTGTACTGCGGTATTCGTATAGGCAAGACAGATACGAATTTTCAGGAGAGGAATCTGTGGTCAGAATAAAAATATGAAGAAGAAAAAACAAGTTTCTTCTGTTTTCCTACGGAAATTAGGGTAGTGCTGAAACTGATAACCAGGTTCAACCATAGCTGACAGAGAGGCAGTCTTAAAATAGCTAAGTTCTTGCAAGACATACAAATAATCATTTAAAAGGAGAGATCCTACAAGTGCATCTTATGAGTGCTCCAGGTGAGGGAAATTTTCAGTGGGAACTTATGCCTTATTAAACAATGAATTCCATGGGAAAAAGCCCATGTAAGACTTAATCTGAGCTTGCACCTTTCCAGACATCGGTATCAATTAGTCACAGGAACCCATAGGACACCAAACTTCTTTAGTTCTGGTATTCATGGGGCTACTCTTTTTTTTTTCTGTTTCATAAATTACTGTATAACTGAGACTGAAGATAGATAGTGTAGACAAAGGTACTGGATGCAGGGATAAGCAATAAGGCATCCATTTCTGCGTGCCCTTTTCTGCATAGTTAGTGTCTTAATGATGCCATGAAAAGGTGACCTGCTTGTAACCCCAACACTTTATGAGCAGTCTGATCATCTGTGTAGACCAAATCTATGTGGGAGAGCTGAGTCTCCAGAATTCTGTACGTTTTGTATTTGGTGACCACATATTTGTTGTCTCTTGGTTTTTTATTTACGTCAAAAGTTCTTTGGTGCAGATGTTTGTTTTAGGACTAAGTGAAGTGAAGTCCTAGCCTTGTCCTATGGGTCCAAAAGGTTATAGAAAAAGAGTAAATAATAGATAATAATGCTACTTATAAATCTGGAGTAAGATTAATAATTTTATCAGGAAATTGTATTGTGAGAAAAACAAATCACTGAGAGGGTTGCAAACTGTTTGAAAATGTATACCCTGTACAGCAGACAGCCATGTCACTCTGGAGACTAGCCAGAACATTTATGCTAGTGGCTGTCATTCATCTTCTTATGCTGTCAGACATCTGACAGGTGGATTTTAAAAACTTACTTAAATGTCTGCTGCAATGAGATTGCACTCAAGGAGGAATCTGAGATAATACCAGTGTGAAAAAGCACATTCAATTCAAACAAAGTGCAGCTGTGACTATGCATTTTAGAATGCCTTTCCTGGTCATCAATATGTTTATTGTAGCTATAATTCCAGCATTTCTTATGCATCTTGACAAAGATCAGACCATCATTGTACTAATCAGGCAGCAAGCTATAGTTTACAATAGGGAGTTTACTATGTAAATGCATGAGATGGACAGAAGTTCAGGGTCAATAAAACTATGAAGCTGTTCCTTAAGCTGTGGTCAAATCTTGATTAAGCCACAAACAAAAATTGTGAATATTCCTTAAAAGAATCAAAGCATGATGTTATCACAACAGTGATGGCACTCACTTTCATCTTTTCATTTTCACCCTTTCTGAAGCCTTGCAGTGAGTCTACATCATTTTCTCCTCCTTACTCTTGATTTCTGCTGGGAGTTTGCATGCCTCCAAACCATCTGATCACAGCTGCATCAGCCTCTCCCTCTCTAAGAGTAGAATTTGACAGCCTTTCTTCCCAGCTCTTCTCTGGGACTCAGCAGGAAGACCCAGACCCTGTCTCTCCTCTGGGGTCTGGCTCAGTGTCTGTGTTTAAAGCAACTCATTTGAGTTTTTCATGTGTTCCTTGTTGCTTTCCTGAGAGCTATCTCCCACCTTGCTTCTCTCCGAATATACCTTTTCTCCTCTGTCTTGGAAACTCCCCTTCCTCAGACCCACGTGTTCCTTTCTCCCACTGTCTGTTGCCATAGGAATCTCCTTTTAGTGATTAAAACCAATTATCAGGCTGGGTAAAGCAGTTCCTTACAGCCTTTTGCTGCCAAACACTTGATTATAGTCAATGTAGCCTAGGTCAGGTCTTGTGGCATCTCTTAGCTTAGGAGGTCCTATGCTATTACACTTCACTTTAGCCAAAAAGGCCAAGAAGCAACTCTACGCCCCCTTATTCCTGGCCTATCTCCCTCTTCAGTCCCATAATTCCTAGGTAGGCTGGGCAGAACCGGAGTTGGCCAGACCAAAGCCTTGTCTTTTAAAGTCCTCCTTGTCACACACAGGGAGGTGGAATGTGCAACGTACAGTGCAAAGCCTCTCAGCTCCATGCCTGGCTTCCCCGCTGACCTGTTATGTGACCTTGAGCAAACGTATTTAAATTTAGCAGTCATTTCAAATCACTTCTGGCACTTTTGTGCCAAGTGTAACTCATCTATAAAACTAATATTATGGCTAGCATTTTCAAAGGAGTGTAAGAAACTTAATGCAAGTATTCCAGTCTAAGTATTAGTTTTGGGCTAACTTCAGTAGGCTGCTTTGCAGATACCAACTTCAAATCTTATTCTATTATTATTATTTATTCTTCATGCAAATTGTCAGGAATTGACATTCTCCTTATCCAGTAAGCATTATTCTTATATAGTGAACTTATCTACGAGGTGCTCAGAAGTACTAAAACATTGTTGTGATTTAACCCCAGGCAGCAACTAAGCACCACACAGCCGCTCGCTCACTCCCCCCCAGTTTACTCAGAAGAGTAAAAGTGAGAAAACTCGTGGGTTGAGGTAAAGACGGTTTAATAGGTAAAGCAAAAGCCACGCACACAGGCAAAGCAAAGCAAGGAGTTCACTCCCTACTTCCCATGGGCAGGCAGGTGTTCAGCCATCTCCAGGAAAGCAGGGCTCCATCACGCGTAACGGTTACTTGGGAAGACAAATGCCATCACTCCAAACGTCCCCCCTTCCTTCTTCTTCCCCCAGCTTTATACGCTGAGCATGACGTCATATGGTGTGGAATATCCCCTTGGTCAGCTGGGGTCAGCTGTCCCGGCTGTGTCCCCTCCCAACTTCTTGTGCACCCCCAGCCTGCTCGCTGGTGGGGTGGTGTGAGAGGCAGAAAAGGCCTTGACTCTGTGTAAGCACTGCTCAGCAACAACGAAAACATCCCTGTGTTACCAACACTGTTTTCAGCACAA
This sequence comes from Aptenodytes patagonicus, assembly GCF_965638725.1. NCBI lineage: Eukaryota > Metazoa > Chordata > Aves > Sphenisciformes > Spheniscidae > Aptenodytes > Aptenodytes patagonicus. The sequence continues at coordinate 44,982,249 of NC_134955.1, read as the reverse complement.
ATCCAAACCACAGCCCCATACTAGCTACTGCGAAGAAAATTAACTTTGCCCCAGCCAAAACCAGCACAAACATATTTATAAAAGTATTCTTTCTCGTAAGAAATGTACCTTCATCAACTGAAAAAAACAAAAAAAAATAGTGAAAAGATCTCAAGGCAAACATCCAAATATTGAAGCAAACAAACATCTAAAAATACCTTCAATTAGACAAATTAATATTTATTGATCTTTTGATTTTATTGATTTTTTATAAGTTTCTTTGCAACACATTCTGCCACTTTTACTCAGACTGAACAGGGCCTCACAAGGAAAAATCAAGTAGTGTCCTGAGTCTCTCTGCTGGTCAGGTTTCTAAACACTAGTATGCATGTCGGTGGACCATCCACATTATCTATTTATGGTTACTTCAAGCAACCTACCTTAGGGACTTTGAGCTATTCCTTTGAAGATACCTACTTCTCTCCACTGCATATGCGAGTGTGGTGTCCTACCTTTGAACCCTTGGATTGCACCTGAGTGTCTAAATCAGTACAAATATATCTACGATGGTGAGTCATTATCTATTCTAAAATGATTTTTCAGTCATTCTGAAAAATTTAAATTAACTGAGTTCCAAGCATACATGCCTTTACCAAAGAGTTATTTCATTGCTGTATTAATATCTATGCTGCTTATTGAATTAAGTGACCTTCCTTCAGTACGAATGAAGATAGTCTGGAAGCTTTTGTCTGAGATCAAAGATTTAAACAGAGGTTTTGACAAAGAGCCCAGCAAATGAACAAGTGAATAAAGTGGTAGGGAAAGGAAAGCCCGGGGCTTTGGAGACTGAAACTGATAAATTAAAACTGTCTCCAGTGGGTGACACTCTTGTACATGGGTGTGTATGTGCTAGATTTAGGGCTAGAATTTTCTGTTGCTAGAAATTATGGAATATAAAAGAAGGAATTAAGCAGCATATGATTCAGGAGGAACTTATGAAGTCTCCACTTATTTAAAAATGTTATGATAGGAGTAATGAAGTATAAAAAGCAGAGAGATAACATCTCAAATTTTTTTCTCCCAAAGAAAGCAGGGAAATCCAGCAGGACATGCATAGGTATGGCATTTATTAGTGATGCCTACTTGTCTCTTTACTTTTGATGGCTGCTGGTGCTCACAGGGCAGGGACTCAGGTGTACAGGAAATGTGATCGTGAAGAGCGTGGTAAAAAGGTGAGATGATCACAGATTACGTTATCCAACCACGGCAAAGTTATTCCATTGTGAATAAGCAAACTGGTATTTCACTTCCTTGTGGTATACTGTACTGTGGTGTGGCACCATCTAAAATCAAGTTTCTGTTCTACATGTTCTACTCATACTGCAGAAAAATGACCTTTGCCTAAGAACAGAATTCATATATGGGTTTCCTCCAATTCTGCCATTTATGAAAGCAAGAGGAGCTTGTCAGAATCTTTTTTTCTAAGGTACCAAATATGAAACATATAATATTCAGTCAGTGAACTCATGGTGCAGAAGTTAGTGCCAATAACATGATGATAACTGCCTCTGCTAGCCACTTGCGGCGTTAGCACTAGACAGATATGTTATCCTCATGTCTCCTTTCACAGGGTCCTACACTGTTAGAAATATTTTGGCAGTGTCCATGGGGCAGGCAAAGGACAGATTTTGGTATAAAAAGAAAGACGCTGCTTCCTGATAGCACCAACTTGCACCTACATGATAAACAGCCAATGCTCCTTGTCCGTGTAAGCATTGTAGACAGAGGCATAAATTATGCTTGGGAATCTCTTTTTTCACTTGGAAGCAGTGGCACAGTAAAAAGCCACTACTCTGTGCTTTTAGAAAAAAATAACTTTTTAATTATTTTTAACAGCTAAATTTATTTTGAGTGTGTTATACAAATGAAATGATCCAGATATTACAGTGACAAATGCCACAAAAACCTTTCCCATGAGATACGTAATAAAAAAATCAAGTTATATAGCAAAGCTAGTGTATACCATAGCACATTTGGTTAGAATCCAGTTTTGTGAATGAGCAAAATGCTGCCTTTCAACATTTTCTGTGTCACAAATACTGGGATAGAAATAAAGCAATCTGTGGTGTTGGTGCAGTGTCTGGTTTCAATAGATGCTCACTTGATTGGACACCCGCTATATCCTACACTCTGTGGCACTCTCAAACACAAAGCAGGCAACACTGGCATTGGGAATTCACCAAAATATGAAAATGTTCAATCGTTCAAATATACGGGATTTGTCAGGAGCAGCAGGGCTTGAAATTCAATGCTTAATGTCGTGGTTTAACCCCAGTTGGCAGCTAAGCACCACACAGCCACTCGCTCACCCTCCCACCCTGGTGGGATGGGGGAGAGAATCGGAAGAGCAAAAGTGAGAAAACTTGTGGGTTGAGATAACAACAGTTTAATACTTAAGGGGGGTGGGGGTGGAAATAATAATAATAATATTGTAATGGAAAATAAAGCAATGAGAGAGAGAGAGCGTGTGCCAAAACCCAGGGGAAAAAAAAACAAATGATGCAACCACTCACCACCCGCCAATGGACGCCCAGTCAGTCCCCAAGCAGTGATCGCTGCCCCCCCGCCAACTCCCCCCAGCTTATATACTGAGCATGATGTCACATGGTATGGAATATCCCTTTGGCCAGTTTGGGTCAGCTGTCCTGGCTGTGCCCCCTCCCGGCTTCTTGTGCACCCCCAGCCTTCTCAGTCGGTAGAGCATGGGAAGCTGAAAAGTCCTTGACTAGTGTAAGCACCACTTAGCAACGGCTAAAACATCGTTGTGTTATCACATTATTCTCATGCTAAATCCAAAAGACAGCACTGTACCAGCTACTAGGAAGAAAATTAACTCTATCCCAGCTGAAACCAGGACACTTAACAAGTAAATATTTTTGCCTAACGCGTATTGCCCAGCCCAGAGGGCAGCCCGCTGTGCTTGGCAGTATGAAGAAAGTGTCCTTGTGCCAAATTGCTTGACAAAGATATTTCAGACCATTCTGGACTATGAAAAGTCAACAGAGCAGTTGTAGCGTCCTCACTGTAGCCTGGTTTGAGGAGGTTAGTACAATCTGGAATAGTATTTAGCTCTCAGGTGTGGGTATAAACATACACCTGCTGCCTGGAGGTAGGTAGGCACCATGCTGGAACGGGGCAACCATACTGCTGCCCCTCAAACTTCAAAAAGGGTCCTTTTTTCTTCTCTAGATACCAGAAATATTGGCTTTATTTTATTTGCATTTAAACCACTGTCAGTATGTACAGAATAAACAGAAATTTGCTGCTAAGCTTTTTGCTAACGAAGTCTTGCAATTCTTTATGTACCACAAGCCATTCTAATTTTTAAAAGGTATTACCAGTATGTTTCATGTTTTGTGAAATCAAGGTGTTGAGTTTTTCTGCAAGTAATAAAAAGCCCTGTTGATTTTGACATTTCTCTCTAAACACCTGTATGGACTTTGTCTAATGTATATTATGGAAGTTTTAATTTATGTTTCTTGTTGCTAATCTGGAAAGGAAAATTTCTTCATTGTTTCCTTTTTCAGTCAAAAATGTACAGGTTTAGGAAACAAAGAACTTTCGTTTTAATATTGTGCTGATGTTATAACATGGCAAGATCATTTGTTATTTTACTGATGATTTTGTAAAATTAAAGTACCTTCTTGAAAAAAAATGGAACTGCGTATGTGGAGTCTCCTATAGCAAAAAAGTGTCCTTGCTGTTGAAGACCAATAGCAAAAAAATATGTGCATAGGAAATGCACTGGAACACACTTCCCTGTGACTTCCACTGCTTAGAGAAATAGGATTAAACTTGCTTCAGGAGACTTTGACTCCCAGATAAACTCCGAGTTCTTTGATGTCATAGAAAATGCCAAGGTAGGAGGTCTTTCTCAAAGATCAAATAAAACCCCGTTGGACCGTGAACTGTGAGTGAGCAAAGAAGTTTTTAGATGCACTTCTAACCTGCTTCTAACTTTTACCATGAATATATAGTAGGGTCCAGAAACAATCTGTTGTAAATTCTTCAGCCAATTAGCTGAGTGAGTTACCACCGTTTATAATGCGCAGAACGTGGAGGCTCTTTTGCAGTTGCGCCGAGTTGGATTGTTAATAACAGGAAGCTAGCACTTCTCAGTACAGTGGATCAGCTACATGTGAAAATAAATGTAAAAAACCTGGAGGGGAATGGCAGCAGACTGAGATTAGCCTTTATTTAATTTAGCATTTGGGGGTCCAACACACAAATGAGCGTTTTAGTAGGCTTCATGGTGGAAGTTGCTGTCATTTGTAAAATATTCTGGCCAATTAGCTAATAGTGTGCTTGGATTTCTCCTGTTTTGATACAGTAATACTAAGTACATTGTGAAGCCCAATTATACAAATCATCCCCATATGCCATACCAGTCTTTCTTTATGAACTGTGTTTATAAATCCTGTGTGAGGAAATGTGTACTTCAGCAATTTAGACCATGTGTAAAAACATAGCCAATAGGATTGTCAAGAAAACAAGTTCCAGCATAGGAAATCCTAATGTGTTCCGCTAAAATAACACGAGTGTGTTGTGTTGTGTGAGTTTTCTGATTAAATACATATTACTTTATAGTGCTTAACCTGCCTAGGTCCTTCCGTTTCGCTTTTTATTCTTTCTTTCTTTCTCTCTTTTTTTGTAGGATCCAAATTTGGAGTTTTTGAGGAAATTTGGAATTGGGCTAGTCTCAGGAACAATAGCCTCAATTATTAACATTCCTTTTGATGTTGCAAAAAGTAGGATTCAAGGACCACAGCCAGTTCCTGGAGAGATCAAGTACAGAACCTGTTTTAAAACTATGGCAACAGTCTATAAAGAGGAAGGGTAAAACATTCTTATTTTAATAAATGTCCAGACCTCTGTTTTAGTTCATATGGGTCCATAAAACCATGTTGTTATATTTCAGATTTGACGAGGACCATTAAGCCACCCTGAACTCAGTATCAAAAGAACACAATGTAACATTTTGAAAATGTATTTTGGAATTACAAGGAGATATCCTCCTACTCCATGTGAACTTTTACAAAAGACTTACAAGATGATTATTGGGTTGTCGAAATTTATGTTCCACAAATAAATGCTTCGTATATCTCATGTGTAATTTTTTCAACTCTTCATTTTGTAAAAGGAAAATATCAACAGAAAACAGGATATTTCCCAATTTAATCCAATTGTAATTATACAGACCTCTGTACCTTTAAAATGACTGCTGAAATAATTAAATTGGGGACAGATCCTTGTGGCAATAACGTTTTCCAACTTTTTAAAATATTTCTCAAGTGGGAACTGAGTTGTAGCTTTGATATTCAATTATAGCAGTCATTTTGTCCATGTATGCAGCTGTTGTTAACAGACTTGTCTTGAAAGTAAAACCATCTCACTGATTAAAGTCATATTTCTGATTGGCTAGGCTCACAACATAGCTTTTGTGACTGAACATTGATTAACTTTTTCTCTTCATCTGATCTGCCTCTGTAAAATGTTAAAATCCAGATACTGCCTGCTATTGAACATGTGTAATTTCAAATAATTGCTTCTAAGTGCTCTGCCAGCATTTTAACAAACACATGCTAAATTTCCATTCTTTTAGAGCAAGAATATTGTTTGAAATGTTTTGTTTGTTTTTCTTCTGCTACAGATTTCTGGCTCTGTACAAAGGCTTGGTTCCCAAGATCATGAGGCTTGGTCCAGGTAATTTTCCCTCTGTCATTTCTATATTGCTTTTGTTCTTGCTTTCTCTTCCCGTTTTTCAATTTCTTGAAAAAATGTAGTAAGCATCAGTCAAATAAATGAAACAGTGTACCAGAAATCATCAAAATCTCTTTCATCTTTGAATGATTTCTTTTGATAATAGCATCATCTAATAGTATCATAGATGGATTTGACTAAATATGTGTGTAAAAATATAATTTACACATACACATCAGATGATTGCAGTTCCAAGTAACTGCTGGTTTATGCAATTACTTTATTTGTGAACAAGCCAAATGCATCCATGCAAATGCCAGAACTGTAATACCTTTGGAAGTGTTTCTTAAAGCTTGTCCCATTCCTTCTAATGGGATTTTTTGGTTTCACTAGGACTATTCTGTACCCATGTAAAGTCACGTTAAAATGCTAGTTAGAGTCTTTCCAGCATAAATGCTCTCAACTACTCGAAGCATAGCCCAAGCGTATCAAATTCCAGTTACTTTCTTCTTCCTGTGCTCTGCGGGGGCTGTAAGGAACGGACACTAAAAGACCAATAGCATGAGCTGGGAAGAGACTTGCATGGCCCTAGAAGGCTAAGAGGACAAGGATAACAAAACTGGGTTTGTTGATTGACCCCTTCTCACTAGTTGATACTCCAAATGCGGGAGCACAGTGGTTGACAGCTAGATCTTCTTCGACTTTTAGACTGTTTTTCCCTGACTGGTTTTGATTAATCATGAAAGCAAAGCACTGGGTCCTTAGACTTTGCCAGCCCACAGCAGCAGTCTGTGTCAAAAAGAGCAGAAGCCCCAATTTGAACAGTATCCCATTTCCATGAAATTGTATTTCCAATTGTGCAAGGTGGTTTAATAGGCAAGAACACACATGGTTAAATGCAAGTAGGTACAGAGTCTGTTCTGCGGTATAAAGGAGGCATTAGGTTTGTCTGTAAATGTTTGCATATCCAATCCGTCTGGCTAAGTGCTAGACCATGCCTGGTTATTGTGCAGGGTAAAGGAAGAAGGTGGGGAGGGGAAACAGGGCGGCAAGGCATAACTCTGGAGCTAAAAGCCTTTTCCCTCATACTCCAAAGATACTAGATTACATAAAGGACAAAGAGAAGGCAGGGTTTTGCTTCCCCAGTACCCGTTAGCACAGCAGATTTTGGAATAAAATTTTCCATCTTACAAACGACTATGCGTTCAGGCCCAGATCCAGCAAGTCAGTTAAGTGTGTACTTTGTTTTAAAAGCTTTTGTAGTCCCATCGACTAATATATAGATTTGGCTTTCCAATGAAACAGTAATGCAATCTTTATTGTGATTGGGAAGGTAATTCCTTCTTTCAACATGTGAATGCTTTCAGAAAAAGAGATATACAAACAGATCACACAGTATGAGAATTGGAATCAGCTTTGATTTGAGTTCAAATCACACCTTAGACATTGTGTCTATGATTTGTTTATTGGTCAAAGCCTTTTGCAAACTTTTGCTCTGTCTAGCTGTCTGTGAGTTGCTGTTCATAAAGGATTTCAAATCTGATGATCGTTTGTTAGGATAAATAACATGGGAAAACTCATGTGGTAATTCTGTGTGCCCGGTGGTGGTTCTGTGTGCCCATCATACCTAGAAAGGTCAGCCCAGTTCAGCAGAAGACTTGTTTGTTAGAGGTGCCACTCTAACCTGCTAACTGAGCCAACAGGCAAAGGCAAAGGAAAGAAAATATTTGTGCCCCGGTGCGAGCACTCACAAGTAGCACATTGTAACACACTTTTGCTTCTGCAGCCTGGAATCTGATTCTCTTCCCCATCTTCTCCAACTAGAAGCTTCTCTATATGTTTAGTTACATATATATACCTTCTGAAATGTTCCCTTTTTTAGCTCAGACAGTAATTTCAGCCCGGTTACAGAAGGGCTTCACTATCAGTAAAGATACTTTATGGCATTCAAGCTGGGGTTTTATACTGTTATCAATTCTAGCGGATAATGCCATTCCATCAGATCAAAACTTTGCCTGTGGATTCATAGCCAGGTACAGGCACAGGAAGGTTATTCTCATTTCAATACTGTGATCTTCTGCTTTAGACATGGTAAACAAACAACTGAAAACCTTTCTTGAACCTCACCTGGAAGCATTTCATCACCCTGGTGATGAATTTTTGTCATTTCACTACTCAAGTTGCTCTTTCATGGCCAAATCTAACTCTAAACAAACACACAAATATACACATATTCAGATTAAAAGCTTCACTTGTAAAAGAACAAAGAAAAATATTAATCCTGAAAAAATGATATGAAAAATCACATTGAGAGTGATTTTGATTTAATATACAAGCTTTTCACATCAATTTTATGGTCTAATATTAAATAAAATTGGTATGGTTTAAGAACTGGTGATTTTTTAATGAATTAGGGAATTAGTAGAATTATCCATTTTGCAAATAAGGCTTTGCCATATCCTGGTTTAGATTACACACTACAAATGCTCTACAAAATCTTGAAAATACTGAATTTTGTATGTAGTAAAATAATATCTTTTCTTCCAGGTGGTGCAGTGATGCTTTTGGTTTATGAATACGTTTATGCCTGGCTTCAGGACACAGTTGATCACAAGTAGCAATTCTGAAAAATGTACTCTTTAAAATTATATGCATTCTAAAATACACTTTAATAAAGTAAAAGTGATTCTCATCCTTTATGATGGCGAATGCCCTCAGATTACACTGATGTTAATACAGTTCAAAACAAATTTGGTCTTCAGGTCCTGATCCAAGAAAACATTTAAGCACATGCTTTTCTGCAAGTGCATAAGTAAATAGCACAGTTGATATTTGTAATTGTTTTACCGGATCAAGAGAAAATATAAAGGAGACATAGAAACAAGTTAGTTTTTCAAGGACAAACTGAAAACTCTGGACATTGAATTATACTATGTAGTTAATAGACTTTTTTTAAAATTTCAGCTGAAATGGCAAGATAATAACTTTCAGGGGATTTTTGAAGGAAAAAAAGGAATAATCCTGTGGAGCCAGGTACTAAGCTAGTGTAAACTGACAGCTCCATTGACTCCAGGTTAGGAACATGACCCATACTCTGCAAACTCTTGCGTCAATCTTGGGTCCAGTTTCAATTCAGTCCAGTACAATTTCAACACTGGTAGAAGAGCTTCTTAAGTTGTTGGGAGTTAGGATAGAAAAAGGACCCACTGTTAAATGTCCTACTTGTTCTTAGCCATAAATATTGTATAAATCTCACTCAGGTCACAGAAGACACTGAAAATAATTAGTCTCAGTCAAGTTACATAAAAGTGCAAAACAACTGTGGGAATCATAGAAGAAATGAGTAAATAAATGAACGGAAAAAATATTTTTAGGCATATGAGATTTTACTGTGAATTTTTTATCCACCTTCATATACTATTGCTTAAAGAGCTGTCCTGTGATAAAAATGCTCAATGCACCTTGACTGCCCCTTTAGCCTTTCATTACCACCGTGGGATGGAGAAACCATGTTCTAGACTGATAGCACATATGCAGTCGTAATTAGCTAGCCATACACCTCAAAGAAATGCACCTTTCTATAGATAAAAAACATTGCTCTAAAGCTAAAATTGTTGCTTTTCCCAGTCACTGTAAATATAAATAATATTTCAGTGATGTACTCCTGTCTTTACTAGCCATGCTAACTAGCTCTGTGAAATAATTTCTGCTATGCTAATTGAAGACATAGTTTCAGTTCATCCAGTTGTGCCACTCTACAGTTTCAAGAACGCTTTAAATAACTTAAAATTACACATTATTCTGTTATAAAAATGTTCCCATTATCTAAACTTGGTTTGTTGTCAAATGAATGCATATCCTTGCAATTGCTGAAAGTTTCTGTATCACCCCATACTGCATTCACACTGTTAACTTTAAATGTTCTTCCTTGTAAGGAGGTACAAACCTTTTTCCCAGCAATCCTAAAGAAGTATCTTTACAGATTGTTACTTGAAAATGACAGTTCACATGTGAAGTCTCATCTCACGAGTGTTTTTAATGCATTAGAAAAGCAACAAAAAGCTAAAAATAGAAATGCATTCTCAGCGCTTTCAAGGATGCTTGTACTGACATGCTCAATAAACCTCTCTTTTGTCTGAATTTGACAGCAGCGACTTCTCATACCTATGCTACTTCATAGCTAAAATCAATAAAATTAGCTCTGTTACAGTTTATAATTTTAAGGCAAATGTTCCTCGTTGTTGCATTTCATTATCAGTACTTAGCCAAAGAGAAGACACTACTAATATAATTTTGAAAATTAAAAGCAAAATGTTTTATAATTAGTCTTTTATTAATTTAGAGCATTCAAAATATAAAAATAAAAGGCTTTAAACATACTGTATATACATATATAGCCTTCGGTTTTACATCCTTTCCAACATGATTTTTTTTCAGTTAATAGCTCAGCCTGATCTTTGATAAAAAGAGAACCATCAGAAAGCAGAAAACACAGCACTGCTTTAGAAAACAAACCCATGAATGTGCCAGCCCAATCCCCCATCACTCCTGGTGTAATATGGGGTCTGATTCAGTTTTACACTGGAGGTCTTCTGTACCGGGACCATGCAAACACATGGGGCTGTCATCGAAGGGAGTATTAGCCTTCACCGATTTCTCTGAAAACATTTGACACTCTGGGAATGGAGTGTAGGCTTTTCAGATTAAAAACTTAAATTCTGCACTCACATGTACTGCATATTTCCCAAATTAATCCATTCACCTCAGTGGGTTCACTCCAGATTTATACCCCTGGACCTGACAGCAGCAGTTGACCCTTGTTTATTATTTAAAAAAGAAAAACCAATTCCCTTTTTCCCCTTTATTTATTGTAAAGTGGCTTAAAGTTGTGTGGCTAATAAGCTAGCATGTTGTGGTTTTCAGTTTACCCATGAGTATAAGCAGGAAAAAAAGTCCTTGGGCAAAGGAGTATTCTGCATTGTAGGTTTACATTTAAAAAAAAAAAAAGTTATGAAAACTCACACCAAAAAAAAAAATCCATCACAGGCAGTTCACCAAGGGCCAAGGTCAGGTACCTTTGCTCACTCTGAGCAACACTTTCTGCACACAGCCCCACTGACTCCACTCGGGGTAAGGTATTATATACAGCAGGCAGATGAGCAAAGAGCCGTACCTGAACAAACATAAAACAAAAATGGTTCATGATGGTGTATTCCCACGTGAGGAATAATTAACATCATGCCTTGTCCTTGCTTTATAAATTATCCCGATTTGCCTGAAGACAAGATAATGCAAACAACTGATACAAGCTAAGGATCTGTCTCTCTAAGTATCTCCCAAAACACACTAATGCCGCATGGGAATCTCAGAAAAGACGACTTTTATTCCAGAAACAACCTCTTGTTGCTCAGGCAAATTTTGAAAACTTTCAACATAGGCACACTTTGTTACAGGCTTGTGAATTCCTGGAGCTCAAAAAGCTGTGCTACAGAAGGCTTCTCTTCTTTTTTTTCAGGTTTTTTCCTCCTTTGATGTACCTTGTTTGTGCTGTATGGGTAATAATAAGTAGACTTACTCAATAATTCTATAATCCAGTAAAATAACTAGGTTGAAAGCTAAAGTCCTGTTGCCAGCTTAATCATTTATTGACTCATGATCTCTCTCTTATCTTTTTTTTTCTCCATTTTATTTTTAGTGAAGAAGTGTCTAGAATTAAACTGATTTCTTTTTCATGGTGTTAAGGCTTGTCTTATTTCAGCTACAACTGCATAAAGGCAGAATAATGTCCGTCACGTCACTAACAGTGTGGCAGAGTGGAAATCCACTGTGTGCACGTTAGCTTTAGTGGTTTCAAAGAAACATTCTTTAAAAAGCGTTCTACTGAGTAACAAGGGTTTAGGCATCTCATTAAAGCTAAACAGCTGTCGAATGCCTTTGAGGCTGAAGAATACGGGATCGCATCAGAGGTCAGATCTTTCTTTCCTTAGGGCCATAACACAATACCTGTGTTCTTTATAGAAATACAGTTCTGCTAACTATTTTTTAATGCAAAAAGCAAAGGTGGCAGCAGCCCGTTGAGTCCATCTATATTTCAGTGGATATACTGTACATAACATATGTATTGGTTATAGATTATTATGAAAATTTACCCACAGCTGTCTCCGTGATGAAAGCTGGAAATCCACAAAGAGAGGACTGTCTTTTAAGAGGGGACCGTATTTTACCTTCCCACTGAATGAATGTTTAATATGGTATGCAGATAGAGCAAAATTTGAAGAATGAAGTTTTCTCCTCTGTTTTACCTATCTCTAGTGTCATTTAAGTTATTGCACAACATTTATAAAAATACACAATATATTAATATTCTATGAAGGATATGAAATGTCACACCAGGCTTAATTTTTTTTTTCCATGTTCATATTCTGAACATACCTACAGCATGTGGAAAGCATTCTGGAATAATAGTCAGAACTTTATTATTGCCCGAGGAAAACAGGTAAATTTTCAAAGATCAGAACGTTAGCTCTCTTGGGATTAAAGTTTAAAGCAAAATAACTGGCACAGAGTACTTGCCACTGGATACAGAAATGTAGAAAGGGAATTTGTTAATATTAAATAATATCTGTGTTTGTAGCACCACCACCAGTACACCTATAAGGGAAAAAAATGCTTCAGAACACCAATGTAAACTTTACCAAGAGCCATATTTTACATTCATTAAAGCAGAAATTAAAGACAACTTTGTCTTAAAAAAATTACAACATAATCTTGGGGCCGAAAATGCTGGACACAAGTGAGCCGACAATGATGGTACAATTCTGTTTCTCAGTGGGTTTGTTGACTGACACGGCTTTGTAAGCGTCTCTGCACAGGTTGCACACTAACGGCATTTTCCTCTATAGTTTTCAGTTTTGTTCAGATATTTTCCATCCATTTCTATTTGTATACTTAACACGGATGTGGTGTTTAATGAAGCTGGGAGTCTGGGTATAGCTGGGGAGAGTTACTTGGCTGGATTTCTGCCTTTGAATTTTCTGCTAAAGAGATAACTGTATTTCATGAGATGTTGAAGCCTCCACTGTAGGCACAAAAACATGATGAAAAAAAACTTACCTAAAGCTCATCACGAGGCTATCACCCCACCACGCAAAGACACAGAAAATAGCTAGAAAGTCACCTTTTTAACTTCAAAAAAAAAAAAAAAAGTAGAAATAAATGTACTGGAAGGTGAAAACAAATGCTGTCAAAAGCCTATATTTACAAATGGATAAAAACACAAAGGTATTACTACTGCCTGACGATGGCGACATGCCAGAAGAATCTGAGAGCCACCTATTGCCTTGGTTCTATATTTGATTACCAAAACCCAACAAAAGAACCAAAAAGTGATCTCTTAGTAGCGGTGGATTGTACAACCTCGCCGATGAAAGTGGTGTTCTCTAGGCAATCGGCAAACACCTCCCATTTAGCCGCCTTTGCTGATTTGAGGCATAGCAGAATTTTCTGTGGTGATTTTTCTTTATTGATTTTTACACAAATCTTAATAACAATTGCACATTTAGAAAGACTGTGATGATTAAGAATAAATATGTGTGGTTTGACCAGGAGAGAGTGGGACAAGGCTCCACAAGCCCTTTGAGGGACGCAAGGTCTTTACTTAAAGAGTGCAACACCACACTTCTCTCAGTTTCTGATGTTGTCTTCAGCTCTTTCAATCCCAAAAGCCTTACGGGAGACAAGTCACAAGGAGAAATGCCAGATATCACCGGCATGAAGAGAGCAGTCCGTGAGCCAGGCTCAGGGGATGACCAGCCAGCGGGCTCGTGGTGGTCCTGGACCGGCTCCTGCATCAGAGCGCGGAGGCCGTGACCGAGTGGCTGCCCTCCCTGGCCGTCTGCATGCCCTTGAACGCCAGCGAGGCGGGGATGTCGCAGCTGTGAGGGGACAGCGGGGTGCCTCCAGCATGCTGCCAGCCGTGGCTGGCCATGTAGCCTGATGGGGCGGCACTGTACGTCATGTAAGGTGACACTTGGGCTGGTGTGGCGTAGGGAGGCATGGCTGGCGCTGACACAAAACTGCTGACAGCTGGGAGGCCGTTGGGTGCCTGAAAGGAAAGGGAAAAACGTTTCTAAGAGAGTAAGACACAGTGGATCTGCTGTAAAAGAAGCTGCCCTCAGATGCTGCCCTCAGAGACTTTGTACAAGAACCAGAGCCAGTGATGCCCGCGGGACACCCATAACCACTCCCCTGGATTTCAGGGGCACAGTGACCCCCTTGTGCTTTGCTTTTAAGACCAGCTACCCTGCATCAGCCCTGCACACCTCTCCCAGCAGCCTGTCCCAGTCAGTGACCAGCCACAGATGTTTAGGGAACACACACCGAGAGCAGGGGAGGAACTGCCAAGCCCCCCCATACGCCCTCCCGCCTTCCCACAAGCTGTTGTTCAGGGACTCCTTAAGCTCATGGTTGCATCTAATCATTACATTTAAGAGCTACTGCTGGAGCTATTTGTGACGTGTTTGTCCCATCTCTCTCACTGAGCACCTTCATCTTTTTGGCAATGAGTCCCATGGCTTGGAGCAGGCGGGCTGTAATATTGACCCACCTTCCCCAAATTTTGCATGGGGTGTTGGCCACTGTGGTGAGGCCGTGCTGTGACGGTTTAAGCTGGGTGTGCAGTGACCACAGCCATACCAGCTGCAGGAGAGACAGACCCATCCCAGCACCTCGCCTACCCCAGCCCTGAAGGAGGGTGGGCTCAGCCCTGAGCTGCAGCAGGCAGGCACGGGCATGGATCCCGATGCAACGCTCCCTGGAGCGGAGAGGCAACAAGCAGCCGGGGGGGTGGGAACATCTTAAACTCTTCGGTAACTGTTTGCTCAGAGCATGAGTCAGAACTATAGTACTATTATTATTGATGATGTCTGTTAAAAATCTGTTTTCTAGGTACTCGGGATATAACCTTGCAAATGTTCTTTGCTCACAGCTTCTCCTGGTTTCAATAGGGCTTCTGTGCACAAAACAATTGCACGGCTGGGTCCTTTCCTGCGAGCTATTTTCCTAGGTCCTTCCATAGGCTGGGGAGAAGGTTTCTATTTAAATAGAGAAGGGAGAGTCCTTCAGTCTGCCACGGTAGGATTTCACAATGAATGACTCCTTATTTAAATAAAAAGTGTTCAGTGGTTTATTTCACACCCTGTAAATGCTTCTTCAGCAGAACATGTACAAACCAAGACCATTTATCTTGCTTAAGTTCCGATTTGTGTAGTGTTTATGTTTTAGGGTTTGGGGTGGTATTTTTTTCCCAGAAACGTTTCCTATCTGAATATGAAAGAACAGGTATCGATTCAACAAATCATGTAGCATCTGCCATTTTTAATCACCTGGTAGAACTGGACCTAACCTGGATAGTGCAGAGTTAAGAAATGAAAGAGACTTTTGTTTCTGCAAAAACTTCACATGAAGTTAACATTTCACTTGTTCAATTCCTGTCTGGATTGCACCTGCCTAAATTTCCAGTATTTACCACCATAAGGCACTGGCCTGGTTTCAGGCTCATGAGTTTCCTACCAGTGTAAGTCACAGTTCTGCTGGACTGTTCTCTCATTGCCACTTGGGAAACCAAGCAGTAATCCTGCCGGAGTCAATATAAGCATGTACAGCAATCTAAAACAGCAGGAGGCAGTGACAGGATCCCAGCCACAAGCCTCCGATAGGTATATTAATTAGTACAGAACATACAGCTGCAGCAGCAACGTAATTGTCATTCCAAATCCATAAACACTTTGTTGAAGCTGAACTTCCCTTATTCTTTTGAAAATCCAAATACGTGACCTGACCTTCAACTCCAATTACACATCCCCTACTGTGTCTCAGAATTACACTTTAGCCTCAGCTCTAAATATCAGTGTTTGCAACAATGCTAATTAATAAAAACCTTCAAATAATTGCACTGTAAATTAGTACATTTCTTAAATCACATGGAAAATTATTTCACTGAATTTACTGGAAAGTAAAAAGTGTGACAGGCCCTAAAAAGCTGCTGTTCTCCAAGCTCCCTGCCTATTCCACTCTGTAAAGTGCTTTTCAGAAGAACGTGAAACAAGAAAAGAACACCTCTCTGTTTTTCCTAACAAACAGCAACAAAAAGCTTTTCACAGAGGCAGTAGAGGCATTAGAGCCATTTTGTAACACTGGGACGTCAAGAGCCACAAGCCAAAGGGATCCTGCATAGAGAAGAACTACAGAAACCCTGAAGGGGTGCTGGAAGGAGAAAAGGGGCAAGTCCCTGAAGAGTCTTATAGCCATTGTGGCAGCACAAACGTCCAGCCCCTGAGGCTCGGAAGAGGTTTTTTTGGACTCTGTGAGGCCACCCTGCTCCTCCAGGCTTGCCCATTCCCAAGCAGGCTGGTACCAAGCAGTGGGCTCAAGGATGTGCCTGGAAGCCCCATTTTAAGTCGGATTCCTCACTATGAGTGGTCGTGTCCCGTGAACCCTTGGCTGTGCTTTTGAAAGGATTCCTCCTAGGCCACAGAGAAGGCACATGTCTCTCCAGCTTCCTGTGTTGTCACTGCTCCCCTCTACCACGTGTGGCTCTGGGAAAAGCCAGAGTCCTCATCTGCCACAGAGAAGAAGAGAAAATGCTTCCCATATGTTGTACAGACTGCCATGCTGTAGGATGCTCTCCAACCGCTGGCACTTCCTCTTAGAGCTCTTTAGAAAAGGCAGATGCTCTAACAACATCTCGTCTGAGGAAGAATAAGACTGTAAATGCATCCTTCAAAGTTGTGCATAGTGCTGCATTATGCCAAGGCAAAATACTGCTCAATGCAATCACTTTGCCAAGCACCTCTCCCCACCCCATCATCACAGGCCAAGAGTACATGGGTAGTGCTACCTGTGAGAAAGGCAACTTTTGGTCTTCAAGAAATTACTTCCTGCTATGTCCAAACATCATGTCCGGGCAAAAAAAGTCCCTGGAGCTGATGACTGTGTCTGTACATGTAAATAAAACAGACCAGAGCCAATTCTTTGGCCCTCAGGGTGAGCAGCACCATGCAATAGTCAGCCCTACGGCTGTCCTCTCTTCTGCCAGAAACAGGGTGGCCTCGTCCACACAGCCTGTCGGGCAGGGTCCCTGGGCTGTGCCCTGCCTGACCCAATGCTGGGGCAGAGGCTGATCATGTGCTAGTGGGCACAGGCTAGATCTGTGCCAGGCAACGTGCCAACAAGCCACCTCTTTGCTGGTCCACCGATGCTCGAGCCCATGTCCTGGCCTCCTGCAGCTCCTACAGACAAGGCTGCCAGGGGTTTCTCAGCAACCAGAGACTGATCACTTTGCATGATTTGGGGCATGCTCCTGAACAGCTCATATTAACTCAGGGACTGTTGATGAATATTTAATCCAATCATATATATGTTCCTCTACTTCTATTTATCATTGTGTGGCCTTCCTTAGTATGGTCTTATGGCATGAAGTAAAATGAAAGTCTCTGAACTATAACTAATGGAGAAGCCCTAGTTTGTTACTGAGTTACATTGGAGGTGCTACTTGGGTTGTTACTGATAACTGTTACAGATGGGACCTGACTAAAGGTTCGCTAGTTTTTGTAAAAGCTTAATTTAAAAGAATACCTGTCCTGATTTATAACAGACAGAACAACCCTTTTACCCACCCACCCCACCCACCCTTTAGGTAAATTGCAACTGAGATAACTGATGTTTTTATAGTGTCTAACTATTTTAAATGTGAGAAAGATCTTGCCCTAACTACTGAGGGCAGGACATGGAGGCAGTTGGGTTGGGACCGCCAGTTGCGACCTGTCAGAGGCCACCAATGCTGGAAAGCTGTTGTTGCTGCCTCACTGAATTAATGAATCATTCTTATTTTAGTTCCAGTGCTATAAAGCTTTACCACTCAAAACCATGATGATGTGAATGCCAGTAGGCGCCTTCAGCCAGCCAAGCAGGCGGCACTGGGACGGGTAAGGACTGGCCTGGCGTGTAGCGCAGTTCTGCTTCAGGGAAGGTTTGAGCCATACCCGCAAAGCAGCCAGAGGCCTCCTCTGGTCCAAATCTAAAGCTGAGGGGATAGAGAAAACTTCACCTTATGTGATTTAAAACTATGGTACTCAAAAAAACCCCCCTGATTTTCATCTCTGACTTTCATCAGTGAAGGACTTGACCCAATAATTTTAACCACAAGAGTTAAACTTGTGTTTAACTTCTAAACAGCTTTAGATACAATGTGTAGGTTATCAGAAGGGTTGAATCTTGTCTGTCAATCTGGCACTTTTTACAAACATGACATTCACTTAAAATAAATGGAGGGGATTAAGTTCCATGACCCTGTATATCCTGGATGAATAATTCATCCTGCAGTATTTCAATCAGAGGAAATGAACACCAAAATCTAAACATTCATAATTAGGAGTGCGAGAACCCCATGGTGTTTATGGATTTTTAAAACCCTTAGAACTTGTTTTAAGTGCAGAGCTTCTTGAACCTGGTTTTTAAGTTTTATAAATATTTTTTTTCTTAATTTAAACCATTGCTTTTCAAGGGAAATCTAATTTTTAAAGCAAACAAACAAACATGTAGTTCTAACTGCACAAGAAATTCTGCTGTGCAAATGATAAGGGTTCCTGTTTGAAAGTGCTTACTGTCCAGCTTCTACAGAGAGAAACATTTGCTCTGAATTGCTGCTTCTATCAATGTTTTAAAACAACTTACAGAGTAAGCATTTCCAAATTTTAAAGCTGTGTTCAAAACCTGGAACACACGACCTCCCACTGATTTGCAAATTCAGTTAAAAATGTTCTCACAAAGATACCTGCAAAACAACAGTGGTTGGGTCAGGATCACAAGCTGAGTCTGGTTCCTTTCTGCCAACATGCTGATATGCACCAGTGCCAGCAAAAGGAATATCCAGGCCTGAATTCAAAGCCAAGGTGGACATAAAGTCTCTCTTCAGGTCACATAAAATGATGCTGTTGAAACAAATGGACTGCATGTATTTTCACCAGTGAAGGAGTCGGTTCAGTAGTTTTAACAGAGGGAATTTTTAGTTTTAGACACTTTAGGTACAACACTAACTAAAGACTTTTGTTGTTGTTTTCAGTCCATTTGGGATTTGGGACACAGAGGGGGTGGGTGGATGAAAAGCAAGTCTAGAACCAAGCTTATGTGGGATTGTCTTTGGAATAAGTAATTTCCATTAGCTGTTTGGACTCCTGAAAGTCAAAACAGTTCCTCTCCAAATCAGAGATAACCCACAACCCCCCCTTGACTTCTGTAACGAAGGTTATGCTGGTTTAATGTGTCATACAGCTTCAGCCTCCTCTCTCCTGCATTGTAAAGCGAGACAGGGCACAAGCTTTCTGGACAAACTTCCCAATTCATCCACATCAGACAAACTACCTGACTTTTTTTTTTTTCCCTGCCTTGGCCGTGTTAATACCAGAGAAACACACAAGCTACATTCCACTTTCAGACACTATGGTATCGATTCAAATTCTATCTTGTAATTAACTGATATTATTTTGGTTTGTTTCATCCCCCTCTCTTTCTTCTCTGCCTTTTGCTTCTGAGGTACGTGTTCTCTGAGCATCAAAATTAGACACACTCCCTGCGATCCATTCCCATGTGGCTTCTAAATGTTTCAGAAAACGACCCAGAGTCATAGCATTCAAAATCACAGACCTGCATTTATGTTCGTTATCGTTAATAGCAATAATGCAAATGACCTCATTTCAGGTTTACATAAATACAAACGAGAGCAGATTCGATGCCATAGGTGGATGCCACCTCAGTCTAATAGTCTAACTCTAAAGTAAGTGTCCAAAAGAATGTAAATTATTCTTCTTATTTTAAAGTTATTATTTCCAATTATTTGACTCACTTGCCCATTGTAATGTAATTGTTACAATATTTTATTAAATAGATAATTTATTGCATAGACTAAGAGTGTGTCTTTTGTAGAAGTATTCTAAATGTCTATGGAAAAAAGTGTTTCTGGAGAAAAAACATAGGCTTCAAGCCCGAGTTACCTAATTCACCAGCCCTAATGAGCTTGAACAGCGACTCAGCCCAAACTCCCCTGCTGGAATCAGCAGAAGTTCAGCCTGTGTCAAGACTTGGGGAACACACCTCTGGTGAATAAGGTTGCTGTTTCATTTGTATTTCTCAATTCTAACACCGACTTGGATGGAACGAATCCTTCCTGTCCTTGGATCAGCAAGCTCAGCACGTTGCCTTGATCCTCCAGCACGGAGCCTTTCCCCGAGAGCAAATGAAACAAATCTGCAGAGGTATCACAACCGTGTAACTGAGAGCAGCAGCTCCCCAGCAAAGTGGAGGGCTGGCTGCAGCTTTAGCTGCAGGGACGCTACCGTAGCTCCGCAGACAGACACCCTCTCGCTGCTCATTTTTCAACATGAAAAACTTAAAACAATTTCTGGAAACGCTGAATCTTTTCTGAATGTCCTGAAAACACAGTCACAAAGTAGCTACTGGAAGTCATTTTTTCCACAGCAAGGGGAAAGCATAGCAGGGAGCAGAGCTGAATATCTAGTCCTTCAATCAGAAGAGCAAATTACCTTAAAAACCCAGAGGATATCTCATGTTCTTAGTGACGTGCACATAATCAGTCAAAAAGGTTACGGCAACAAGACTAGGAGCAATCAAACACAAACTGCAAACATAAAGGAAGCAAACATGCTAAATCTCCCTTTTTAATTGGAGGTTAAATATGATTTATAAATCAAACCAACATATGGCATCCCAAGGGAAGAGTAAACAAATTTTCCAAGTAAAACATCAGCAGCAGGCCAGTAATGGAAATCTCATTTAGGAAAATGGCATTACCTAAAGATGTAAGTAATACACCTATGTTTCTTTTAAGGTTTTAAAATGAATAACCTTAAATAATATTTTGGTAGAAATTGCAGTTAACTAAATTAGAGCTAAATTCTGAAGCTGCTATTCAGTGCTACAGCATCAGTGGGAAAAGTGACGATCCTACAAACACTCATTCAGATCAGTGTCCCACTAAAATTAACATGCCTACACAGGTAAGTCAGAGTTACCTAAAGAAGAAGGATTACAAAAGTGAGCACTGAGTAAATTTCTCCAGTTTACGATAACGCTTTTTATTAAAAATCTTTTTAAGAAAAATGTAGTAAAATTGCTAAGCTGTATGTGAATAACCTAGTCAGAGTTGACCCTGCAATTCAGAGTTTGCTGTCTTTTTATAATGCTGGAAAAAATTCCTGCAAAAATCTTTTCTTATTAGACTATATATCCATATTCTTAGATGAATGAACTTATTTTACTGACCATATTCCCCCTTTGATTTTCTATTAATTTCACTGCAAGAAGAGAATAAAACAGACTCTGAAAAGTGAGGGCATTGTCATTAAATAATTTTGACATCCAAAAAATCTTGAGCAGAAGGGGAAACATTTTGTAGGTAGGATATTACTCTGAAATATCTGCCTTTCTTTTCAACAGACTGAACAGCGGTAATACATTGGAATTGAGGAGCTTTTAAAGTAACACATGGGCAAGGGGTTTACAGTCAGTCTATTGCCCAGCTGAGCTGGGTTGATTCCCAGAAGGCTGAGCTTTGAAAAATGGAAAGAGACCTTTCAAGAATGGGGAATTACAGTATTTCTCTTTCACCGTAAGCTGTACGAAGCAATGCTGGTATTCTAGTTGAAGTCACAATTAAAACGGAGTTATTTGCATGCTTGAGTGCTTTAAGATTCCAAACGTAATTAGTTATAGTCCTATACAGTGTCTCTTACAAAGATGCCATTTTCTTTACAGTTATTTCTCCGGTTACTAAATTCAATGCATTACAATGTACTGCATGAGAAAATCACACTACTTCCTTCTAAAATAATGCTCATTCCCTTAATAATGAGCAGATCCCATTCCCCGTGTTTAATGTGCTTTTTTATTAACTTAAAGTTGTTTCCTTTACTTACAGGCATCCCCAGCTGCACTGAATAACACAGAAATCAGATAATATCGAGTGCTTTAACTATAGTTGCGACATGCATCAAGATCACTCTTAATTATATTTTCTTATCAAATTTTAGATCTCGGCCTCTTCAGGGAAATAAAAACCCACTTTTGGAAATAGTAATAGTAACTCGAATTTACACACCATCACCGATCCTTTCCTAAAGGAGCCGGGGGCATTTTATGTCTTTTCCAAAACAAACTATGGCAGAAACAAAAGGAAAAAAAAACCTCTTTCTCAGAGACTGAGGAATCCACTACAAAAACAACAGAGGAAAAGAGAGGTAGGAGAAAAAGGCACGATGGCGACAAGGCAGACGGAGGTTGTTGTAAAACCTAAATGCACTCTGAGGGAAAAGGGGAAAGCAAGGGTTTCCAAAGTTTCTTCAGAAGGATGGGTTTAGACGATTTTCACAGTGAAGTGAGATCTACCACATACGGCACACCAAGCACACCCTAATATGTCCATGTGAAATGTCTCCCAAACGTAGATTATTGTGCAAGGTCTGTATGTTCATGGAATGGTTGCTTTCCATTCATACTCCAGTTTAGGAAGTATGATATAAATGGAAGTCACTGCCTTTCCAGTGAAGGTGCTGGATCTTGGGATATATTCAATTATTTAACAAACCTCACAACCAGACTACCTCAAAGTGGAGTGAAAACAAATTCTTTTTGCTGTGAGCACAAAGCTTGATTTTGATGACAAAGACACAACTTGAGTCTCCCTTAGACACATGTACTGTGCTTACGAGGACAAAAGAAAAGCTCAGAAAAAAAATCATGCCGTATAAGCAAACTCCCTTGACTAGGAACTAACAACAGATTCCCATAGTTTTAGAACAGATTTGCACAATAATTCCCCCTTGGTATTTTGGCAAAATCTGGAGCCAGGCAGGGCACACATGGACATTAAACAAGCAAATACACTGAAAGGAATAAACATTTGTTCTTTCTACACTGATGATTAAAACTGTAATGTATTAGCAAAAGTTTCTATGAAAAATGCCTTCTTAATATATTTATCAATGTATTGTAATTTCAATATGGTGTTATTTAAATGAAACTGAGGTTGGAAGAAGGAGACATACAGACACAGAGACATCAAAGGGATTTTTGAGGGCTAGAAGCTAGGCAAATATGGGGTCAAACTGGTAAGGTCCCCACTTTGTCCTCTTCAGGGAGAGCCAAAACAGCGGTCCCCTTTGTCTAACAAATCTCTGATGCTGCAGAGGCAATTACTGGGAAGCTGCTAAGCTAACGAGGGTGAAATCACAGCCCATCGATTATTGAATGCCTATGGTCATTATGACTAGATACGTAGGCAATTCCTAAGAGCTGATAAATTGCCACAACAGACAAATTCAAACACACCATACAGTCTTTATCTACTTCCCACTCTACTTCCCACTCTACCAAGTGGTGGTAGAGCAAGCACCAGAAGACTGAACAGATCAAGTCCTATCGAATCCCCCTGCTCCTGGCACTCTGCTCCTTGGCTGTGATAGGTATCTCCCACCACTCTCGCTTTTCAGTCCTTGGTCCTGTTTGTCACGGTGGAGCTCCTGGTGGGTTGGGGCCCTTTGAGCAGAGGGTGCTCAGAGTGCAGTTTGAGTGTCATTATACCATTCACTCACCTCTCTGACTTTCTTTTTTAGTTTCATCCGGGTGGAGTGCCCTGAAGCCATGTGGGTTGGTGGGCAGGGCACTGTGTTTTGGCCGTGGAAGCAGGTGGCCAGTAAGAGGCAGGTCTCACAAATGGGGTTCGAATGGGGTGCCATCCAGATCACCTGGGAAGGAATCGGGTGCATGTAGTGGGATCAGCTCATGCCACTCACCCACCACATGCAATGACATGGATGCCTAGACCTCGAGCAAGCCATCTTAGTGACAGTATTTTAATAACAGGCACTGGTCTGGAGATCCTAATGAGAGTGACACAGAACCACACAGTCTCCAAGACAAGGTCTGAACCCCTGCACTAGACAGAAACTCTGCTAACAATTCTGCTAGGTACTACAGCAAGAAAGCAAATAAGCACCTCTCCTCAACACCTTCCCACCCACACCCTCCCCCCCAGGGTATGAGTGAGGAGCGGGAGGTCCAGACCTTTATCATTGATGGATTTTGCACACTCATAGCAGGAATCCAACTGACTGAATCCTGAGTTAGAATATAAAATGCTAAGTAAGTAATCTCCTAATTAATTTTTTCAAAAAATAATCCGTATAGGAGGGTCATGTAATTGGCCATAACATTTAAGGTAACATTTTCATCTTATTCCCAAAGAAGTTACCGTATGTTGTGGGTTCTCAGCACTGCAGATAAAAACAATTACAGATGCTTTGGACACCGCATATACAGTTCATTGTTCATCTACAATCAAAGACCAGGAACTAAATATTTACATTGCCTACATTTTCTGTGCAAATAATTGTCCAGAATTGCACCCACAATTATTTGCAATCACTTGCCCTTTATGTGCTTACAGCAGAAGGAGCTCATGACCCCTAATCAGAATGCAGCCAAAGGACAGGGAGTGCTATCCCAGCAAAGCCGAAAACTCAAGCCACTGACAGCTGATGAAGTTCAGCTGAGACAGAGGTGAAGCGGCTGCTACTTTGAGGTCTGCCCAATATGTCAGAGGAAGACTTCACTCAAACCATGTTCACAAGCCCCTCTGAATTAGGAGTTTTCAGCAACTCCGGTAGGTTTGGGATCAGGCCTCCAAACAGCACACCCTTTCCAGGAGCGAGCTTGCAATAAGCACTTGCTCTTAGACCCCTCCAGTTACAAGCTTTTTCCCGTTAATGAGTATCAGCTCCCTTTGGCAATGTGCACATCTGCTTCCTGCAATGCACACAGCAAATAATTCTGAAAAAAACTATTTCCAAAGCTATTTGCCTCTCAACAAATTGTACAGACATATGTCAGATCTTCTGCATTTTCATACAGGTGTAAATACAGACCACAATTTTTTCGGTTTGCATATCCATGACGTTAGTCCAGAAAGTCACAAGCATCAAATGTCTGAAAACTGCATTTTAAATATGATACATATTTATTACATGTTTTCATTTCAAATGCAGGGTACAAATGGGTTTGTATTTCAGTGATTTCAGCTTTATTTTTTTCCTTATGCAGCTGTCAGTATAAGCTGCGTAATGCATAAAATACTCAGAATATTCATCCTTTGTATTAATAATATAATTATCTGTAGAGGCCTTCCCCCCAACATCACAGTAAATGTGCCTCTCCGTATAAATACTGCAATATAACTGAGCTCTGTATGAAATGTGTACGACCCAAAACTGTCAAGCTTTCAGGAAAATGTGTTTTCCTTTTCAGTTTCTCTGATTCACAGTCTCTCTGTTTGCAAAGCTGTATGACAAATTTGTGAATATGATGCACCAGGAAAAGATAATGCAATTGCTTACGTATAAACGACAACTTGGGACATCAGGTAATTAAAAATGAATAGAAACTTGACAAGGCATCTCTGTGATTTCCTGGGGAACGTTTGGTACAGAATCAGTCTGCCAGGCAGAGCTTTCAACTCCCCAAACCCAAATACCCAACAACATCGCAAACAAAGGCCCCAGAGACACCAGGAAATTCATAATACTTAAAGTGAAAAATGTTGTACATCCACAAGTTCAGTTTCGTGTTAAACGAGTGTGACTGCATATTGCTGAGGCAAAAATGTGACGTCTTCTTGCCTCTTTTGCAGAGTCCTTTCCCAAGCCGAATTCCCACTGATGTGTGGGGCAACGGGTGAAATGCAGCCATTCGAACCCATCAAAGAGATCAGCCTTGGCTGCCAGCTGACAAGTCTGGGAGGTCACTAAGTTTCCCCTGAAAAAAGCCTACAGGATCCCGTGTGTTCAAACAAATGTATATCATTTAAAAGGAGGGATCAAATAAATGTATGTTAAAAGTACAGAAAACCTTGTTCTTTGGGCTTAATTTTTCTAGTCTTTCCACGCAGAGGGAGTTTCCAGGGGATTTCTGGAGAAGTAATATTATCATCCATGACTAAGGCTAGGGGAACAAGTCCTTCACTCGCCTAGTAGCTATGGAGCTACTTGCAAGCTGTGGACAGGTGAACCTTGAATGTTACTGATGCTTAAAATGTATAGCTGATATTTGTTGGAAACAGCAGAATTCCCTATTGCTCACACAAAATCCTTTGTTACTGTGCTTCAGAGCACATTCCCTCTGTTCCTGTTGTGTAATTGGAAAGCCTAAGTAAAACACACACGCTTGATTCCCTGCTGCTCTATTCCTCTTGTAGGCGCCGCTGACTTTGGTAATACAGACGTAAAACTGGAATATTACAGAACAGTCACTTCTCTGGGGAAAATCTGCTGTCTGCCTTCTTAAGACCCAGCTTTTGTAATGAGCTTTGCCCAAAGGAGATGAGGAGAACAGCATTTACGCTGAAGCCCAAAGACGGAGCCTATTTCACCGTAGTCCTTCTGGCACATAAATTATGACTGTGGCTTCCCCATTTTCCACAATCCCAGACACCCCTTTGCTAGATCCCTACAAATGAACCAATGTTCTCTCCTGTCCCCTGCTCATCTATTTACACCCAAAGCAGTACACATTGCAAGAGACTATGTAAAGATCTAAGAACATCAGAGCCTTTTGGTGAGGCTTTACTGTCACAAACCGTCACCCCAGGTTGGAACAAATCTTTTGGCAAAAAGAACGTTGCAAAAACTGCAGAAAATCACATTTTCACATCCTTATTTGACATGAATTTTCTCTGAATACATTCTAAATTAGCAAGGTAGTAAACTTGTGACAGACAAAGCAATTAATGTACATGTGAATGAATCCTCTGGTAAGCAAGTCTGAACACTACCTGAATAGACTGGTCAAAGCCAAATTCTATTTACCCGTGTTATTGGGGGGGGGGGGGGGGGGGGAATCTCCTCTGTGTCTTCTTTTAGTGAGCAGGGTTCTGAAAATGACCTTTTGGATAAATACTTTTTAGCTTTTCTGCCCTTTTAAACTCTCTGGACAATGTATTTTGGTAAATTAATTCCATTTTATTAATAGCAATTTGCTCCATTTTTAAATAGCAAGTAAGTTTAAATTACATTTATCAGGTGATCTTTCAGGTTGAACAAAACTTTAAAGTAAGACTGGTATTGACAGTAGAACAGTGATGTATTATGAAGATGAAAGCATAAATATTGAAAGAGTGAAAACAGATAAAAAATAGTTTCCAACACCAGCATTGAAAATAACCCGATGTACATAACATTGTTCCTCAAGACGTTTGCTGAGGTAAATGAGATGCCAACAGAGGCAATGGTTTATAGCCTATGAACCGGATCCTGTGAATCTTTCAGGATCGTGTGCAGAAGGCCCAGCCTGGAACCTAAGGCAGCACAGCCACGGTACAGCTGTTCTTAACAGAATAATGACGAGCTATTTCCATCGGTTTTAGTAAGACTGCTAACACTTTGTTTCGTTTTTAAAGAAAATTGTGGAAGGATGAATATTAACTCTAACAATTCTATCTTTAACCGTACAGTCATGGCTGTACTACACTGTGCATTATTCGTAATATGAAACGAACAGAATAATAATGGGATAATAGAAAAACGTAATACAAAACAAATAGGACAGCACTGAGGGCAGCATATTGTTTGTAAGGCAATATATGTAATAAAGCGGTTGTTCACTTTTGGGGCCTACAGTATTTCCCACTCTGCCTCATTCACCTCTTTCCGAGCATTCCCGCAGTTTGCGCTCCACATCTTGAATTTGAAAGGGTCTGATTCAGCTACTCTCGGCACCAAATACAAGCTACAAAAGTCTCCTCGACACGGAATCCAAAACCAGACACAGCACTCGAAAACTATGTCCAAAACCTCCGTCTTTGAACGGGAACACGCTAAACAGAGATCGCGGTTTTTCCTCGACTTCGTTACGAGCGCAACGAACGCATGGCCGGGAAGTCAACGCATCTGAGAAACCTCTGGTGCGGTTTGCAATGTTGCCATCGCACGGAAAAAAAAGTTTTCAAAACCCGTGCTTTCCCAACGAGTAACAGTTGAGCCTTTTACAGCTTTTCTCCTGGCATGGGATTTGATTAGCAAGTACAAAGATTGAGACAGAGATTTATTAAGTAACAGTTATATTGTGTTGTAATTAAAACGTAGGAAATTCGCCGTCTACTTAAGCGTTTAAAAATGCTTAATGTAGGAAGCAATTACACCTCATTTTCAAATTATTCCCCTGCCTACAGAGCACGCTGCGGACAGGGTAAAACGCGACTTTAAGGGCGGCGGCGGGACGCGCCCGCTCACGCTGCCCGGGGCTGCACGGCCCGGCCCGGCCCGAGGCGGGGGCTCGGGGCCGGCGGCGGAGCACCGGTGGGCGGCGCGGCGGGGTCCGGTCGGCGGGCGGGCAGCCGGCGGGGGCCGGTGCGCGGCGATTCTCGAGCGTCTGCCGGGCGGGCTGTGCCGCGGCGGCGGGGGCAGCGCGGGGAGCCCCCGGGCAGAGGAGAAAGGCGGGCTGGGGGCTGCCGGGGGGCTGCGGCGGCGGTGCCGAGGGAGGGAGCGGAGAGAGGAGCGGAGGAGGGAGCCGGGCTCTTTCCCGACGTCGCCCGTCTTGGCGGACTCGTTTGCAAACCAAAACCGAGGGAAGGCCGGCACCGGCTCCAAACCGAGAGCGGCAGCCCCGGGCAAGGGCCACAAGCCCGAGGCCGAGCTCAGGGGCCCTGTGCATCACCGCCCTCCCCCCGCCTCTCTCTTTACCTGGCTGTACTTGGCCTCCTGCTCCAGGGAGCTCTTCTCCAGCCCGTTCACGGCGTGCTGGGCCGGGGGGGGAAAGCTGTTTCGGCCCAGGCTGCTCCATTCCTCCACCTTGGGGCTGGGGTAAGGCGAGGTGTCGCTCACTGCTGGGAAACACGGGGGGAAGGGAGGGTTAGAGGCAGGGGCCGGGATGCGGAGCACTTTGCTGCGGGCTGGGGACGGCTCCCTCTCCCCACGGGACGCAGTCTGTGGGGCAGAGCTAAGGCGAAGCCTGTCCCTCGCCCGCTACACCTCGCCGAGCCTCCCGGGAGCCCCTGGAGAGGGTGGTCCCGGGGGAGAAAGGAGTCGGGTCCCTCCGTGCAGCTGGTGGCAGCGATCGCCAGTCGAGCCCGGAGCTGGCCGAGTCGCTCGTCCCCGCGTGTCTGCACTGGCGGGACGGAGCTGCCCCCCCGGCACTTGTCCCCCGGGATCTCCTAAGGGGGATTTACGGGAACCGCTTCGTGTGTGTGTGCATGCGAGTCCGAGGACAAACGATACGGCCTGTTAGAAATAACCCTGACACGGCTGCAGATGAACTCGGCTCCAAACAAGCTTGGGACGAAAAAAAAAACCAAGAAAACAAAACACAGAAAGAAATTAAAAAAAAAAAAAGAAAAGGGAAAATAAAAGAAAAAAGGAAGAAGAGAAGAAAGGGGGGGGGGAAGAGAAAAGTCCTGTTGTTTACATGCGCATCAGCTGCGGCACGGGAATACCGGACTGTTTTGCAGGCCGGCAAATTCCCCGGGCCCCGCCGGGGAGCCGGCGGGGTGGGGGGCTCCCCCGAGCCCCGCGCCCGGCCGCATCGGTGCCTGCGGGGCCGCGGGCCCGCCGGAGCCGCCGTGGGAGCGGGCTTCCCCGCGACACCACCTCGCTCGGCCCCTCGCCGGGCTGGGGAAAGGCACAAATCTGAAGTTGTCTTAAGAAATTGAGCTCTCTCGGTGAGCGCACTTTTCTGCTGATCTCACACTTTCCCATGAATAGGGGCTTCCTTTCCGTGTCAGCAAGGTCAGTTTATCCTATAAATCAAGGGCGAGCAGCCCCCATCTGCGGCATCGGCCGCTCAGCAGCCCCGGCTCTCTGCTGGGAAGGGGAGGGGGGAGATTTTACACTGCAGAAAGATGTGTGAAGCTCCGAGGTCTGAGGGAGACAGGGCAGATACCGAGGCACCCGGCAGTACCGTCAGAGGCCCGCCTGCCTGCCAATGTGGTGTTAATAAAAGAGGAACTCACTAAAAAAACCCTCCATTTCTCATGTGATTGTAATGTTCTCATTCTTTTTAATGTTCATTGCCAACACTACCTCTCCCCAGCACAGAGCGGAGATTGCCAGGCGTGTATTTGTTAAAGTCGAGTCAGAAAGACAGTTGTTTGTGCCAGTGTGGTCTGAGGATGAAGTTTATATCGTCAAGTAAAGGGCAAAGAAGGACAAAACATGTATTTTTTTATGTATGAATATAAATAAAACACACTTGTGTGCGTGTGTGTGTTGCTTGAAAAAAATACCACCTTTTTGCGAAAAGAAAAAATTATTCTGCAATGCCTAAAGGATCAATTTGCATTTGAAGTGCTGCTGGAACCGGATTGTTGCCGTTAAAACGCAATGAAAACAGAAATCACAGCCCCCCCCTCCGCTAATTGGGAGGGAAGAGTGGGACACAGAGATCGCTGTAGGCGAAGGTTATTTTAGACTGTTGTTTTAACCACATTCACTGTTAGTTCACTGGCAGAGACCGAAATGGAAAAAATGTCCCTTTCTTTGCGGCAAAGCGTAGCGAGCGGCTGGGAGACGCGACGCAGTTTCCAGGCGGAGAAACAGAAAGAAGGTGGAAGGGATAAAAGAAGCAAATCTTGGGGGTTTGGTTTTCTTGGACCACCGCTTCGGAGGAAAATACAGCATCAGAATGAAAGCAATTAGGTGACATTTGAACTTCCTGCCGGAGCAGATTTGGCCTGATTGGAAAAACTAGAGAAAATGGACTTCTCGGTAACGCCAAGGCGGCGCCTGTGACTGGAGGGCGACAGCGAGAGCCGGCCGGGACCGGGCCGGGACAGGGACCGCCGCGGGGCCGGGCCGGGCCGGGCGGGGCTGAGCGCACCCCGGGCCGTTCCCTCCGGCCGAGTCGCCCCTTCTCGGGTCACAACGGCAGCGGTGACGGCCCATATTGTACGGTCCGCCCGCAGCCCACCCCGGGACCTCCGATCTGCCCGCGTCCCGAGGCACATCCTCCGGTAAGCTCGGTGCCCGGCTCGGGCTGGGGAAACGCGAGAGGTTTCCCGAGGCAAACCGCGAAACCGGCTTCCGACCCTCGGAGAGGAAGGAGCCCAGGAGCAGGGGACCGAAACACTCCGGCCCTGCCTGGCTGCCGCTGCGGCCCCGGGTCCCCCCTCCTCACCTTGGTCTGTGATAGAGCGGATCCCCAGGATGTCCGTCACCGAGTGGGAGGACGGCCACGTCCTGGGCATGGCCATGGTGCCGGGGATCGCTGGCACCCCGGGAGGGGTGGGCACCTTGGCTCCTGCAGCAGCGATGGGGCTGGGGTAGGAGTAGATGTGGTTGTAGGGCAGAGCAGGCTGTGGGGGCGGCTGGTGCTGCTTGTAGGACTCGTAGTGACTCTGCTGAGACAGGTTCCCGATTTTGTTCCGGAGGATGCGGCTGATGGAGCTGACCGACGGCACGTTGTACTTGTCGCACACGCCATCGGCCAGCAGGCGATCCCGGATCTCCCAGGCGAAGATGCCCGGGTCCCTTTGTTTGTAGGTCCGGATATGTTTTACCACCGTCGGGGTGGTGACCCGAGGCTTGCTGCCTCCGATAGCCCCCGGTAGGATGGAGCCGGTCTCGTTGTAGCGAGCCAGGATTTTGCTGACACAGCCGTGGGAAACGCGGAGCTGCCGGCTGATGTCACACGGCCTGATACCCAGTTGCGCCAGTTCCACAATCCGCAGCCTGATGGCATTGGGCAGGGGTCTCCCGTTGACAAACACCCCCCCGAGCTGGTTCACTTCCCCGAAGGCAGGTTCTGCAAGCAAACACACAAACACACCCGTCGGACGCGGCGAAGGGCTCAGAAGGGGGCGTCTGAACTGCTCCTCACCACAAGGCAGATGTCACAGCTCGGGGACCCCCCAGTCACTCCACGCACGCTTCTTTCTAATAGCGGGATGCCCCCGAAATTGAAGGGGGGGGGGGGGAGGAGGGGGGGAAGAAAGAAAATAAAGAAAGAAAGAAAGAAAATCCGCGGCAACCAATGTCGGAGCCCTCCGGACTGTGCATCAAACATATTCCAAAAAAGCACATTCCAGAGATGAAAAACGAGATCGCCCCAACAGACGAGTCAGCTTTCTTGCCACAGGAAAAAGGAACACGAAGAAAAGTAAAAGAAAAGAAAAACATTTTCGAAGACGTGGGGGAGGGGAAGGAAGGAAAAGTAGTTGAGGAAATTCTTTTACATCTTGGGAGAGGCAAGGGCAACGCGGTGCTTCTGAGTCGCGACTAACTTTTTAAAGACCGTTTCTGGTGCTGTTAGCGCCTCTCGCTTAACAGCACAATTACACCAGGCTGTAAAACAAACGTGCTAAAATGTTAACTGCTAAGATCGGTGGCAGGAATAATATACAACGTGCCACAGGCTCCAGCCATCCACTCGGCTGCGATCCTGCCTCGCACTCGCCTAATAACATTAATAATAAACCGAGCAGTCATTAGCTTTTCTCTTTTCCCTGCTCCTGACCCTTAACGTGTTCTTACAACTTGTAGGAACACGAGCAAAGTCAATAAGGGAGCTGCGGCGGCACATGACGACGCAGGGGTGCTCCCCCTCTCTTGACAGCACTTGAACCCTCCTGCAGCTCCCAGCCACTTACCCATTCCTCTGAGCGGGACACCTCTGGGGCTGCCCTAAATCCCAAACGGAGACCTATGCCCAGAGGCAGGCTCCCAGCCTCCTGCGCTCCCGGCTGCACTAGCCCCCGAGTCTCTCCGATCTCCACCGAGGAGGTAGCGGGGGCGTGAGGGAAAAAGGGCTACAAGGAAATCTGCTTCCCGACGAGAGAGCCTTGACTTCTGCATTTCAACCTCGGGGCAACGTGGGCAGGGCTGGGCTGGGCAAGGCGCCGCAGCCCATCGCTCCCCCGAGCCCGCCCCCGGGGGCGGCCCCGCCGCCCAGCCGCCCTCCTAATGGTCAGGGGAGATGACGGACAGCGCGCTGCTGGCGGCCCTTCCGCTCTGCCTCGCAGGCGTGCTCGGCACCTGGGTCCGCGCCGCAAGAGGAACGGCTATTCCGTACCTGCCCGGCGGTAAGTGGCGCGGAGAGTGCAGCTAACGCCGGGGCGGTGCTGAGCGGGGCTGGAGCCGTGGTAGGGCATCGCTTGGCCGGGGGGGACCGGGGGTGGCGGGTGGGGGCACCGTCGGGGGCCGCGGCGGGCAGGGCAGGGCAGGGCGCAGCGCCGGGCACCCGCCGGGAGCCCGCCGGGCTGCTGCGCCGCCCTTCCCGGCCCTTCTCCCAGAGAAAGCGGCCGGGGAGGGGGCGTCGGGGCTTGCGGAGAGGCTCCCCCTTGCCCTGACAGAAGCGGAGCGATGTCTTGCCACACGCGCGGTTTCCCCGCGTTGACTCGGCAGATACGGGAAAGAAGTTCTTCCTTGTTTACGGTCGTCTTATTGTAATAAAGCACTCTTTCACTAACGAATATTTCACGGGTGGTGCACGAGGAGGCTGTGAGCGATGGGGGTTGAGTCATTTTTGGTGGAAACCACAAGCCGGTCGGGAAATCAGCTGCCGCTTCGCTTGCCCCGGGAGGAGACGGGACGGAGCTTGCGGCGCCCGGGCATCGGGATGCTGATGTTCCCCGGCCATCAAAGACCGGCTCAGCTTTTGTTTTAATCCCCACACTAAATATTGCACCGCGCTTAACTGTAAAATGTCAACACCTCGCAGCTGATTTCAACTTTATCAAAGACACTGCTACATATTAACAGTTAAAAGAAAAGCAGACAAAGCTGGTAGGAATTAAAGTATGTGTGGGTCACGGCGTGTTTGTGTATATGGAAGGAGTGTTTGGTTTGGCATTAGGTGTACGGATCCTGCTCTGTGAGCTTGTGTGTGTGCCTCTAACATACATCCCACGTACATCATGTTGCACACAGAGCTCACGGGCTTCCCAGCTCCAACCAAGAATTTATCATGGTTTTCTTTTTTTTTTCCCCTGAGATTCTTTTTAGCTGGTTTTGTTTGATTTTTTTTTAATAGAATCTCGAAGGTACAGGCTCTATAAATTAAATAAAACGTGAAAAGAAATATAATGTGGTGACCGGAGTGCACGAAATATCAGCGAGTAAAACATGAAATTGATGTCGCTGGTGCGTGTGAACACTGTATAAATATGATTTTAGTTGAAATATTTGTAAGATATTTTCAGAAAAAAATCAAATTAATTGAGCTAGGTTTCAGAGCCTGCACGTATCGCAATGAACGTGCATAGTTAGGAATAACTAGGATGTTGCTGGAGATCGCCCAGAATTAATGGCATGTTGTAGATGTTTTGCGGTGGGAAGAAGGCAATCGTGTTCCTTCGCAGGTGTCTCTTTATTTGATCGGAATATCGGCGGATACTTCTGTTTCCTCCACGGGGATTAAAAAAAAAAAATAAAACAACTCAACAACAACAAATTTTCTATGGCAGTTTTGTGGTTATTTCAGAAACGTGAGTTGCCCATTCAGAATATCACACTTGTAAATTGTAGTGCTTTCTCAACCTAGATAAAATTACCTCTGGCAAAGGGGATCCCCCCCCCCCCCCTCAAACGCCATCGTCCGAAAGCGATGGCGCGCTGCGCAGGCAATACTCGCAGGCATTTGCTGAAGCCAGAATCCTTTTCGGTGTTGTGAGCTGACCTGCTTTGGATATTTTTAAGGCAGGAGGCATTGAACTAGTGGGACCCGGATCCAGCCTTTAATTAAGTTAATGATGTAATTAAACAATGGAAGGGGGTGCGCGTCCGTAAAACTTCCGATCCGCCTTAGCAGCGTACTTCTTCCCGAAGCAGAGTCGCCAGAGGGATCCCCGACAAGGCTGCCCTCCCGGCAGGCGTGCTTCCCCGCCCGGCAGAACCCGGGCTGCCCGCCTGCCGGGCTCTGCCTGCCGCCCTGCCCGCGCCCGGCCCGCCGCCGCCGCCACCGGCCGCCTCGCACACGCGTCCCGTCCCCTCCCGTTGCTTCAGCCCGGTCCAGCGGCGTGTGGCCGGGGGCCATCTCCGGGCGCACGGCTGGTGTAAGCCCGGCCCCGCGACTCCCGGACCCGTTCGGCGCCCCTGAAGCTCCCCCAGGGTTGCTGGGATGCTCGGGCGTGACCCTGCGCTGCTCTCCCACGCTGCCCGGGCAGTTTCTCTCCCCATCTGTGCCTATTGTGCTCACAATTGTGTCCTTTTCTTCCCCCCCGCCGTGTCCTCCAACCTGTCTGTTCCCCCTCCTTCCCTCTCCCACCCCTCCACCCCCGAGCCCGCCTCTGATCTCCTGGATATTTGGTTTCTTTCCCTTTCTCAATGTGTGTTCCTGATGTGGTCCTGTCGGAAAAGCTCGTTTACTCTGCTCGGGTCTCCAGTGGTTTAAGGATAATGTTTATCAGAAGTGAACGTGCTCAACTTGTTTCCATTCAACTGCTGAGTGTGGGCTGAAATACCAAAGGTCACATCTACAGTGAGTCGGTAGAGGGCAGGGGGAGCCGAGAGGAATATGAAAACATTACAATATACCACAGCCTGTCGATCGCTTCTGACCTGCCTGGCAAAAAGATTCGTTTTTTTCAGGTAGGAAATCACTGAAGAATCGGAGGGGAAAGGCGGCGTGGAGAGGACGGGGGGCGCGGGGTCGGGGTTTCTCCACCCGGGGAAGGGCACGCGTGGCCAGGCAGGGGGCTCGGCCCGGGGTGCGGGCCGCTTCTCCAGCGGCCGTCCCGGCACGCACCCGCGCTCCCACCGCGGGGTCCCCGCGGCTGGGCAAAGCGAAGCGGGGGGCGCTGAAAGAGACTCGGCCAAGAGCCAGCCAAGAGCCGGGTTTCCCCTCCCGCTCCTTCCCCTCCGTGCCGAAGAGAGGGACTGAGCTGTGCCGTCCCGCACGATGCTGCCGGAGCCCTGGGTGCCGGCAGCCGGTGTCCCTCCGGAGACACTGCCCCTGCCTGCCCCACCCCGACACCGGGGCGTCGCAGAGGGGAGCTAGTGGCTGTTCCGCCGCCGCTCCCTTCCCCCAAACCCTGCTCTCTCGCCCTCTGTCCTCCACGAAACGGACTTGGCGTGAGTTGCCTGCAGCAAATCGCCTGTACGGCGGCAGCCCCCCCCGATGCGCGGCCGGTACCGGCGAGGCGGCGGCTGGCAACCCCGGGCTCCCCCCGCCCACGAAGGCCTTCTCCGGCGCTTTCCGGGGCCGGGGGACCTCCAGAGAGTGCCCGGCCCCCGGGCTCGCTTCAGCCCCTCCCGAAGCTGCGAGCGGGGTCCCGGTGCGGCAGCATCCCGCCCCTCCGGCCGGGCTCGGTCTGGGAGGCGGCCGAGGCCCCCAGCGCCGCCGTACTCACCTTGGCGTGCCCGGCTCCTGCCTCCCTGAGCCGCCTTCAGAGCGAGCCCGTCCTCCATGAGGGCCTTTCTGTAGGGACTCCGCGGGATGTAGTGCTCCGCTGATCCCCAGCTTCCTCCGCTTTCCCACTGTAGGAAGAAATCAGCCAAATAAAACGCGGCACACACCCCCAGCCCCTCTTTGAAGCTGCAGATTTTTGATTTTTTTTTTTTTTTTTTTTTTGAAGGAAGATAAACCCCTCTCCTTCCCCGAGGGGAGGTGGCTACTGAGGAGCTGTTAAGGCAGAAGGATGCTCATATGGCAACATATTTTGTAAGTAGAAGCCCCCCCTCCCCGTCCCTTCCCGAAGGACAAAGCCCCCCCGTGCGTGTAGTCGGGTGGCCGGGTTTCTCGAGGTGGTGTGGGGAAGGTGTGGGTCTGGGGGGGCGGAGGTTAGACCCACACAGGCGTGGTGAGGCTGTCGCAGGGACTGCCGCACACTGTCGCAGCTGCCCTGCCTTCTCCCCCAGCCCCTGCCACGCGGCGCGGAGCCGCGACATTCCCCCCGGGAAGCGATGGGACAGTCTGGAGGGCAAAGAGCACCTTGGAGCCCGAGCAGGGGTGGAGGGGCAACGCGGTGGGGGTTTCGGAGAAGCTTTTGGACACCTCTGAAAGACAGGCAGGGAAAAGCGGGGCAGAGGCAGGTGGAAGGGCAGTGGCAACCTTAGGCTGTGGCTGGACGTGACCCATCCCGGAGCAACGGTGCTGTGTGATGTAGAGAGAGACGACACCCACGGATCTTTCAAAGGGGGCTTTCGTTTTGCACAGAGCTGTTCCTACAGGCGGGCGTATAAAATCCCACGGGATCTCCCGGGATCGCTCCCGTTCTCTGCGAGACCTGTAAGGAAACAAATGCAGAATGAAGGGGCCTTCACGTATCACTGGCTGCCATGTGCATTTCCTTATGCGATAAAATAGCTGAGCCCAGCAGGTTAGCGAGCGCACCGTGCCTTGGGAGGGCGCGGGAGGGGGTGCGGGGCCGGTCCCGGCTGACCCCGCGCTCCCCCGGAGAGGGAAGGGAGGTCGGTCCGCCGCTCCCGCCGCTGCCGCTCCCCCTCCCAGCCTGCGGGCTCGAAAATGCCCGGCCTGGCCCCCAGGTCTCAGGTGTGCTGACCCTCCCGCGTAGCCTAGGACAAGCGCACTTCAAGCAAGCCCCCGGCAGACGCTTGCGTGAAAGCGGCTGCGAAGGAGAGGGGGGATTTGCACGGGGAGATGCCCCTTTCAGCCAGCGTGCGGCTGCAGGCGGGGACCGCCGCCTCCCCACAGCCCCCGAGCCCCTTGGCGACCCCCGGCCCTCGCCCCTGCAGGGGCAGGCGTGGTTTTCCACTTGTTCTCCCCTTTTCGGGGGAAAAAGGCTTTCTGAGAATGATCCTGGGACGCGTTGCTGATCCTTCGTTGGTAGGTGTCGCGTCTCTTATTGCTGCCCGCTGCCTTATTTTAGCTTGCTAGAAAACACACTCTTATACGCTTGTGTTCACATAAACTGCCTGCGTTCATGTACAAAAGTACATGCGAATCCATGAGGGGATATTTTTACATTAATTGAATTAATATAATATTCAAACATGCACGGAAATACTCGCAACAACTCCGAAACTCCCACAAAATAAAATATTTTTTTATTTTGTCCCGTCCTCAAACAAGCTGGGGGGTAGCGGGGGAGCAGTGCCATGTGTGAGCGTGTGATTTCAATTTTAAGAAATTGATTTGACGTCAGGGACAAGACGGAGAATGGAAATGTAATAGGATGAATTTTTTGTTCAACGAAGTTTCATCGGATACAAATAAGCCATGTCTGAACATTTCCTGCATACTTATGCAGCAATGGTGGGCAAAATACAGTCAGGTCTTGGAGTCGCTTCGGCGGTGACAGGCCTCAAAATCTGAAGAGAAACGGAACATAGCAAGAAATCAAGGCACAAGGCTTTTGAGTGTCATGCTTTTGGAGTAAGGACGCAACCTCCTGCAGATCTCCTTCCTGGCATGCAGGAGCAGGGAAGCTCCGTTTCAGCGGTTAGAAAATGTCCACGCAGTGTCGGGTTGTCTCGGCGGCTTGGCTGGAGCGCAAACATCTCGCCTGCGCGGGGGCAGCGGCTCCCCGCGGCTCGGCGCCGGCTGGTTCCCAGCGCCCGGCCCCGCCGGGGCTCTCGGCCCCCCCGGCCGCCGCGGGGAGCCGCCCCCCGGCCCGGTGGGAGAAGGAGCTGGCGAAGTCTTAAAAGCTCAGGCGACCCGCGGCGAGTGCCTCCGGGCATTTGGCCCCTTCTCAGGGGAGAGGAGGGGACGGACAGACCCGGCTGCCTTGTCTGGGTTGACCCCCCCCGTCTCGGGTCCGTAGCAGATCCTCTTCAGTGAAGGCAAGAGCAGGCGCCTGCACTTCGCTGAAATACACTGAAGACAGATGAACAGGTGAAATAAATGTACAGTAGTGCGGAAACGGGCGAAGAGCCGGGGTTGACGACGCCCCCGCAGACCGAGCTTCCCCGCCAAACCCCGCCGCGCCTCTCTCCGCTGCCGAGCCCCGGGGGCTGCCCCAGCCCAACCCCCCGGGGCGGGGGGCATCCCACCCGGCCCACGGCGGCGGTGCCACCGTCCTACTGCTTCCACCCTCGCTTGAATATTCAGATCGAGGTCGGGAGGGTTGCGGGGGGGGGGGTGGTGGTGGTGTCTTAATGATGTGTTAGTTGCTCGAACAGATTTAATAACTTTGCCGCCACTTGTTCTTAGCAACCCCTCTGGAAACCAGACAGTGTCTCATTAGGGCTTTCCTGGTGCAAACATTTGACTTGAATGAGCGGTGCTGAGTTAATTTCTCTTTGCACTAGGATTTGTTTAATGACATATAGGGAAATAGACAATTCTCATGGACCAGGCCATAAAGTTACAGAGGGCCAGATTTTAAAAGCATATTTTGTTCTAATAAAGCAATCGGGTTTTCATTTGTCACGTTACATGAATTTAGAGTAAATGAAAAAAATACCTCTATTGTTCTGCATTAAATTATAGGAACCAATTGGGAATTCCTAGGCAATTTTCTCCATTTCTGCCTTCGCTTCTGCAACACCTAGTACCAGTGCCACCTACAGGAATAATTGCATTTTCGAGCTGCTTTCAAGCAACCAGAAGCGTTTGAGAGTCCTGGTAGCTCTGCCGTCTTCCCTGGACACACAGCAGAAAGTCTGACTTCGAAAGTCATTGTCTTTCTTCGTGGCTTTCCTTCGAGACCACACGCACGCACAGCAGTGTGCACACGTGTGCAAACGCACGCAGGCTCCTCTGAGCCACGGCAGGTGGGAGGGACGGGGCCCCTCCCGCGGGGGCAGGGGAGTCGCTGCAAGAAAAGGTGAGGGGCAGCGCTGTTTGCTTACGCCAAGCAGCGTTTCGGGGTGCCGCTGGCGATGCCCCGCTGGGGCCGGGGAGGGGGCCGAGCAGAGGGCGGGTGGCAGGCCGCCAGCTCCCGCTTGCGCCGGCGGAGCCCAGCACACCTAAGGGCACGGGGAATTAGGAGCCCGCCTGCACAGCGACTCAGATCAACGCCTGTTTATCTCCCGGCTGTGTTTTTACGAGAGGCAGCTACAAGCCAAGCGCGGCTCTGCCTTGCTCTCCTGCACGCCTCGGGGCTTTACCTTCGCCCGACGATTTATAACGAATGTCTCCGGAATTCCAGGGGAAGAATAATTATCCCCTCCCTCGCCTCTTTGGTGGGGGAGGCCTTGGCTGCCAGCGGAGTTTCTCCTTCGCTGCGGCCGTGCAGACCCGCGGAGCGAGCCCGAAGGGGTTCGCCGGCACTGGGGAGGGGGTCGCCGGGGGCGGCGGGCAGCGGCCCGGGCTGCGCTCCCGCAGGTGGCTCCGCCGGGGAGGAAGTTTCCTCACTTGACTTTGTGTCCGCTAATCCTTTCCCACGGTTAAACCGACCCCCTAAATATTTGTCTTCGGGACTTAACGGCGGTGGCGATCCTTCCTGGTCAGGTTTGAAAGTGCGCCCTTTTCCTCTCGACCCTTTCTCTTGAAGGGTTTTCCGTTCCTATAGCTTTACGTGTGCATAAACCCCTTATCTAAAAATGCGTATACGGACGCCTTCGTCCTCTGCATTATACGCGTTGACGCCCTGTTGCTCTGAAGAGGAGCTACCTCCGAGATGACCTGAGGTTTGTCTGCAGGTGCGGCACCGGTGTCCGCGGCTCACGGACCGCGGCAGTCAACCCAGCTGGAAGCGGGGGGGAAGGTGTGACACAACCCGCAGGGCCCGGGCGCGCCAGGACCGAGTCTGGGCTGGAGGCATTTCCAAAGGAAAAGGGCTGTTAGAGTTTTCCTCCAAAACCTCGTCTCCCTTTGCATTATATAGTCGCAAAACACGTTTGTTTTTTTTTTTTTTTCCCTGATAGGGTAGGAAGTGCGATCATGTTTATGAAAGAAAGCAAGCTTTTTGGCCTACGCTGAAAGATTTGTAGCCGTTTTAATGTTTTACAGCCTGGAGAAAACTCGACCGTTCCTGCTCTGAGGGTTTCCTTCCCTTGTGAGAATAAAACGGGGAGAAAACGAGACGCGGGGAGAGAGCCGAGCTGCCCTTTCTCCCTGCCCCAGCCCCCCCTGCCTTGCGCGGGTCCGCAGCTGCGCTCGATGCTCCGTCCCCGGGGGGGACCCCAGCGTCGCGCCTCTCACCCACTCCCCAAAGGGCCGGTGGCATTACTGATGCACGTGAAAACAAATGATTTGTGACGTGAAATAGCAAAGACGTAATCGGGCGCGGAGTTCACTATCCGTTGCTGGTTTTTTATAAAGTGAACGAAAATTTCTGCCTTCCCGGCTTAATGTTTCTGCGGTGAAACTCAGTGTTTTTTACGCGGCGGATGCGGGGTCGAGCCCTGCCCGCTTACACCACGCGTGGAAACGAAAGTGTCATTTCACCCACGCTGTATACCAGCCAAGTGCCAGGTTGCAATTATCCCCAGCAGCCTGTGCTGCCGCTTCTCCGGCAAAAGCCCGGCTCCGGCCCGGGGCAGGGCAGCCCGCTCCCGCCGAGGAGCCGCTGGACCCGGGCGTGCAGAGCTCGGGCGCCGGGTTTCGCACCGGGCCATCTCGTTTTCGTTTGCAAAATATTTCTCTCCTGCAACGGTGGTGTAGTAACTGAGAGGATAAAACCCACCCAGCGCATTTACAACGTTGAGACGCCGCAACGTTTAATGCAGAATAGTGCTGTATGTATACATTTTTTTTAACATATTTTTTTCCTTTGGAGAAGAACGGCTATTTCGAGGGAAGAAGACCGCTGCCCCTCGCCACTGTCCAGCTAACGTGACTCCGCTCCCGGGGAGAGGCAGATGCCACTCGGCGCGGAGGGGTTTTTTCCCTCGGGCTTCCGGCGACGTCAGAAAACAACATTTAACAGTGGCTT
Organism: Aptenodytes patagonicus; assembly: GCF_965638725.1. Classification (NCBI taxonomy): domain Eukaryota; kingdom Metazoa; phylum Chordata; class Aves; order Sphenisciformes; family Spheniscidae; genus Aptenodytes; species Aptenodytes patagonicus. Next base: position 44,940,680 of record NC_134955.1, on the reverse strand, counting down.
CTCCGTGGGTTTTCTGCCAAACGCAGCAACAATGAGTAACGCAGGGACGATGCGGGGCCACCCGCGGCGCTGAGGGGCGTTTTGGCTTCCGCCGTCGTGCTGTGATTTTGCACACATCCTTTTTCAGGGGCTGCGAGCGCTGATGTCCGAGCCCCAGAGGCTGTAGCTGTCCGCCAAAGGGACCCCCCTGCCGGGACCCCCATCCAGCCCCGAGGGACATATGCAGCGCGGGGGATGCGGGAGATGGGCGACCTATAGCCAGCAGCCCGGCACGTCGGGGCGACCCCTTGTCCCCTCGTGCAGCTGCCCACCTCCAGCCCCATATCCCGGGCCACCCCCGGGGAGAGGGCGCAGCAGGACCAGCGCCTGGGCTGCACAAGCGCCCCACTCCTGGCAAGGGAGTCCCGGAGCATCCCCAACGGGGGCAGCTTCCAGGCCGGAGAGCCGGATCCGGCCTTTGCAGTCCATGCACTGCCCTGGGATTACTTCCAGCGGCGGAGCTGAAGGAGGAAGATGAGGGAAATTTGCTGTGTACAGCCCTGTGCCGAGCACCGAGGCATCGTCTCAGCGGCTATGGGCGGCTTCACGCCGACAGGCAGCGGGGGCTGCTCCCTGCCTGGCCCCAGCTCAGACTCCCTCGGGACATCCCAGTGCCACCGACTTGGCCCCGGCGGCAGGGCCCCGTGTCACAGCGGGCTGCTGCTCACCGCCTGCCCCTGCCACTGCTCTGGGATTGATGCGTGCTGCATCCACCCGGCCTTATCAGTGCTTCCCTTGACAGTTTTCCTCCTCCCCAAGGATGAGATCTGAGATATCCCCGTTTGGGACATTTTTCCTCGGAGCGTTTTAGGTCATCTCAGACCGCCCAATAGGCAGAAGGCGCTCAGCGATGGGGCAGGGGAACAGAAGGGCCGTGGGAGGTTTGGGCTTTTCCTGCTGCTTGTAGAAGACTAGGACCTACATGATGGGAAGAAAGGTGATGCTAAGGCCTCCAGAGAAAGTTTGCTGGCAAGACCTCCAAGTATAGCTGCTGCGAAGGTCTCCCTGCAGCCCTGCTGGAGATGCTGGATGGCGACTCCCCGCACCCCTGCACCAGGGCTTCTCTGCATGACAAAGGTCGATGCTTATCCCAAATCAGGGAAACCACGGGTGCCCTCGGCGGGAGGCCGAGTCAGAAGCTCCCTGCAGTGCGGTGCGAGGTTCACTGCATCTCTGCGACTTCCAGGATCGAGACCTGGAACCGAGACCTAGCCCAGGCGAGTGACCCTTTAGCTGCAAAGACCTGCTGCCGGTCGCTGGGCAGAGGCAGGGTGAAGTGGCCGAGGTGGGACTTGGTGCCCATATCTACGAACTCAGCAACTGCTCAGCAATTTAGGAAACTCAGTCCAGCTGCTTCTGTTTATTGTCAAAACCTGCAGATACTTGTCCGACGTCTCTCTTGTATCATCTAGAATACTGTGAACAGCCTCTTAGTCTCTGGATGTCAGGGTATAAGCCACATAGTATCTCTCTTCACGTATGTACAAACACCCTCCGCTTATAATAGGAGTAATAGATGAAATGTCACTTAGGAAAAAAAAAGCAAACAGCATCCCGTTGTTCTTCACATTTGAAGGGTTTGTTTATTCTTTGTATGCACACAATTTAGGATGAAGGCGGGGGCTTCCATGGGATTTGAATAAGGTGCCCTTTTTGCCTTGTAGTTTTTAACCTATATCTTCCACTAGTAAATTGTGACTATCAAAAGAAAAAAAAAATATCTATTATAGATCCCACTCCCGTTAAATACAGTTGCAAGGCCAAATAACTGCGAGGAAACTGAGTGAAAAATTCATTTAAAAGAATCAAATAGTCATAGACGGATTATTAATGTATTGCTATTGTAAATCAACAATCATTTTAGATTTGGACTACTGCAGCACTCTAGAAGATATAAAACACTATCAGGACCAGCTTCCTGTATTAATAACCGTGCAACTTTCTTTAAAAAATTGTGGATGGTTTCTTCAGGATCAAAAATGGTTTATAACTTCTGAACCTATTACCTTCAGTATTTCTGTGCTTATACACATAAAATACAGTTTCTCATTTACAAACAAATCTGAGCACACTGTTCCGAGAAACAATGCAAAAGAATTGTTTTTTTTCCCGCTACTGGGAAAGTAGCGTGGATTTAGACAATAAAGATGAACTTTAGTATGGCTTTCAGAAGTGTTTTTATGAAAAGTCAGCTAAAATTTTTGTGCTTGTATTTCCCGGTTAGTATTTTCTTTGAATGTACAGGTGCGCAGTAAAATTGGTCTCCTTTAGATATATGTATATGGTTATACGCATACGACTGCTCGCTTGTTGGACTAAGGGAAAGGTATTAGGCTGTTAGGACGTCCAAATTCAGTGGCAGTGGGGAAAGGACTTTACAGGCTCGGACCTCTGTATTAGTGAATCGGCGTGGAAAGGCCGACCGCAGGTAGCGACGCTTGCCCCAAGCGCCCGGGTGTGCGGGGGAGCCTGACCCCCGCCGCGACACCGAAGGACCCTGCGGGCTCTCCCGCCCAAAAGAATCGCTTTCCGAGCCCCCCGGGCGACACCCGCTCCATGCCAGCTCAAGGTGACCGCATGAAAACTGCAGAAAGCAACCGGGTGAGCAGGTCCCCGGCCGCGGCACATGCCTGCAGCCCTTCGCAGCCCCTTCTGCCCCTCTTTCGACAGCGGCTCTTTCCCGTCTTCCAGCCCCGGGGGGGTGGCTACCCGGCCCCCGCAGCAGCCCCCCGGTCCCCGCGGGGCCGCAGCCTGTGCTTTCGGTGGCGCCTTTGTGGCCCTCACCACAGGGCTGGGGTCAGGCTGGGGACACCGTGAGGCGACGTCGGCTGTGAACGGGGTAAAATTCACGATCGCCCGGGTTTTTATCACTTTCGAGGCGCCGGCTTTTTGACCGTGAAGCTGTACGCCGGGTAGTCTCAGGTTGCCCACCCCATCCCTCCCCTTCAGCTGGGGCACCCCTCGGAAAGAGCGGAGCAGGGGGGATGCGGCACCAGGACCGCTCCGCCCTGGCAGCACGCGCCTGGGCGCAGGGAGCGCGGACATCCGCGGACACTGCGCGCAGCGTCTCGCCCGGGCACAGTGTCTCACCCGGCCCGGGGAGAGGGGGAGCCCTGGTCCCGGCTGCCGGGGGAGCAGGGAGAGCCCCCGAGGCCGAGAAATGCCCCTTCTTTCTCTCCCGGCGGGAAGGACTGCGGTAAGCGCCAGTCCTTTCCCATCACACGATCCGTATATAGCTATATATGTGTGTGTACATATATATATATATATATATGTTTTCAGCATAGTTGTGTCTTACACGATCCGGGACGTTTTCTGGGAGCGGGAGGCAGTTCCTTCCCCAGGAGGTTTGCCGGAATAACCAGAGCAACGTTTGTCTCTGGCTCCTGCGCTGGTGCTCTCCGACTGCGTGCTTAAACCCAGCGCGTTTGTTCCTGCTCGTTTATTTTTCTCTTGGTGTGCTTTGGGACTCTCTAAATAAGCTGCCGGTAATATATCTAAATCCCTTCTGGCGTCAGAAGCAAACGCAGCAAATGCAGGCGCTTCTGTCTCTCTTTTTTCCTCCTCTCCTTGAAACTTTGAGCCGGATGGGAAAGGGGTGGGGGAAGACACCACAACGATGTGGACAGAGCGCGAGAGAGAAACATATTTTCCCGAGTCCGGAGTGTGACATTTATCCCGGCAGGAGCCCGAAATCCGCGCAGGAGGCGGCGGCGGGTGCCGGGCCTGGCTGCGGGGAGCCCTCCCGCCCCGCCGGGGCGGGCGCAGCTCCCGCCGGGTGGAGGGGCAGCTCCGCTCCGCCGCTTTGCCAAGGTGGTGTTTGCCTGGAGAGGCTAATGTGCTATTTCTCCAGTATTTCTACACATTGCACGGTAGGAAAAAGGGGTCCACTTTGCATGAGCACCGTGAAATACCCGGCGAGAGAAACAGCTCTGCCCGCCGCCCGCGGTCTTCGGGGCTGCCTGAATTTGCCGGGAGGGCAGGCAGGGGCTGTGGGTGCACCGCGTCTTTGTTTCTTGGGGAAACCTGGTTTTATTCTCTTGCCAGGTTGATATTGAGTGATTAGTGATTTGGAGCAATACTCGCCTCGTCCTGCTTACCAGAGATCGCTCTGGGAGCAGCCGCCCCCCTCCGAAATGCCCCGTGTGTGGGTCTGACACTGGGGAGCCCGGACGGGACTCAGGGTCGGACCTTGGTGCCGCGGGGAACCCCGGCCGTCCCGGAGGGGAGATGTGCCCACCAGCTGCGGTGTTTGGTTTTTTTTTTTTCAGGTCTTGGGAAAGCACCTCCAGGGGAGAAGGAAACAGGCGGGTAATGAAAGGTCCCTCTCCCGGCGCTGAATTACAGTCAGTGTGCCTGCCCCGTCAAAACCATCATGCTGCAGCCTTTGCCCCACCAGCCAGGCTCTGGGGCCAGGCCCAGAGCTGGGACGGAGGGTGACCCCATCGTCTGGCGGTGACTGCAGCGTGGCCTGATCTCTACCGCTCCTGCAGCCACAGCCGTCGGGCTTTCCCGTCTGTTTGCTAGGCATCCTTTTAAAGTGCGGCTTCTCATTTAAAGTAGAGAAGCAGTTCGGCAGCCTCCCTCAAGTCGATGTGATGTGTGGTTAGAATAACCCTTGCTTGCTGAGCGGTTGGGGTGGAGGAAAGTCTCTGAGCTTAACTGTGCTGGGAATTTTCCACTTTCGTTTCAGTCACAGAAACCGGTTGTTTCCAATGTGGAAAGTGCTCCAGGCCTCTGCGTGATTAAATTCATCTGCAGCATTTGGGATGGGACATTGCAGTGACAGAGACTGAGACTGGGACTTTCTGCTGGGTCATGACAAAGCTGCAGGCATTGTAATTCGGAGAGTATTCATGTACCAGAGGGTTATGTCTCCCTCTTGCTCCTTCCCCATCTCCTCTCTGAGCGTGAAGGTAATCCTGGGCTAAGTGCAGTGTTTATGTCTAACACTCCCCGTCATGTTTGAGTCAGTCACACAATTTTGAGAATAACTAGTAAGCCATGAAAGACAGATTCAAGCATTATCCAGCTTATGGTGGCATCTACATGAAAGATGGCGAATCCCATGTTGATAGTGGTGATGAAGATTGCCTTATTTGCTGTAAAGCAAGACCACAGGAAACAAGATCAATACACTTTAAAATAACAGGGAACCTCTCACTGACAGCTGGTTTCTCTTTTTTCATTCTTCCCTCTGCCAGTCCCAGGATTACAGAGTTAACTTTATGCTTTCCCTCTTTCTTTGGTATCACTATTGCATTTGAATGAGATTACTCACAACAGAAGGGTTTCTCTGCTAATAGTCTTTGTCCTCAAAGCCTTTTTTTCCTTACCAGCCCTTCAATACTACGGAAGTCCTGTAGTCCTTCCTGAGATCCAGTCATCCATTTGACCCCTCTTGAAGCATTTAAGAAATCTTCTCTGATTTCTTCTCCTCTTTCTTCAGGTCATTATGTTTGTCTGCCTGTGAGGACACAAACCTGAAAACCTTTCCACCAATCTGTGCAGAAACAGTCCGTTCCAGCTGCTACATGGGACGAATAAGTCCTCTCAGACAAAGAAGTACATTAAAGTCACCCAGGTGGTCTGCTGTGCCCAGCCATGGGCAGAGCTCAGCCCTCCCCGGGCTGCCAGCGGGTGTGGAAGCTGCCTGGAGCTGGCACGCCTGGAAATTCACACGCGGTGCCTGACACTTGCACAGTCAAGCCCAGGTTTCCAGGTATTTTCTTTCTGGGCTTAATTCCACCATCATGCACCAGAGCAAGTTAGACCTTATTCGGCAGTGAGTTTCGCTCAGTCTTAGTCATGAAGATGGAATTGGTCCTACAACAACAATAATAATAGCTCTTTACCTGAGTCCTTTCCAACACTCCCTACATGGCCTCCTCATCACAAAAGCAAACAGAAGCTCCCAGAAAGCAGCAGCAAGTTCAGAGAGATCTGGCTTCTCACCAGTTCAAATTTTGCCAGGTGGTGCTTGCTCCAGGAGCTTGAGCTATAGCTTAAGGTATAGCATTTCCTTTCTAGTACTGAACTCCTGGGAAGACACTAACCCTTTTATGCAATGGAGAACTAGACACTTTTAAAATAAAGTTATCTAATGGTTAACAGTACTGACTTTTGTGTATGCTACTTCTAACCTGAATCTACCTAGCCTCAGCTTGCAGAAACCAAAAATTAAAATTACTTCATCTTCTAGACAAAAAGTCTCTGTATTTGATAACAGGAGTGGATTACAGCTCTTGGCCCAATCTCCCACCTCCCTCCCTCCTACCCTTCCTTCCATTCCTGTACTGAAGTCTGTGAGAGCTATATGTGGACATTGGGGAAGAGGACTTGTGCCTATCAGCAGCTACAATTACTTGAATACCTCAGCCTGGTGCAAGGTGAGCCAACTCAGGCCATGTGTAACAGCTGAATAACTGGGCATATGTCGTGGTTTAACCTCAGCTGGCAACTAAGCACCACGCAGCCGCTCGCTCACTCCCCCCCGGTGGGATGGGGGAGAGAATCGGAAGGGTAAAAGTGAGAAAACTCATGGGTTGAGATAAAGGCAGTTTAATAGGGAAAGCAAAAGCCACACATGCAAGCAAAGCAAAACAAGGAATTCATTCACTACTTCCCATGGGCAGGCAGGTGTTCAGCCATCTCCAGGAAAGCAGGGCTCCATCACGCGTAACGGTTACTTGGGAAGACAAACGCCATCACTCCAAACGTCCCCCCCTTCCTTCTTCTTCCCCCAGCTTTATATACTGAGCATGACGTCACATGGTATGGAATATCCCTTTGGCCAGTTTGGGTCAGCTGTCCTGGCTGTGCCCCCTCCCAGCTTCTTGTGCACCCCCAGCCTTCTCAGTCAGTAGAGCATGGGAAGCTGAAAAGTCCTTGACTAGTGTAAACACTACCTAGCAACAACTAAAACATCGGTGAGTTATCAACATTGTTCTCACCCTAAATCCAAAACACAGCACTGTACCAGCTACTAGGAAGGAAATTAACTCTATCCCTGCTGAAACCAGGACAGCATAGCACCTCAGTAGCAGCTTGCTCTGTGCATGATTATTCCCCCCAAGTATTTTTGAAATAATTTTCTGATTTTTCTGTTGTCTTCCATTTTGGTCATATCCAGCTCCATATTACGAGGTGCTGAGTAACAGCTCATGAACCCTATTAAGTAATGGCTCCAGGGTTTGTTTACCAACATCCACTAGAGACTCCAGCTTTTCTGTAGAAACAGAAACTGAGCCCAGGCTTATCCAGGTATCAAGCTGTCACATTCCTTGGGGCCTGCAGAGCAAACTGGCCTTTGTGAAGAATGTTTACCATGACTGTAAGGCAGCTGTGTTTAGAGAGTCATTTCAGGAAAGTCTAGAAATAACCAGCTGGCTTTCCGTAACAGCTTCGTACCTAATTGTAAGGGAAGAACAACCGTTCATCAATTGGAGCTTTGCATCCATCACAGGTAATACAATGAAATGGCAGTGACAAGACTCAGAGTCAGAGTCAAACAAGGATGTGGGGAAGTCTTCAGGGTCTATATGTCAGCCAGCACTCAGCTCTAACTCAGATTTTAATTTACCAATTATTTCAGGACCTGTTTCTGAAACATTAGTAGAGGAGCCAATTGGTGTAATCCTGATCTCTGTGCCAGCGGTAATTATTCCTGCTCAGTGGGACTGTCACTAGCTTTAGACTCTTGCTGTGTGAGGGTTGTGCCTACAACCCGTTTTTTTGCAGCAATTAGCAGCTTCCAACTTAGTAGTTGTGGAAAGATATGCTGTCAGATTTAGCGTACAGGACAGAGCTGGTCACAGAGGCATATCCCTGCTTCAGGACAAGAATAAGTTTTTACTATAAGCAATATCCTTTGTGTAAGGAGTTCTGTCCATTTTTTCTAAACTGCAGCACCTCGCCATCTGAATATCTCCTTTTCCATGCCACCCTCTAGCACCAGAGACAGCCAAGCATAGCACGTGGAAGAGGACCGAGCAAACCATGAGGGAGCTTATTAAGGATGTGTAATTTACTTTGTACCTCTATGGAGCACTGACTCTGGAGTATAGTGCCTTTAACTCACTCAGGTACTGTTTAGCCCAGGCAGGACAGGTCCTTTAATTGGTCAAATAGATTAGTTGTATTTCTTTTTGCTACAAATAGATTCTATTTGTCAATGCCTCCTACAGACTTTGGGGGGAATATTTTAAAGCTTATTTTAATCACCTCCTTTCAAAGGTGAAACTCTTCTCATCTCCTGTAATGAACCCAAACTTTCAAAATTTTCCAGACCAGAAAGTTGCAGAAATTTCTAATATATGAATTCTTCATAATTCTATCAAATCCTTTGCTTGTTCGCTTCCATTTTTAACCTCACTGACAATGAAGATTCTTGTCTCCCTGTGACCTTATTTTCTACTTTTGCTGCTGGCATTTATTTATGACTAAAACATTAAGTTATCATTACAGCAAAACTGGTTAAACTAGCTGCAAAAATGATATTTACTAACTGAATGAAATATCCAGCTATGGTGATAAACAGATGAAGTAACTCAGATAAAAGATTTATTTTCTTCGTATGACTGCAAAGTGCAATATTTTAGAAGCCACAGGGCCAAGTTCTGCCTTGTAATTCACCTGCTCTGCTTTTCAGAGAGGGTAGAAGGTACCAGAAGGTATGAAAGAGGCTTTATACTCTATAGCCGATGGCAATTGTCTTGTTAGCTCAAACTCTAGCAGCTTATGCTTTCACTCTGGAGTTCCTTGAGACAGTTCTTTGATTTATGATGGCCCAAATGGTAACTGGCAAACGCGCACATGCAAAGGAGCCACAGGAGCCAGCAGCAGCCAAACACACACAACCGAAGGCAGAAGTTTGTTTATGAAGTAAAACTACAAATAATCTTTTTTTCTTTTTTTTTTTTTCCTTAAGTAACTACAGTTCAAGAGGTGGTGGAAATACTGGGAGGAAAATTAGTCCTCAAGTGTTTGTGCAGGGTTTCACTAGGAGGAGCCATACCATATGTAATGAATGTGCAGAGCTGTTTGCAATTAGTATACATCAGATCTGGTCCCAGGACAGCGTTTTTGCTATTGCCATTTATCTTTTTAATAAAGACTTTTCAAATAGATCAGAAGGTAAAATTGACTCAAGTTACTGTGATCCTTTGATTTCTCAGTATGTTATTTTTATAGACTTCATTCTGCCACCAAGAGGATAGTGACTACAACTACCACATCACGTGCACGCTTCCTGTAGGACTGTAGTATTTTGTAAAAAGATTCTATATATTCCTGTAAGTTTTGTACAACAATGAGCACAACGACATGATCTTGCCTGGTGCTTCACCTGCAATAGAGACAATAAGCAATAATAACGCTATGGGGAGTCAGGAGTGGGAGCGTGACTTATTACTTGAGTTCTGCAATTGTTCATCCCTAGGAAAAGCACAACTCTATCTTTAAGGTACTGGAAATGACGCAGAGCCACCCTACTCCAGGTTGGAAAATATAGGAAAAGAAAGGTGAGTAATAAGGCAGACTGCCTTTGGGAGGGAGTTCTCTGGGGTTACTGTCACTGCCATGTTCTTTCCGGAAGCCCGAAGTCCCTGTGGGCTTATCCTTGGAGAAGACGGCTATGGCTCAGCCTCCTGTTTTACCTCTTGGACTGCTGTGTGCCCCTGCGATGAGTAATGCTGCATGCCTGCTTCTGGGTGCAGGAGTAAAGGTCCATAACTCCCTCCCACTTCCATTTAGAATTTTTTCATCAGGAAAGAGTAATCACTTTTCCCAGCCTGTAGGCTCATGGCAGACGGGTGGCAATACCGTCTGGTGAAAGTACAGCTGCCAGTACCTCTAACCTTGCAAGCCACATACCAACACCTTCCAATGGCTGAGTTATACTCTTCAGAGAGTGGAGGGAAAAGTCCTCTGTTAGAGTGATTCACAGTGATGGTAAAGGGTAATTTACTTGTATGAGCTAGGAGTTGAACCTGTGTGGGAAACTGACCCTACAGAGGACCAATAGGTATCAGCCTCAGGAGCCCCTGTTTCATCACCTCCACCCACCGTAAGGGACTTGGAAAGTCCAGTGGATGCTCCACCAGCATCATTCTGCATTTCTCTGTCATAGGAACCACAGCTGAACTGTTCAAAATCGCTGAAGTGTTTATTTTTCAATTCTGTACTGTATTAGGGGTCCAAGCTAGGCAAATAAAGATGTAAGAGAACAAAAAATGAATATCCTATTCGAACATTTCCGATGTGCATAAAGGCATAAAGTTTCTTGCACGAGTAGAAAAAGTCACATATTTGGCTCTTTTAAAGAAAGTTGCAAATTTTTTCCTTAAAAACAGACTCCAAGTAGCATTTAAACATTTTCCTCACGGTGTGCTCCTTGCAAATGCATGCTGGGGTCTTAGATGTCGCCCTGCTTAAATCTACTGTATTAATTCTGTTTGCAGACTGACTCCATTTACAGCTCTGTGAAATGAGGGTGACCCGACTTACCAGCATCAAAGGAGCTGTTGCAAGAATATTAGCAAGGCACTGGAATACGGGAGGTACTGGAAACATTCCTGGGAAGGTTTTAGCCCAGTGATGGAAAATACATTTGTGTTATTATTTTAGCACAACTGTCTTCTATAATGCTAAGATTTGCTACCAAATACAATATAAATTGCACATCTGGTTGGAGGAAATAAATGCAATAATGCTTCAAAGACTGTCTGTCAGGCTTAAAAAGCAAAGAGATGAGGATTTATTGGTGTTTTTATTATTAACAGAAAAGCCTTGGGATCTCAAAATAGATCAGGGTTATAGGTAAAAGTGGGTTCTCTTTTCTTCTTTGTTCACCTTAAAAGGCAATTAACAGCAAGCTAAAATAGGATCATCTGAATGCTAATATGTTGACTATGTACATTTAGATAATAGCTTAATCGATATATAGATGAAAAAGAAAAAGGCTGTTGGAAAAAAGTATGCGTCATAGGCATATTCCACATCTTAAACCTTTCAGACAGTGTACCATTCTGGAGATACTATTTGCTTAAGAAACCCCAGTCTTATCCTTTTCCAGTCTTGCAAGACCTTTGGGAAGCAACGGTGGGTGGCTACTGTGCAAAGGCGTACGAACGAATATCTATTTGCAATCGAATGAATGATGAAGGAAATAGGAACTTCTAAAATAGATGTCTTGTAAAATTATAATTTGAGGGAGCCGGGGTAAAAATAGCATTTCCAAATTAGTAAATCGAAGGCGGCTTGAAGACATAAGATTTCTTGCCTGAGTTGCTGGTGACTTCAGCCTCCTTTCCAGAAGAACATCGTTCCATGCAATGCTGGTTAAGGACTCACAGGAGTCACTGTGAGGCACTGGAGGGAGCTGTATAAATCCTGGTCCCCTCTTTCTGCTAAAAAGTGTCTGCAAGAGCTTCTCTTCTGCTCAGCCAGGGCTGGGTTGAATCTTTCATGGAATTTAAATTAAATTCTTATGGTAACCTCTTTATTGAATTTATAACAAAATCTGACCCATGCTGTGTTAAAATGAGGACGTCCTTTGTTTTGTTGGGTTATTGCTTAATTACTAAATAAAGAAATATTAAGTACAAATTTCATGACTCATACGATATTTCAAAATGACATGTACTGAAAAGTCCCATTTACATCTACCATGCTGGCGCTTAACTCACTTTCCATTATTCCTGAGGCTATTAATGTCAGTAATTACGGGAGGTAACATGTCTAATATTGACTGTATTGTGGAATAAAGTGATGTTGAGCTGCTAGAGTGTGTTTTATATTAAGTACAAAAAGCTTCTGATACAGTTAATGTAACTATAAATCCTGACTCAAATGCTTATATGTCTCTTTTATGACCTGAATAAACTCAGAGGTAGAAGCAGGGCAGCTGAATAGCCACTGGCTGCCAAACCGCATATTCAGCTGAATATGCACTTACAATATCCTTTTCATATTGAATAATAACAGAAAGACAGAAAAGGGGCTGAATATTTTCTCTAAATGAAGTATTTGTTTTCCAGAACACTGAGTTTAATGGTAAAAAAATTCCCTGAATAAACACGAACTTTAGAATCATAAATATATAAATAAAACATAAAACAATCAAAATAGTGTGGGGGTTTTTTTCCATTGGAAATCTAGTCTGTGTTTATGATAAGAGGAGCTCTACAGGTTTTGATGTGTTAAATATTGAACACCCATGTACCCTGCGGCTTGGGGAATGCACATCGCTCTGCCCCTTTGGGGAGGCTGCCGGGTTGGCTTGGGTGTGGAGGTGGCCAGAAGCCACGGTCGCCTCTGGAAGGACTGCCGGAGGAAGGCTGGGCTGCGAGAGCGAAGAACATTTTGGGAGGCTGTGCCGGACACAGCTGATAACATGATTTGACCTGGCTTTGTGCTCAATTGCACTCGTTGATGCAAATCCCTGAGCACAAAGCCCGAGCAGGAAAAGCATGCGCTGAAGACAAGGTAAGGAGCAGGTAAGGCCCTGCCAGGGCTCAGACTTCCAACCTCACCCCCAAGTGCCATGGCACCCATGTATCCCCAAGACATCAGTACACATTTGGTGAGGTTTCAGCCCAGGTGCCTGCAGTGTGAGGGTGGCTGTGGCATGGGAGTCTGCGGGGTGAAACAGGGATTGAACTAATTTGATCCACAAAAAATAAGATTTAGGTGCAAGTTGCACTGAAAATCACAGAATTAAGCCCAGCGAGAGATCAACTACCAGAAAACACAAGCCCTACTTCAATCAGTTCCCACTGAAATAAACCCCTTCGAATGGGAAGTTCTTCTTAAATACCTTTGGTACAATATGACCCTTTAATATTAAGCATGTCAACATTTAAATTGATGATGCTCATTTTTTTAGAACTATTTACAAGGGGAGTATTTCCCTCTGAATTTTTAATAAATCACGTAAGACATCTTTTCATTCCATTCCCCTTTAAAAAGAAATATTTGGTAGTTTAAAATGTTTAATGTAGTGGAAAATCTAAAGGGAAAAATAAAGCATCAATAGGCTAGTTCAGCAGCAGAAACCATTTGGGACCTGCTTAACCTCCTAAGCTCTTCTCCAAATTTATTTGGAAAGGGGCATATAGAGAGCTCATCGCTTTCCACCTCCATTTTCATGTGTGGAGCATATGAAATAGTTTAGCTTCATACTCACACTCCAAGCTGATATTGACGGTGGGCTGAAGTAACTCGAGATCACTATTTCTTCCTCCTTATGACAGTTCTGGAACATTTGGTTGACTGATTACCTTGTTACTAGTCAGCATTTTTTTTTTTATATTTGACTTTATTTATGAATGTACATGTCTAGAAGGGTAAGAGCCACACACATAGGATACCATTTTAAAACAGAGGATTATTACACCACCACTTTCCCTGTGCTTGTGATAGGAAAACCACACAGGCAAGAGAAAATTTTACTCATGTCCAGTACTTCACCCTGTCCATTGCAGACCAAACTGAAGGACTGACATGAAGATGTGATCAAGGTCTTCCTCAGTTGAGTGCAAATCTTTCCCTGACTTCAAAGGTTGATGGACTAAACTTGAAAGCACAGAGATTATGGGGCATCAGGCAGTGTGGGATATCCCCACCTCTTCTCCTCAGTTTAAATCGTATTTGTCATTAATAAATCTGTAAGAAAAGGTTCTTCAAAACCCTTCCAAACATAACAGCTAAATTCTGCTTATGGTGAGGGACTTGACATAGCACTTCTTTTGCAGACAACACTCCCATTACTGTCAATAACAACCAACCAAGCAAGCAAAAACTGCAGATTTAAAACATAAATGAATTATAAGGATGCATGTGTGTCAGTGGCTGGCTGTGTCTGCATCTGTATCAGTGTCTCTGTATATATGTATTTCTTTAGTTACCTCTTGTGTTGAAGATAAAAGCTTTTTACCATACCCAAACTTTAAAGCATTACTTTTAAAAGTTGAACCCCATAAACAGCAGCATGTGCTTTCCCCCACCCCCTTCTTTCTATTTCTTTTTTCAGCAACGTCTGGCTTGGCAGACCCTTGCAGGAGTATCTGTTCTGCGTTCTTCAGAGGCAGCTCAAAAAGAAATCCAGGCAGTGACTCAACTTCTCAGCCCTCTCCTGCAAACCCCTGCTGAAAGTCCGGTAAAAAGCTACACAATACAGAAACACAGCATCGGCATTAACACTACATACATATGCATTTATCCAGCCAGAGAAAATTATGTTCCCTAAAAAACTGATTGCTAGCTTCCATAGGGTTGCGTTACATTAATCTGACAGACTGCTTCCAGAAAGAGCAGCATAGCTATAAGGGTAAAAAATGTCTCATTTATTTATGGTAAAAATGTAAGTGGACCCTCCTGAAGGGATGTAGTTAAAAAAAAAGTAGCTGAAGTAAGGAGGGGAGACACGCTGGAGGATGACAGGCGGTTTTATCCCAGTGGAAGGTTTTTTACTTCAGCACTTCTTGGGAGGCTCTGTAGCTGCAGGAGGACAAAAGCAGAAGAGGCTGATGAGAGAGAAATACAGACTGGGTATCAAACGTAACTAGAGAGCAGCTGGGCGAGGAAAGGGGGATAAGGCTTTGAAACTAAGCATGTTGGCAAAAACCTGGAGATAAGAGGCTGCATGCAGGAGGTGGAGAGCTGGGTCTGGGGACCCAGGGGGATCGGGACTTGAAACCCAGATGGGAGAGACCGGCACCTTCAGGTAAGAGCCTGGCAGAGAGAAAGGATGAGCAATTGGGACTGGCTGGGAAACGGGAACAGCAACTGGCTGAGAGAGAAAGCAGTGGCTGGAAACAAGGAGCTAGAGATGAGGAAGGAACAGGACTGGGACAGACATGATTAGAGGGGAGTAAGACAGAGCTAGAGGAGGAAAACATTCATTACAGACTACCTTCACTGGTTGTTCCAGTGGCAGGGAATGGAGCATGAGGACCCTGGGTCATGGCACTACTCTGCTCTCAGCCCCTAGCAAAAGTGTCGTCCGGTCCGCAGAGAAGTTGGCAAGTTAGTATTGCTACAAATTACCCTATTAACTCAGGGGGCAGAAGTGCATATGGAGAAGCTAAGAGCTAACCCCAATACTGTGAGGCATAGAGGTGTTAATATGATGCCACATAATAGAATTTTTGTTTTTCCACTTTGCTTCATTAAGAACCTAGGAAATTACCTACAAACACTCTCTTAAAAGAACTCTGTGAGCTGCCAAAGCAAACACGCAGAAGTTGGAAAGCGCCAGAGCTGAAGTTATCTGTGCAGTTTTTTCCTCTTTTACACATATGGAGTGGGAATAGAGGAAGCCATACTCTTTTCCCACAAGATGTGTCGGCCTGTGCTCAATCCGGATCTTGCTCAAGATGAGTCAGGATTGTCAGCCCCCTATTCATTTGTTTCAGGTTGAATGGTGCGTTTTGAATACAGTTGAGGAGTCGGGGCAAACAATGACGGCTGTCTTGCTTAAAGCTATTGAATGTCAATCTGAAGAACTGGATGCATCCCTCCCTGCTTGCGCCACAAATCTCTTATATCACATCAGTACGTTCTTACACCAAATTTTGCACACGTGGTCACTAATTGCATGTTCCCAGTTATACGGATATCTGACTTGAGACTCCAGGGTCTGATTTAGAGAAGTGCTGAGCACTCACAGCTGCAGCAGGACTCAATAGGACCTCTGCTCTGAATATCTGAAGAATTACATAATCGTAAGTACCCTGACCAATTAGGTCCTGCAGTCTTAAATTGGGCAACCAAAATCACTGCACCTCTCTGTTCTTCTGTTTTCCAGCTGAAAAATGGGGATGATAATCATAGGGGTGATCTGAAAATAAATACACATTTGTGAACTGCTTAGAGACTACAGTCATTAAGACCATGGGAAACTTCCCAGATTAAATTAAAAACTCTTTCTTCAGATCAAGATCAACTGATACGTGGTAAATAGGGGCTTAGGCCACATGTTAAACAAATGGAAAAAGGAAAATATTGAACGGCTTTTCAATAAATGAGTGCCACCCATCCTGAGCAGTGAATGAGGCAGGGATCCTGTGGGAAAGGCATGAAGTGGTCATGTATTTAAACATGGCATCACAAGCATGCATATAGAGGGAGCGTATTTAGACTGTATGCTCCTAAGGCTGGCTCTTCAAACTGCTGCACACTTAATGTCACAACGAAATTTGCTAATATGATTTCTGTGTGTGGAAGGTTAGGGATAATAGATGCTTTAGAATTGTCTTTTCTTCTGGGGGAGAGATTTTCTGATTGATAGGGAGCTAAACACTGCATGTATGTGCTATTAGCCAACCCTAATCCAGCTCAAAAAAAAAGAGTATGTGTATATACTGTTACAAAAACCTAATAGGAACTGGGTGACTGCCATATATTACCTGGCACACTGAAACTGTAAAGTCTGCTTTCACCATCAGAGTGTGACTTATCATCTGGAAGTGATTTAGTTGTGTGGTTACCTTTGGACTGCTGGTCTTTTTGGTTCTTTACTAGCAAGCAAATAACGATGGAGAATAAGACTTTAGTACTATCAAGTAAACAAATAATTGGGCTGGAGATTTCAAAACCAGAGGTGAGAAGTGATTTTGAAGCTAGTCAAAACTCTGCAGGTTTTATCCTCCATGGTTGTTATTAAAAGTAGTTATAAAATCCAGATCTCTGCCCCCCCTCGCTCCCCAGCCCCCTCTTCCCTTCACTACATGGTATGCAGGGAACACTGCTTGAAATATACTGCCGCTCAGCTCCGTACAGTCCATGTCCATAAACGGAGTTTGTTTTCTGAAGTAATTTGCACAGTATAGATCTATATTCTCCCCTAAGTGCACACACCTGTAATTTCCATCAGCATCACTAGGAGCTACTTGTACGTAATTGAAGGGAAAATATATGCTACACTGGGCACTTCACACGAGAATCTCCAAATGGGTTCACATTACCTTCCTCTGACTAAAAAAGCCATGAAAAGCACCTCTGATAAATTCCCTACGACTGGTTCACATGGCAAGTGGCCCTCCATTAGAAATAGAATAGTTATACCTGGCGTCCCCAATATTTCTGAACTGAGGACAGAAGTTTCAAGAACATATCAGCCCAAAGGTATCATTCTGTGTGGGATCACAGCTTTCATACCTACTGCATCCCAAAATGCTTTTGCAGAGTTAACGGACACTGTTTAGCAATAAATAAATGCAGAAGAAAAGAGAAATTAGAAGGTGATGACAACTGGGAAGATATTTACTCATAGGCAAGGTTGAACTAGGTTGAAGTGGAGGAATACTGGAAGGCAGTTTCAGATGCAGGAGCTACAGGGGGTTTTACACAGTACCTACTGAGGTGAGAGTGTAGGAAGGACCAAAGGGGATGCCTAGCAGGAAGAAGGGAATGAAGAGGGGAGAGTGTGATAAAGACAGACAGGTGAGGCTAGAGAGTTCAACTGATTATTTTAAATGTGACATATCCCATATTATTCTTTAGTGCCTTCATAAACCCCCCTTCTCATGTACTCACTAGAAATTATCTGGGAGGAGCATCTTAGGCTACCCCAGGGGGGGGAAAAAACCAGTAAAACTTGAAAGATGTTGCAGATGCACAGTGCTGAGATTGCATTTTCTGAAGGTATTTTCAATTATTCAGTAGAAGAAAAAATATATCTTTTGTTCAGATCATATTTTAAGAGAAATTTCTTTCCTAAGAGGGTAGCGCAGTACTGGAAGTCATTACTCAGAGGGGCTGGAGATTCCCCATCCAAGGAAGTTTTCAAGGCTGAGCTAGAGACAGCCACGGCTGACCTGGTCTGCTGTTGGGGATGGTGGAGAGCGCTGACGAGGAGGGGCAGAGCCTTTGCGGTCCCCTATTTGCCATAACCAGCAGTGGCGAGGGGAGAGGGGACCCTGCGTTTTGCTCTGTGGAGGCCCCTCTCTGGCTCTGACACCAGCAATCAACAGAAAAAATTACTTTGAAATACACCGTGTGAGAATCAACTTGTACCAGTTCACCACAGCCCTGCTGTCTCACATGCTGGGCTCATCATGCCATAACGTCTCTCTGGCTCTGGACTGTGCCAGGCAGGCGAGGTCAGAGGGTGGAAGGGGCTGCAGGGCAGTGCCACTGTGCTGGGCCCAGTGGCCAGTGGACTGGGACCAGTTGTTTAGAAAAAAAAGGAGCGTAAGCCTTCTGAATGGCTCCAGAGAGAGGCAACAGAAATCCAGGCCACTGATTTTCTTCGTCCTTTTGTGAGACTTTTCTGAATGCATTATTGTTGACATTCATTCTTCTGCTAACTGCATGGGATTTATCAGGACACCGCATCACACACACTGGGTCTGTTGCCGGGATGGTTACTCTGGGCATAATCTCAGCTATTGTCTGATTGTTAGTTAAGAAATGGCTATCAATAGTATAATTGCTGACCATAACATGCTGCTGCACTCCACGCCCATTCCTCCTACAGGAAGTGATGCAACTAGTTAAAAAAGAGTGTATCCCAAGATGTTGGGAGGCACTAGCACATACAAGGATAGAAGTAATTTATGAAAAATTGTCCCAGAACAGATTCATATTAAATATTAGCTATGTGGAGCAGGACTTAGGAAAGACTGTAAGTGTGTAAGTGCATTTCTGCCCATTTAAGCTCCTGTGTCCAGCAGCCCCTACCCCTGGCTTTCACAACGCTCCCGCTCCATACCCTCACAGCTGGTACCTGACCCAGAAGGTACCCCTTGCACTTGCTGCCTAAATCCCTTGCAGGCTCACACTTCTCTTGCTGGGCACGTGAGGAGCAACTGAAATCTTTTCTGTAAGGAAGCATGTCCCATGTAAGCCCCACAGGATTCACAGACCAAGCACACTTTTGCCTATCTTGCCTGGCATCCCTGACCTCTTTCAGACATGGGGAGGGCCTGAGGCAGCATTACCGTTCCTAGCGCTGCCAGTCCCAAGGATCCCTCGTTAATGCCAGACCTATTTTAAATACTTTTCAAAACTGAACCGGTTTGATGGTTTTGAAGCTATTCTCCATGTCACTCATTAGCCATAGCTTTGAAAGCAAATGTGTGACATTCAACTCCAGGGCGTGAGCTTTACCCTGTGCATCTGTGACTGCCAGGACAAATAGGCTTTTGCTTCCTTTCTTTTCAGCCTCTCAAAAGCAGGAGAGACAGTAAGTCAGATTTATGACCAGGTTTGGATAGGTAGTTGCACAATTTAAAGTACTGAGTAACAAGTGATAACCCATCAGCCGAGCTGCCCTAGCTGAGTGTACGAGTGCTCTTAGCACACTCCAGCTGCAGAGGACGATGTGTTAGGTGTTAAGACACCCTCGTGGATATGTGCAGGGCTTCAGCAGCAAACAAAGAGCTGGAAATTCTTCCATCCTTCTTCCCAGCATTAGAGAGGAGATTGGCAGGTACAAGGTGACAGCTCATTTATGACTAATTGACTAACTGAATATGATGGGATTTACTTTACCTTGCAGATCCAGAGAAGAGTAAGGTGGTTTAACATATCTCCCCCACCCCTCACCCACAGATACAATTATTTTAAGTTTCTTTTAGTTATAGAGCCAGAATTGGATCTTTGATTAAGTGGCTTAACAGAACTACAGAACTAGCAATATTGGGTTAGTTATTTCTTAGGAAAAAAAAATACCCGAGCTTGGCACAATGCAGATACTTCTAATTCTGTTATATTTTAGTGCTTCCAACACCTGTGTAAGGTATTGTGGCCAACATACCAAGAGAAGCTTTTTGATGAAGACAATATATTTACATATACAGAACGTAACCAAAGAGGGCTGATGCCACAGATTCCCTTTGTCACATTAATATTTTAGGGCAAAGCCTGATACTTAAACTATTTGCCCTAATTTGCCTGAAGCACCATAACTACATGTAGCAGTGTGTAAGGTTATGTCTACAACACTTCTTCCCCCCTTCCGTGCTGCAGGCAGGCACTGGCTGATACCATACCATACCATACCATACCATACCATACCATACCATACCATACCATACCATACCTGTATTGCCAGCTTCTGCACTTTTAGTGACCAGTGAAACTTCCAGACATGTCCTTTCTGCACTCTTTTATTGTTTAAGTTCACAGAAACCCCACTTAATTATTGCATAATGCCTTCATGAATCAAGCTTTTACTGTGCAATTCAAGTTGCAATAAAATAAGCGTGCTTCATATGTTAACAATTACAGGCTAGATTTATAAAAGCATCACACACTGTTTGCATTGGCTTTTCTAACTACTTTATTCATAAAACAGTGTTAATGCACCTAAAATAAATTCACCTTCCTTCTGAAACTCATTAAACTTCTGTCTCTGCACAGATAACTCTTTAGTCACCATGTACCCTAGGAATGCATCATGTAAAATAAAGATGGTATGTTCCTGCTCACACTCTTTTACTGTTCAACCAGGCAGGTGTGTGTTAGACACGGCTGGAGCCAGGTCTACGCTGCATCTCACAGGGTTTGAAGTTACAGACATGAGGGACCATCCATGATGGACTCAGTCCTAAAGAGCAAAAGGGTGAATTACAGCACGGATCTAGCCCAGTACAAAAGGACACCAAGAAGAATTTTGCTTTGAAATTCTAATCAGTGCTGCAAGTTCAAGTTTGCTCTGCTTCCACTGGCTTCAATGAATGTCAGTTGTACGCACACAGCTGTAAAATGTTATTTATACCTGCAAGTCTAGTGGGGTCAGAGCAGCATAGAACTGGTGTAAGGGAAGAAGCCAGCACATTGCCTTGCTGTAAGTGAAGGCAGGATTGTCTGCAATACAAGGCAGGCCCCTAGCAACAGAATTTTGTTTTTACAAGTCATGTTTCATCTGGATGGAAACTCAAATTAGATTTGTTTTGTAAGAAACATTTCTTTTTTTAATGCCATCTGACCTTTTAAAAGTAATTTTCGGTTTTACACTAATAAGACAAAATAATTTGCTTTCTAACTGTTTTCTTATTCCTTTTTTACAAAGTTTGGTTGGTTTTTTTTTTAATATGGACACACACACACACATAAATTTATTTAACATTCTGTAGAACATGATTTGTAAAAGAGGCATTGAGGAAGAAGTTGCTGATGGAGAGGACTCTTTGCATAAGCAGGACATCACTGCTTTTTGACTCAGCCTTCCTCTGAAGATCCATAGAAACCATAGCTTTTTTTACCGAATACCAAGTGAATTTCCTGATTGGAACATGTGATCAGCTTGGAAAAAGTGTGGTTTTGTGCAATCTGTTTCCTGCCCAAGTACAACTTTGCCTTTGGCTAAACTAGCACCACAAGTCATAATCAATTAAAGTTCTTGTTTTTCCTTTTGGAACCGAGCACTCAAGCTTTTCGTGTGAAAGTCTTAATGGTGGGTATATGTGTAAGTGTGAATGTTTTCCTATGTCATTCATATTAATGAAGGCCTGCAGGTGTATTTAGAACACATTTTCTGAAGTAACTTGCAGAAAACATTTTTTTTTCTTTTTCTTTCTGGAGAGCCCCCCCCAGCATCTGGATATAAAATCAAATTTTGTGGCCAATCTGGAATTCCATACCCCCAATCAGACCATGAACTTGTACCTAGTTTAATCTCTTCTCTGGAAAAATGCACTAGGAAAAGACTCAAACAATTTATTCTCCATTACAGAAGAAATACACTGCTAAATGGGGCATAGAAATACTCTTTCGGATTGACCTAATCAAAACGAATTTGTTTCATCTTCCTACACTTGAGTAATAGATGTTGACAAAGCCACTGAATTATTTGGCTCCAAGTCTAGCTGAAATTTCTCTTAATGGTGAATATGAGATAAATGTTACAAATGTGGCTCAGCCTTGAGTAGCAAACTGAGAATTCCCTATTAATAGATGATAGAGCAGTCATTCTTGTTACCCAAGTTCCTGAGGTTTTCTGAAATAAAAGCTCAGAAATCTGTTAGGAAGGCACACAGTATTTGCCAGAATGAATAATCCCAGAGAACTCACCAAGCCTACTGAAGTAAATTGAGATTTTTCATCTTTTCTCTGGGATTTGTGTCAGAGTTCACATTTTCCCACAAGCAGTGTGATTCAAAGCCAAGGAGCATCTCTTCCTGGACTGTTAGGAAATCTTAGACCAGGAATTTGGAGGCAGTAACCCAAAGGTGCTTGCCTAGTGAGGTTCTTCTGCAGACCATTGATAAAACAAGACTCACTGTGTTTAAAACTCAGAGATTAGCAACGAATTAAGTTCCAGTCGGAAGCAAAACAGCAAAATGAACCTCCCTCAGGAAAGCTGAGATTTAATGATGATTTAACAGCATTTACAGGATGTAACCATGACCTCAGTGAGCTAGGCACTCTGCAAACACAGCATTCCTAAAGCCGTTGCAGAAGCACTCTTACTGTAGACTGCCCAAGCTGGAGTGCCATGCCATGTGCTCTTTTCTTCCTTCAGAGTTGGCTTTGTTGGGACACATGATGGGCTCCTGCTTCCCATCTTGGTTCCAGTTGTGTTTTAATGGGCTTCATGGTTTCGTGGTCTCACAGTATACTGAGTCAGTGGTGCTACATTTACTGGAGCTTTTAAAAGCATGAGGAAGAACAATTCTGCATTAGACCAAAGGTCCAACCACCCCAAAGTATCATGTCTTCAGCAGTGGCCCAAAATAGCTGTGTGTGGGGGAACACGGGAAGAGAGAGCTCATGTGACAACATGTACCCAGAATACTCTCCAGATCTTGAGCAATCTTTGGGTTAGGAGCTCTCTTGTCAGAGATGACGTCTTGTATTTAATAATGACCATAATTTACCACGTAAGAAGGATTTACAGAGTTAGCTGTGAGCATTTACAGACAACTTGTGGAAAAATAGCACCGTGAAGGACTCTTATATAATATATACAGTGCTAGCACAGAAGAGACAGACGTGTGATGATCAGCTATATGTCAAATCCTCCCCTTCCTCTGGATACACTTTTTATTTGCCATCTTTTGCCTCACAAATGTCTTGTAGTGGTAAAAGCAACATCAGCATCCTCTGTTTCATCTTTGCACTGCAACAGTTGAAATGCAGGAAATCCCATTTAAACATAAGAAAAAAAAAATTACTGTGAGTGTAGTCAAAAAAGGGAACAGAATGCCTGGAGAGACTGGATTCTCCACAACGGAGATATCCAAAACCCAAATGGACACATCCCTCAGCAACTTGCTGTAGCTGACCCTGCTTTGAGGAGTGGGGTTGGCCTAGTTTTGGATCAGATGATCTCCAGAGGTGCCTTCCAACCTCAACTAGTCTGTCGTCCTGTGGCCTTGCAAAAAAAGGGAATGAAAAAATGGGACACATACCAGAAGTTTAGTATCTTCTCCCCACTCATCTCAAACTTTCTGACCCCCATGAGAACAGGGACAGTAAGGCCCTGTGACCCATGCTCACAGACCTACACACTTCGATTACATGTCCATGATGAACTCCTGCATCGTCAGAGCAGTATGTAACTGAAAACTCGCACCAGAAGCTGTTCAAATGAAACGTACACTTGTACATTTGCGATTGCATACTTGCACTTTTAGAATCAAATTTACAGATGAAACACCTTCTTTCAAGGCCTTTCTGTCCTTCCAATCATGACACGCCTGTCTGTGTCCTCCAAATTAATTTTGTGCCTTAACATTGTAACCATGCTTATTTTCTTCCATTCTATTCTGAACAGAAATCAACAGCAAAACCCACCGTGACTTCAGGGGACTTCAGGGGTGCAGCAGCAGAACCTTCTGAAAAAATATAAACTCAAAAGCTTAAATTCAACACCATGGTGTCTTTTTGACAAATCAGTTTTAACACAACAATGGGGTTTTTTGCATTGCATTATTCCACCTGTTTTAGGGAAGGTACATTATGGGGCAAAACATCTTACAGTTTCTTGTGCCTCTAATGTTTTCCAGGCCACCATCTTCAGGTGGGTCAGGTGGGTTTGCAACAGTCATGCAACATATTTCCACATCTATACTGGTAAATCTGACATCTCTGCGCATAGTAATTGTGATAACTGCAGGTTTTCTGTGTCACTCCAGGGTCCCTATGAGATGCTGATTCTGTTTGGGAGGGTAGAGCTCAGAGCAGCTCAGATATAGGGGCTCCACACACACACACACATATATATATGTATGTATGTATGTGCTGTGTTTCTTAAGGGCTTGTCAAAACTTCGCAGTCTTGTGATTAATGTGCAAAAACCCCAAATATAGTTATTCCCTTCAGACACAGGTAACGGCTGTATGATTTAGACCAAAACAAAGAAGGCAAAATGTTAAGCAATATTTTAAAACCCCACTATTTATAGTGGATTTCTTTTTTCTGTGCAGTGAACACTGAGTCAGAAACCTGGTATCTCCACTGCCGTTTATCTTTTTA
Organism: Aptenodytes patagonicus; assembly: GCF_965638725.1. NCBI lineage: Eukaryota > Metazoa > Chordata > Aves > Sphenisciformes > Spheniscidae > Aptenodytes > Aptenodytes patagonicus. The sequence continues at coordinate 44,916,215 of NC_134955.1, read as the reverse complement.
CAGTTTCTTACAGCTGAGCAGAGGTCTGTAATTTACAATCCCACTGAACCGGCGGTGGGTTTGTACCCACTTTACACAGGCATACAGGGTTTCTACAGATGGGAAAGGCTGAAGATGTGAGCGTTCCATCTCCGCAGGAAGAAATACAACCTAAGTCATTAGCTATGTTAGTGGTGTGGCAGCCAGGAGAGCCTGGACCACTGCAGTTGCTTCAGATCAGCCAAGTGCTTTTGCTCATGAAACAGATGCTTCACACTTTTACCTCTAGAGGGAGGTAGATACCTGTGTACTGCTTTCAGCCTGTGGCAAGGACAGCTCAGCCAGCTCTGCCAAATAGCCTGTAAATGTTACTGAATCACCTGGCAAACACACGACACTTTTGCCGGAGCTGGAGGCGCTGGCTTGTGAGGAAGCCTGGTAGCAATCCTTGCTCTGATACCATCTGGGGACTCTTTGGCATCACTTGATTTTCTGCTTAGAGCGCGACTGCAGGCTTTGAAACTGGGCAGAGCTGAACAGGTGGGCAATGAGTTGTCCCCATAATCTGCTCACATATAATTGCTCCTGTGCTGTCCTCAGAGTCCCCCTTCGCTGTGACACTATGAAGGCTGGAAGGCATCACATGCTCTCCTGCAATGAGAGCAAGGCAAAAAAAAAAAGAGGTTAAGACACCACATTTACTGCATGTCCGCTTGCTTACACAGGTGCTTCGGGAGTGAGGTGTTGAGTTAAAAATTGGGGTTATCATGAGCAGAGAAAGCAGAGCAGAGGAGGTGTTGCTCCTGTGGGAAGGTCTGTCCTGCAGCTCCACAGAAACCCTGAGTTTCAGTAACGTAAAAGATTCTCTTTATGTGGAATCTAAACAAAGGTAACGAATATAAATAATTCCTCTTGCCTCCTCATTCCTGCCTGTCATTCAAGAGATAAGGGAACAGCATGACAGCTAGCATGGATGTTGTGTATAAATGACCTCCAGATGGAAAAGGAATTTAGACACTTATTTGGAGTTTCCAGATGTTTGGAAGCCCCAGACAACTCACGTGTACATTAACAACGCAGACCATGCATAAGGTGTCTGGAGATGAAGTGCATCTCTGCTGCACCCTTGGCTTATGCACATGAAGTAAGTCTCATGTATTTGCAATGTGCTGGATGTACTGTGCACAGGCTGGTCATCTATGCACCAGCTGCTCGGTGGATCTGCTCAGCCTTGGACCCAGGAGGACCTGATGCACAGCACCTGCAGCCACATTTCGGACCTGGATTCCCCCAGCAGGAGGAGAGGTCCTCCATTTGCAGGCAGTGGAAACAGCAGATCTTTTGGGGGCCTGTCTTGGCCGTGGGTAACATTTCCAGCTTGTATTTGCTTGAGATCCCAAGCTGAACTGCAGGTTATTGGTGGTACCAGCCAACATAAAAAACTAGAGATGTTCAGAAATGTTGAAGATACTGAAAAAAACTTTTTTTCACCTTTTTCTGCCCCAGGAAAAAACTAAAAATATTGAGAGAAAAATATTTTTTAAAAATTAAAATCAGAATATCTTTTTTTCCTCTTCAAGCACAGAAAGTGGATTATGTATACTTTAATTATCATTTAGAAACTCCTGCTAGGGATAGTTTTTAAATAAATAAATATTATACAGTGTAAAACCTCTTGGGACCATGGAAAGAGTTACACTGCATGTGAAAGTACATCACCGAATTCTTTTTCTATTGACACACCTTTACATTAAGAAAAATCTTACATTAGAAAATAGAAAATTTAGCCTCAGTCCTAAGCCTCTTGAGTATAGGAAACAAAATATCTGTAATAAAATAAGTCCTGAAATACCATTTTGAAGGATTGAAATGCAGCAAGGGTAGCATCAATTTAACTTTAAATTTTTAAAAAATCAATGCTTGTGTAAAAAAAAAAGTCACATAAAATGTCCTTTCCCACTTTTTTCTTTTTCTTTTTCAGAATTTCCAATATTTACCATTCAGCTCACAGGAAGGAAATAAAAGAAACTACCAAGGTTTCCTCCTAATGTTTTCTTGTTTCTTTCCCTACGAATCGTCATGAGTCAGCTCACACACATGCAGGTTGCATTCTGCCTTGCTTTCCCTCCCTGATGCCCAGAGTTCAATACCTCCTGCTTCTTTCCGACAACCTCCATTTCCTTTGCACATTCAGAGCACGGTCCTCTCGCTGGCATTGGGGGCTTTCTGCCCACGTAGGAAAGTGAAGCTAACATAACGTACGTGTCAGTTAGAGTCGATATTTCAAAAGTCCTTCTTCAAGATATCTTTGTGCCTTTATTCACCCTCTTCACCCTCCAGGTTTTTTCCTCACTGGATCTTCTGGCATCAATGAGGGAGTTTTACGGCTTTAAACTGATCTCATTAAGACATGAGCAGAACCAAGTAAGTCTCCATTATTTTTCTACCCAGGCTTTCATGTTTAGTTTTATATTTGGCTGTTTTTGGACATAGTAAGATTTCGAAGCAATTATCCATATCCACAACACAAAGATTTCCCTCCTTATTACTGTACCTGACGCTTCAGCTGATTCCTCTTTCAAAGGTCACGAATTACCTTACAGAAATCAGGACAGATCTTTGGCTACATTGACTCCCTTGATCCCAATCTGCTAGGCTGAAAACCTCGGTTACAGAGAATGGGATGGCTGTTGAGTTGCAGAAATTCACAATATCCCTTCGACATTTACTTTTGTGACCTTGAAAGGCCAAGAAGACACATTGCAGTCAACAACAGCAAGAATTCCCAGGCTTGCTAAAATTCTTCCTAGGAAGCAAAATAGTTACAGCATTTCTAAGTATTCCCAGATTTACTTCAGAATTGCTTGTGTTTTGATCATGTACATGCTTTTTTTGATGTGAAAAGTGACTTGAGGTAAACAGAAATCAAAGAAAGATAAATGCTGTCCAATTTATTTTAAAATAGTGCTGATTCCATAGAAGCTATAACTACAGTTAAGGTTTTAAAGGATTTTATTTTATATAGTGTTTGTTGGATTGAGTCATGATGAAATTAGAAGAGGGTGAACCAGCTGAGGAAAAACATACACCTTTTTTCACTCATCCGCGAAAGGGCTTTTCACCCCTCTGAAGCCTAATGAGCTGCAGTCAACCACTCAGCTTCAGACAGTAGGTTCTCTTCAATTACTAGTTGTTTATTGGAGCAATTTCATTTTTTTGGGGAGAGAAAAGTCTAGAAAAGGTTGGGGGTGTAAGTTCAGCCCTTTCTGCGCTGTGAGACAAGGCTGCTGGCCTGCATGACTCATCTGTGTAGCTTTGCTCATTTGAGGACAAAAAAACAAATTAAATCTCTGCTCTGCTTCTGAAGTAGTTTATGGAATACTGGGATGACATGAGTTGCCTTGTCATTTAGCTAGAAGATAATTTCACGTGAGTCGATCGCCACCTCTAGACGCCTCTGGGATAGAAGTTACATCACTGAATGAGGCTGTTTTTGACTCCTGTACATGGTCTTGAGCTCTATATTTATCCTGTTAACCACAGAGACCTTTCAGGTGCCAGGCACAGACTTCACAGCTTACCCAGAGTTACTCAACCTGCCTCTGTATGGCCCCACGTAGGGCTTGGGAGGAGAGGCGGTCTGTCAGGCTTACACACTGCCATCATGGCATGGAGATGGGTGATGGAGAGTTGGACAGTATGATGGGGACAGGGCTAAAACAAAAGGGAAAGACCATTCTCTTTGCTCTGGGTGATTTCCTGTGGTTTGGGGATCCTGTGACCAGCTGAGATGGGAGAGGAGCACGTGGCACCCTAATCATAGAATCATAGAATCAGAGAATCATAGAATCAGAGAATCATAGAATCATAGACTAGTTTGGGTTGGAAGGGACCTCTAAAGGTCATCTAGTCCAACCCCCCTCCTGTGGGCAGGGACATCTTCAACTAATTCTAAATCAGGTTGCTCAGAGCCCCGTCCAGCCTGACTTTGAATGTTTCCAGGGATGGGGCATCTACCACCTCTCTGGGCAACCTGTGCCAGGCTTTCACCACCCTCAGCGTAAACAATTTCTTACTTATATCTAGTCTAAACCTACCCCCCTTTAGTTTAAAGCCATTACCCCTCGTCCTGTCGCAACAGGCCCTACTAAAAAGTTTGCCGCCATCTTTTTTATAAGCCCCTTTTAAGTACTGATAGGCTGCAAGAAGGTCTCCCCAAAGCCTTCTCTTCTCTAGGCTGAACAACCCCAACTCTCTCAGCCTTTCTTCATAGCAGAGGTGTTCCATCCCCCTGATCATTTTCATGGCCCTCTTCTGGACCCGCTCCAACAGGTCCATGTCTTTCTTATGCTGAGGGCTCCAGCTGGACGCAGTACTCCAGGTGGGGTCTCACCAGAGCAGAGTAGAGGGGCAGAATCACCTCCCTCGACCTGCTGGCCGTGCTTCTTTTGATGCAGCCCAGGATACGATTGGCCTTCTGGGCTGTGAGCACACATTGCTGGCTCATGTCCAGCTTTTCATCCACCAGTACCCCCAAGTCCTTCTCGGCAGGGCTGCTCTCAATCCCTTCATCCCCCAGCCTGTATTGATACCGGGGGATGCCCCAACCCAGGTGCAGGACCTTGCCCTTGGCCTTGTTAAACCTCATGAGGTTCACACAGGCCCACTTCTTGAGCTTGTCCAGGTCCCTCTGGATGGCATCTCATCCCTCTGGAGTGTTGACCGCACCACTCAGCTTGGCGTCATCTGCAAACTTGCTGAGGGTGCACTCGATCCCACTGCCTATGTCATTGATGAAGATATTAAACAGTACCGGTCCCAACATGGACCCCTGTGGGACGCCACTCGTCACCAGCCTCCATCTGGACATGTGTGTGGGGGCCAGACCACAGGGCTGTGTGTTTGAATCTCATGCTGACACTGGGAAACTGGACAAGCCTTTAGCTATCCATCTGGGTAGACTGAAAGATCAAGCTACCTTAGAGTTCATTTTGTTGGGTGACTTCAGTTTTAAGTACTGTTTTAAACCCAAGAGGAATGCGGTCAAGCAGACAAATGCAAATTTCCATGATGTTTAAAATTGAAGGTAAATCGACTGTGGAGAGCAGTTCTTTTGCAGAAACCTGTCAATCTATGTATCATGGTATGGTCAATGACAATCAAGAGACTAAATTCTGGTGGAAGCAACCATATTTCTGGTATGAGCAATCAGTGGTTGGACAATAACTATTTTTATTAGAACAGAACAAAATTTGAAGTTGCTGTTTCAAACTTTTGGGGAAACTTCTTTTCCCTAAAAAAGAAAGAATTTTCCTCTTGCTTAGAATCAGAATAAAAAGTCAAAATTGCTTAGGACATGAAATATCTCAAAAAGACACCCACAGCAAGCTTCAATCTTTTTGCATTGACTTCAGTGCTTACAGTTTAGGGTATTTTGTTATTTTTGTTATGAAGTTGAAATATTACAGCTGAAGGGCTTCAACTGTAGAGAAGCAAAGCACTTCAAGCTGATGAAATGAAATATTCTGATATTTTTCCACTGAGCAATTTAGGTAAAATGTTAGAATCCTAGTGAGTCTCCAGACAACAAAGAACCAGCAGTGGGCTGCAGAAGGATGCAAGGAGGGAGAGCACATTGTGGAGCCAGAGAAATAAATGGAGTGGAAGGTTGACAAGAGCTTTTTACTTGCCAGTCTTAAAGGACCTTGTGTGGAAAGGAAAGACACTTCAAAAAATAAGCATTGCTAGGATTCCCTTCCTCTGTTGTTGTCTTCATGCTGCCATGAAATATTTCAGGTTGTTACAAAGAAAAAAATGCAGGAAGGATGAAAACAGACTGCTCCCTTTGTGTGTCCAGGTCCCAGCAGCTTCCTTGTCCCATGTATGAGCCTCTAACACCTACGCGATTTTTTACTGTTTATGCCAGTTGGCCTACCCTAGAGAAGGCAACATAAGACCTATGCACAGAACATGTACAATAAAAACCTAGATGCATTTCCACAAGCCCTCATTCTCTGAACTCCTTACTGACTTCTGGTAAAGGGGATTAGTCAGTGGCATACCTGCTGCTGGCTCCAGCGTTCACTGGGCCATTAATCCTCCACTCACTGGGAAAAGAACTGTTTCCATCAACTCATTTTTCTGAAGATCTCAAAAATGTACTGTTTAGTTTTGAATTACTGACAGACTGGATTGATCTCCTTCATCCCACCTGCGATGGGACGCAATATCAGAGGATTGCCAGTGAGCTTCATTCCCTGAAGGATTTAAATTTGCTGCTGTAAGTTCAAGCCAGCAGACTTAGCAAGAGTTGGTATTTTTCTCAACACATGGCCTTAGAGGCCTTAAAATCACCTGTCAGCTCAGTTTGTCTTTCTATCTTTCTGAAAGGATGAAAGGTCCAAGTTGCAGGAAAACCTCAGCCAACTTTTTCCTTCCTAAAACCGTAGATTCCCATTAAAAATCACTGTCTCTCATAGCATTTAGGGCTCAGCCAATATTTCTGATTCTCCACTACCTTTTAATTTGAGCCCCCTGAACAGTGTTTATTCTTCAAGGCTGGAATGTGATACTGTCTTACTATAGAAGATAGAAGCGCAGATTGTTATTTAAACTAAGGGCCTCACTTTGCCAATAAACATCAAAGTATGTTAAAGTGGATACAAATACAATGCAGATGCCCTGAAAAGGCATTTTATATTGTCAGAGCAAAGGGATGAGGCCTTTGTAGGGTCGGTGAGTCTCACAGATTTATAGTAATTTGATTTTTTCCTTTAAAGCCCCAAGTCCTGACATCATATGAACATAAAAGAAACTCAGCTTTCAAAAAAGGTTCATTTCTAGCTTTTGTGTTTGCAGGATATCATTTCCCAAAAGGACCTTAGAAGCCAGGTTGTCTATTACAATATGATTATAATTAGCTCATGATTAGGGGCAACATTATAGCATGTTTATTTGTATTATATCTGAAAAAAAAACCCATATTGAAAATACTTGAAAATATTTGCTTGTGTAGAGACCTTAAACAAAGATTACAGTGAGGGTAATACATTGTTTCTGATGTAAATATATCGTTTTGAACTGTATAACTCCTCTGAAATATTGATGCTGAATGCTAATTATAGTGATTCTTTTTTAATATGCTAAAATATATCTCAGATTATGTCCCAGGCAAAAAGCTGGAGAGGAAGAGAAGTTCAAACCTACAGACACAGAAACCATGCTGCTTACTTGCTGTTTACTGCTTTCTAGGAGAACAGGGATGGCAAGTAATTTTGAAAGGCCAAAAAGATGGTAGGAAAAAAGCGAAAGCCCTGGCACTGTCCTTTCCACTGGTTGAAGGGACATAACCTACCGCCAATACACTCCGGAGGTAAACTCCTACACGCTGTGGCCAGATTGCAGCCTTTCGTATGTTGTTATTCCCCATTTGATGCCCAAAATGCCAATACAAACTCTGCCTTTGCCAGCTCAAGTGTATTTATACCTTTTTAATGACAAGTGTATCTTTAAACAGCTCTGTAAGAATGTACAAACGAGGCAGATTTTTCAATAAATGTTTATGGACCTGTATTATTGCAGACTACAGGAGCTGTAACCCGGCGCTGCGTGCCAGCTGTCATGCCATGGGATAGTTATATGTGACACTGATTGGAAGAAGAAAAAGAATTTAAAAAGGGAGCAAGGGAGTTTTCTGAACTGAGGATGGAAACTCTATTTAGTGCAATCCTCCCTCTAAATGCTGTAGAGTCTAGATGCTGTGGTGCCTGATTCTCTTCTCTGTTATTCCCATTTGTATGATGCAATTTTCTGGCCAGACGAGCCTGACTTGGGCATGCAGCCGGGCTGGGAGTGGACAGTCCGTGCTGGAGTGCTGCTGGACGCAGAAGAGCGAGCGTTAGCTCTTACCTTCCCTGCTGTTTCCTGGCATGCAGCCTGTTCCCCTGACATTATCTGAAGCTGATCATGGAGGTTTATGGTTTATTTTTATAGCAATATTTTCAAGCAATTATCTTCCAACTTGTAGCTATAGACCTTTATACTCTCAATCTAGCAAAGGCTTGTTTCTGTAAATCCACTTGTTTAAGATTTCCCTCATGTGTGCACACTAAACACATTGTTAACCTTGACGAGCAGTTAAACACTTAACCAGCACTGCAAAATTTCAGCTCATTTTCAAGTGTTGTAAGCCTTCATTTCTCCTGTCTGTTCTGTAAGCCTGGCATGGTAAGGCAATAAAGGAAGGAATAAAATAGCTAGAGCCAGCAACCTAACTGGTTTAAATCAGGGTAGCTCCACAAAGGCAATGGGGCTATATAATCTGGCTTTACGTAAAAAAAATCTCAATACTCGTTGGCTTTCATAGGTCTATCTGTATTTTATTTCTCTCTTATTGTTTCTGCTGGGGGGAGGGTTGTTTGTTTTGAAGAGAAGGCACTAAGTTTATTTCAAAGTATTGAGAGCTTATTAGTCAATATTGATTTTGGTGTGTTTGAGTTGGCATTGACACCTTGCATAAATGCAATTATCTTATGCTAATCAAATCTATTAGAGATCATGCTGGCCAGTGAGTGTTACATCTTCACAACGGACTAAAAATCCAGGCTCTGATTCTGTATTGCACTCCTATGTTTTATAGCTAGCATAACTCAAATGCTTGGATTGGGGATGCAGAAGAATAATCTGAAGATGCACTGAGCCAAGCCCCCCTTCACTGGGTGTGGTACCCAAAATGCAACACGCATTTCACATGTTAGTCATAGGCGAATTCTGGAGCCTGAGTTTCTGGATCTGGAAGAGGAAAAGGGAAAAAGTTGCTGTAGTGGTTAGTGCACAAGTGAAACACCAAACAGAGCATGGGAGGATCAAAAATGAGGCAGGAAGAACACAAACTTAAACATTCTGCATGCAAAGATTAATTACATAAAATAAAAGCTGGAAGAAATAAAAAAGCCAAACAAGGCAGTACGGGAAATTTCTAAAAATATTGCTGTTGACACTAAAGAAAGACAGAGAATATTCTGCCTGCAGCTGCAATACAGCTGTCACATCCAAACAAATTAAAACCCTCTGAGGACCAAAAAACACAATAAACAGTAACATTATTTAACTGATGCAGTATCTTTTCTCTGCGTCCCAAGCCAAATACTTATTTAAAGTGTGAAAAGGTAGCCTGGGAGCACACAGTGGCACAAAATATCTTTCTACATCCAGGGAAGCTTAAGATCTGATTTTGTGGGTGTTAAAATGCATCTTCTTACTCTGTTGCTGCCACTGTACGAATGAGACTTCTGCCCTGTTTTTCCATCTCCATTTCAAGACTCCTGATGGCAGATTCTGGGACTCCTGATTTTGGTGACCTAGGCAAACAGAAGGTGCACATACACACTTTTAAACTGAGTGCTGCAATACTTCCTAGCAGCCTGGCTTGTTTGCTGTGTGGCATTTCAGACAGTACTGTACAAAAAGAGCAGCTGGGACTCTGCGTGCTGCTAGAGGTTTGCTCCTAGGAACTCCCCAGCCTCCCAATCCCATCTCAGTTGCACTTGGTTACCGAGAAAGTTTTGCATTCGTTATAAGGTGCTTATGCTGATTTACAAAGCCATTGAAAAGCAGAGCCCAAGTTACCTTTCTGAGTTAGTGACTCTTTACTCCGCTGGTCACAGGCTGAGGTCAACTGATACAGGTCTCTGTGCATCTTCAATACTGAAACGCGTCACTTTGGGTGGTCGCTCTTTCAGCCATTGTGCACGTGGCCCCACTGCCTCCTGACAGTACCGGCGCTGCTACCTTCCCTGCGGTTAAAGTCCAAATGCAAGGCACAGTTGTGCTCATCAGCCATTAGCTGGATACAAATCATTAGGTTTCTGAAGAATCATTGCTAACACCGTTTTTTCTATCATTTCTCTGTAGTATTTTGAGATGTGTCTGCGAGACAAGGCACTAAAAAGAGCAGGTTTTTTTTTCCCTCTGTCATTCCATTTTTATTTTCTGTTTGCAAATGTAATTCCCCTCATGGTACAGCAGGATAGCATGCATAATGTAACTATGTGAGCACAGCCAAACTTTTTCCTACTCTAAAGAAAACATTTATTATGGACCAGAGCACAGAATAGCTTTACAAAGCACTTCTTTGATTAAATACATAAAATAAACCAGCTGCTGCTGTAAAGAAACATAAAATATTTATCAAATTAAATATGGATCGTGCAATCTTATGCTGACTGTTCAACCTTAAATGCCTACTAAATCAATGCAACAGATCAGAATTCACAGAAGTCAGCCTTCTAAAACCATTATTATTAATCATTACTTTAACTTCTGTAAATCTGTTTGATGTCAGGCATAATACAGATGATTATGTAAGCTGGAATTTTAACTGTATTGTTAATCAATGGATTTTTTCACCGACTGGATGAGGAACAGTGAAAGAAAGCATATTAGAAAAAAAAAAGAAAAAAAAGAGATTGGAATGTATCTGCTCCAGAAATAGTAAAGTAACTTTGTTTCACTGATGTAACAAATTCCATCATATGAAAACTATTATACAAAGGTTACTCATTATTAAAGGTATACCACAAAATGTCATGGTAATAGAGTGTTGTCATGGGATAAATATATCTCACTTTGAAATATTCTCCATAAATGCCTCAGTCACCGCAACTTCCATTTAGCTGCAGAGGGCTGGCAGGAATGTTTTGTTTTAAAATTAATCATCCACTGTTCTTCCTTCCTGTCAGTAGGCTTAAGCACTGCAATATGAGGGAGAAAATCTTGGAACTGTTTTTTATGTTCATCCAATGCCCAAGACCGGAGGCAGGAAGGGATAGTCCCAAACCTGAGTTTGGGAATATCATAACTTTGAGAATTTCAGCGACAGCTCTCACTTAGCTGCAGTACCGAAAAAGTAAACTGCTCTGACTCTAACAGAACTGACCACTAGGTATTTAAAGTGCTTACTACTTGTCCTGCAAAAAGCTGAGAGATTATCACACGCAAGGTGGCCAGAGTTATTAATTCCACGTATTTTAATTTAGGAAGGATGTCAGCACACAATCAATCAACAGAGAAGTTATAAGATGATTCAGCTGAGTTTAAAACTGTATGTGTGGAGCTGACTAAAGACTCCTAAAGAAAACAGCTGATGTACAACCTTACTCTGGGATCAGCTTGAAAAGGAGGGCAGAGATGGGGAGGGTCAGCAGTCATTTATTCACTATTAGTTATTGTGTGTTCTTCCAGCCCCTTGGCTTTCTGTCCTCCCTTTTTCACTGAGCCTGTGTGTTCAGGATTTGTCTGATGCCTCAGCCAGCTCCTTCTCTGACAAGCCTGCTAGGGGATTTGCTGGCTGTTTTTGTAGGACGAGAGGCGGACACAGACTCTGCCCTGCTTCTGCATCCGCAGGGATTCAAACTGCTCTCCAGTGCACGCTGCCCCTGCCCACAGTAACCCCAAGGGGAGTACATGACTCTGAATCATCACACAAGTCCACTCAAAGTCAAAAAACCCCAAAAGTATGCCTGTGAGTATTCATAAATGTTAACTTCTCACAAGGCAGCGGGTCTTGTGCTCAGCAGCTGAGCACTGGCGTGGAGCTGCGCTGGGAGAGCAGCACGCCGACAAGTGGGACTGAAGGGGTATGAAAGCAAATTGGATTTTCCTGCGTTGTTAATTGCTGCCCGTCAGTAAAAATTACTCCTTCCTTTTCTAACAGTGTTGCTGCCTGGCTGAAAACTTTATGAGAAATTGCTCCTGGATTTGTTATGGGAGCTTCAGCAGTCACATTTTGGAAGCTGTTACTTAATATGATGTCACTGGGTCTGCAGGTGAGTTAAAACCCCCAAATAACTTAACTTTTGAAATGTTCTTGTGGCAGCTGTTTCCACGCATGATTCATAACTTCTCTGCCTTAAGAACTGTGGCCATTTAAATAGCTTCAGTGAACAAAAGCACAGCACACACACAAGTCCGGAACGAAGCACAAATGCTTTCGTGAAATACTCGTCCCCACAACCTCATATGAGTGCTTATTTAGAATTTTTGTCAGCATTTTATATGGTTAATGCACTATATGGATACTCATTAGTCACACCCTGTACAACCACAGCAGTTGTATGAGATAGCTGATTTAATAGAATCTGACCCTATTTTATAGGCACGGAAATAGATCAAGGAAGCGAAGCCATGTGGGATGAGAGTGGCAGAACCAAAATTAGGTTTCAGATCTTCCTCCATTCTCATCTAACACATGCTCCTTCAGACCATGTTGCCGTCTTACTAAGGTTGGACTTTAATAACTACTGTGCAAAAGAACCTTTGAGAAAACAACCTGAGGAGACATATTCTCACTACATGTAAAAGTAGCTGCATAAACTGATTTTCATCTGTTTCAAATAAATGACTAAATTTCTACATCTGACCCAAATGATATCTGCCTCATCAGAGTCCTCGTTACCCTTTGGGGCGACAAATGTATAATATGACGGTGGAATGAGGCCCAGTGACTTTACCAGACTCTCTGATCACGAGCTTAAAATAAGTCATGTCTGAAAACACACTTTCAGCTATTGTCTCATAATCAAATATTCCAGTCTGTGAGGTTGCTTGGGGATCTTTTGAAGCTTTGCTGTCCAGTTTTGATTATTAATGGCATTTAAGAAACTGCAGCAGGATTGAGAAATTACCACATATTCTCCTGGCTTCTTAATGCAACCTCCGATAGTAGAGTATGTTCGGCACTTGATGTGACTGTCAGAAAATGACTGCAAATAAGTTTTAAAATTGAAACTGTGGAGAGGGAAAAATGAGGGCAAAAAGAGCTAAATCATGGGTTGAAGGAAGGGAAGAAAACCAGAAGAGAGCTGTGGAGACAGACACTGAGGAAGAAAAGAAGATGACTCATCTACTGTGAGGTTTAAAGACCATTATTATGTTAAACAATGAGCATCAAAAGTGTGTGTATGCACTTTCATGTATAAATATATATCAAGTTAGATGTGTGTAGTTTGCTGCTTCTTAGTTTGAAAGTTTGTTGTATATGAAAATAAACTATAGCTTCTTGCTGCACAAAACTAGAACAGCCCTCTTTACAACATACATTCGCAGGAGCAAAAAAGCAGCTCAATACCGAGTCAGAGCAAAGCTGAAAAATTCAGATGCAGACTTGTAATTATATGTGGAAATGGGGACATTTGGATCTGGGCTTTGGCCCATGTACAGTCAAACATAAAAGCCAATTTTATTGCTATGGGCTGGAAGTGACTCTTTCCCCTGTAAACTCCCTCGTGGTAACTTCTTGTACAGCCAAAGCCTCTCTGTCACTTATTGTGTGGCATGCCAGAGCCAGCACTGCTTCACCCAGCTGAATGCTCTTGAAGTCAGCGGAGTTACTTTACTCAACATTTTAAAGGCAGCTGTAGTCAACAGTGTATAAATGAAAGGAGAATTCAGCCCGAGAGTGGCAAGAAACTATGGACTGCAGTTTTAAAGTTGACTTCCTGTGCTCATATCTTTTTACCTGCAATATCAGGGACAAATCTTTCAGTTCTGGAAACAGCCATGAGACACCTTTCCTTAACATTTTCAGCTGGGAGCTACAAGTGCCTTTTTAGCCTGATTTCTCAAAGTGCAAGGCTCACACAATCTTATTTTCTGCCTGCCATCTGCAAAAAAAAAGCCTCAACCAAATTTGATAGATGGTCAGAGGTCTCAAAACCAATTATGATCGCAGGAGATTTGTGAAAGCTAATGGCTTGAGAAAAAGCCCAACTTATTGGCTCACTAACTGGAAACAAATATTTGGCTTGGCAGCAGCCTACTCGCCAGTCAGCATATGTGATGGCCAGTCAGTCGGTGTGTACCTAGCCAAAGTACTGCTGCATCTTGGTGACTTGGCATGTCACAGAGGAAGAAAATAGTGACTTATGAAAATAATAAAAGGACCTTTTAAAAGTCTGTAATTTTGGCTGCCAATTTTATTCTAATAGAGGTTATGCATCAGGGTTCAATAGAATTTAACCAGTGGAGGATATTTATCAGAATTTAATGACTACTTAAAAATGTAATTGATATCTTACAGTGCAGGACGAAGAATTGTACATTGAAATCCAATATATACCCTTGTAAGCTGTCCAAAGCACAAAATGTCTTTTGTCTTTGTGAAGGTGATTGTGTTGGTGAACAGGACAGCTTCCCTCAGGGACACTCCTGTCCTCTATTGCCATTTCTCAACAACTGCTTAAGGACTTCACTTTTGTCTTACCATTCACCCCGTTTTCCTAGCACCACCCACTTCATTTTTGGGCCCAGACTCTCAAGGGACTTTAGGCATCTAATTCCCACTGAAGTAAAGGGTGGTTAGATGCCTAAACCAGGTGTACCTGGGGCAAGGTCGCTGCCTCTGCCTGAAAGCAGCCCCTTTCAAGGTCATAGGTGCTACTGGCTGCCCTCTGGGCTCCAGACCTATACCCCGGAGCCTGCATGCCTTGCGCAGATGTGTTATAACAGGGAGGGGAAGGGGCCCCACACTCCAGCTACAGCAGCTGAATCTGGGCCCGAGAGCACGTCCTGTCCTGGGCACGCTTTGCCCCTCAGCTGGAACCTGCTTCTGCCCCTCTGTACATCCCATGAAGACTGAGAGCATGGGATGAAAATGGGGCAAGGAGGGGAATGGCGTTGCAGTGGTGGTAGGTACAGAGCCTATACTCCAGCCAGCTGTTAACAGAGCAACTGCTGCAGTTTCATGACCCAGTTTCATGAGCACAAGCTCATCCCAAACCAACTTAGAGAGCAGGGAGGGCTTGTCCCTTGCTGCTTTGCTTGCAGTCAATTTGCAAAATAATTCCTCCAGGACAATCACACAGAGCAAATGAAAAGCTCAATCCTGAATCCTCCACTGCTGTGGTAATTCCTGTTTCAAGGAGTAAAGTCTCTTGTTTAAATGCAGAGTAGAAAAATGAGGGTTTCGGAGAAAGTGTAAGCCTTGGATAGCATGCTTTGCACGTATCAGATTTAATAACTATTATTTATTTTTAATTAATGACCTCTGTAAAACCAAAAGAAGACTGATAGCAGAAGGAGTCATGATTTGGGTGGGATGGAAGTTAGCGCACCAGAGAATAAGAATCTTCAAAACTGGCCATGAAAGAAAGAAGTTTAGTTTAAGTTTGTGGAGGTTTTTAGTAGTTTAAAGTCGGTGTATGTATGTACTTAGATTAGGGAATAGTCATTAAAAGAAAAAATAAAGGAGCTGCAGAAAAAATGTAGATTGTTAGGAAGTATTAGGAAGCGGGAAAAGAAAATTATGTTATTCTACGGGGAAAGAGAGACAAATACAACATACAGAAATATATAGAAACCAATTCTTCCTATAGGGAATATTCCACGCCTTCCACAATATTGCCCTAGTTAGAAAAATGTACATAATGAATGTCAGTTGCAAAGCAAAAAGACGAAGAAGACCTCATAGTAAAATTCAAAGTCCAAAGCTGGTTAGTTGTTGAGAGGGAAAGATATTATTTTCAAGACATGATGAAGGAAAAGGGTGTAAGGTTATGGAAATGTTCGTTATTGGAAAAATGAACTAAAGGATTATTTGTTTTTGTAGAAAGGTGGAATCTTGCCTGTTTTAAAATCAATTATAAAATTCACATTGAATTCTGTGAGGTCAGGTTTTCTTTTCAGTAAAGTCAATGTACTGAGTTTAACTCCCTCGCAGATACGTTGTTATACAGATTAAATTGTTAAAATTCAGTATTCTAGAGAAAGGAAGCTCTCGGTCAAGGGTTCATTTGCCAGCTCTGGTACAGGCTTTTTTGTGATGTTTACCAAGTTACTCATTTTCCGTGCCTCAGTTCCCAGTCATCAACCGACCCGTGGATGTGAGCCTGGCGAGGCGTGTTGTCTCGGTAGCTTTTATCCCAGGGATTTAACCTCACACCGCAAACGTATCAAGTCCGCAACACAGCCTGGAAGCTTCCCAGCAAGAGGGCTTCCCTGCCTGTTAGCGCTGCCCCACGCTCCTCTGGCTCAGCGCTATGGAGGGTTCCTCCTTAAAGCCGCGACTGCATCAACCAGAGCCAGACGGCCACTTGTATTGATCTATTTTTTTTTTTCCCCTCTCTCCTCCTCTCTCGAGTTGTAGACACAATCGACTATTTCAGGAAAATGCTCGATTTCTGCATCCCACATACATCGATTTGGTCAATCTGCTTTGCAATCCTCCACTGAGCACAATAAATGAACCCATTTAAAAAAAAAAAAAAAGAGAGAGAGAGAGAGTGTGAGAGAAAGAGCCACTGTTTTCTCAGGTGGTCGGAGGTGTTTTTAACAGCCCGGCTTCCCCGGCGGGGGCCGGTGGGGAGGGGAGCCGGGCAAGAGCGCAGCGGGAGCCCCGACGGGACGGTCCGACCCAGCCCCGGGATATCCCAAAAGGCCGGGCCACATCTCGGGCTGGAAACCCCACGGTCTCCCTCAAAGCCCCCCAGTCTGCCGGCGTGCGAGCAGCCGGGTCCGCGCCGCGGGGTTACCTCCACAGGGGGCCGCGGGTGGCGGGGTGGCCGCGGCCGCGCATCCCCACGGGGGGCCGCGGCCACCGCGCCCCGACTTCGCTCGGCTCCGGCCGCTGCGGGGGACGCGGCCGGTTTCCCCTGCTCCTCATTTTCCTGCCCTGTTTCACATGAGCCTCAATGAAACACGGTCGTCGGCGAGTGGGATGAAAAGCGCTCTGCGAATAACGTGGAAACAAAGAAACACTTTTTCTTTTAAATGGTTCTTTTTCTTTACCCCCTAAGGAAGCGTGAAAATTCATTTAAACGCGCTGGGGACCCTAAGTGCCTCTGGGGATTTAGCTGGAGGGACGAGGCGGCCGGGCACAGGCAGCCGTCCCCTTCGGACCCACGGAGACGGGCATGGTCTCACCCCGGGGGCCCACGGAGACGCGCATGATCTCTCCCCGGGGGCCCACGGAGACGGGCTCGCCGTGGGGCGGGAAATCACCTGCTATAGGATCGCCCTGCGGTCCCTACCGCCTCTGTGGATGTGGCACACGCGTGGGTGCTGCCACGTACGTGTAGCATCCCCGGAGAAATGCCTGCTCCGTCTCATCCCCGTGAGTGCCGTCGGGGAAGAGGCGGCTCTCGGTGGCGCCCCGGGGCTACCGGGCGCTCGCCGGCCGGGGGCACCGCGGGGCGGCAGGGCGGCCTGTGCACAGGGGCGAGCGGCAAACCCACCCCTCGGTCGGAGGATGCCGTCCCCGGGGGGACCGCGGGTCCGGGGTCCCGTTGGGGAGGGTGCTCCCCCGGCCCCAGCGCCGAAGTGTCGCGGGAGAGGGTGAAATGTGCACCGGCAAACCCCAAAATGAGGCCGGGCAGCCGGAGCTGAAAAGTATCCGAGTCGGTCCCAAGCAAAACAAGAGATGAAACATTTCAGGTTATTACGTTCTCCCTTTGAAGCGAACTATTTCCCGCAGATAACAATGCGTAGGTATATTTAGACAGCTCGGCTCGTCCAAGGAGAATGTCTTGCGCTCTTTGAGAAAAACTCTAAGAGTAAGTGCAAATATTTGATGCTGAAGAGCTCTTAAGGCTTGAGGAGTACCATTTACTTATTTCTACACATCAGTGTGGGCTTAGGATGTTAAATAGATTAAAAGGCTAAGAGAGGTCACTGAAGTAGACTCTCTTTCTCTCGTCCTGACTTTTTTTCCTTGCAAAGTTTTTTGCACTTTCTTTAGAGGGTCCTTGGCAAACCCCTCTTAAGAGCCACCTCAGATACTGTATAAGTTTGCGGCTCTCTCAGCGCCGGCCCCCGCCCCTCCCCTGGCCGCCCCCCCGAAACTCCGCTCCAGCCCAGGCATTCAGCAAATGTTTGCCTGCGGGGTCAAGATATTAATAAGCGCTCCTCGGCCTCCTTTTATATTCGGGGCGTCCGGGAGAGCGGGCACCAGCGGCGCTGCGGGCCGGGCCGGGCCGGGCCGGGCCCGCCGGGCGGGCAGGGGAGCGCGGCCGTACCTGGCGGGGCGGGGGGGCCGGGCCGGCGCCCACCTCCCGCCGGCCGCGGGCTGCCCCGGCGGTGACACGGGCAGCCGGGGGCGCGGGGGGAGGGGGTCAGGGAGATCGCGGGAGGAGCCGCTCCGCCGAGGACGGCCACGTCGTTTCAATCTGATCTCATTTAAAAAGACATAACTAATAAATTTGTATGGACGGGGCTGCCGGAGACGTAAAGCAGAGTCGATAGTGGTTCAATCCCATTGAACCCTATTGAAAACCATGACAACAAGGAACAAGCTCCGATTTATCCCGGGGAGTTAAAGCACATTGTGGGAAGGCGTCAATCACCTATTATTCCAGATCTGAACAAATGCAAAATCTTGACTGGAACAAATGCTTCCAACAGGTCCGGGACATAGGGCTACATTTCCCTTTTGTTCACGGCCTAGCAGTTGGCATGTATTTGTGCTCCCCTCGCTCCGACCACCCAGGACGGCTGGGAGGCTGTGCTTGGAGCGGGGAAGATAACTACTGTCACCAGGCACGCTTGATAGGTGGCTGCAGTAATCACGGCCTGGGAATCGTTTATATGGAGCCTGTCCAGTCCCGAAGAAATATGCGGGAAGTTGGCCAAACGGAGCCTTGTGCCCCGTTCATCTCGCCCACAAATCTCGCCGATATAAATCTCGCCTCTCCCTTGCCGTTATTGCTCTATTGACATTTTCCCCGTGAAGTGTAACTGCTTCCAGAAGCGACACCCAGAGCAGGGCGGGGAGGGGGGGCGGCGGCGGCCGGGGGCAGGCGGGGAGCGAGGCGGGGGGGCGAGAGCAGGGGTGGATAAATGTAATCTATACACAATAGCTTATAGATGTCTGTTTGGACAGGGAAATTTGAACCAACAAAGCGGGCGGCTCGAAG
The DNA here is from genome assembly GCF_965638725.1 of Aptenodytes patagonicus. Classification (NCBI taxonomy): domain Eukaryota; kingdom Metazoa; phylum Chordata; class Aves; order Sphenisciformes; family Spheniscidae; genus Aptenodytes; species Aptenodytes patagonicus. Next base: position 44,897,331 of record NC_134955.1, on the reverse strand, counting down.
AGTATCTCCGCGTGTATCTGGGTTTCTATTTCCAGGCGCGCAGTGCATCACCACGCGGTTTCACGCCGTTTGCCCGACGGGCCTGTGCCGTGTGCGCCTCGGCCGGCATTCAAGGGAAAGCGGATCTGCTCGGGGGACATCAGGTGTCTCCGTCCCTCCAGGCTTTCCTCCATCCAGCCGGACTCGCCGCCCACTGGTTTTCTAGACGGGCGCCGGGTCCCTCCCGCGAAGCCGGCGGGGAGCGATGGGGACGGGCGCTGCGGCATGCAGGTGGGGAGCGTGTCCCGCCCCCGCCCTCTGCGGCCCCACGGCTTGACCCACGCTGCGCGACCCGCGTGAAACAAGCTAATCGAGCCCATCGGTCACTTCTGCCCCTGCCCTGCGGCTAAGGACCGAGCCCTGCCACTGCGGTTTTGCACCCGAACGGCTCGTCAGGCTTCTTGTTTCTGTATCATATTTTTTTATAAGTCCTCGGCGGCCATCGAGGCTGGGCAAAGCCCGACCGCAGCTTCGCGGGGGGACGGGGCCGCCCGGTGACGGGCTGCGAGGAGGCCCTTGCCCTGGGAAGCTGCCGCCGGGCCGCCCCCGGGCCGTGCCCAGCCGATGTCCTCCCGGGGGTCCCGGGGCTCCGCGTTTGCTCGCTGCTGCTTTCCGCAGATGAAGCGGCGCTCGGCGGGGACGGGAGACGCGCGGATAAATAAACGCGCCGTGTTTGATCTTTTCTCCCTCTCTCCCAGCTGGAATCGTTTCAGCCACTCACACGTATCGCCCGAGGGGACATTACTTGGGTTATGACAAGGCAAAACGATGCTAAAAAAAATCACCCCTCCTCCCGACTCTTGCTTATGGGCCGAGTGTGTCCGGCTCCCCGCGTTTCCTCAGCCAAGCTCACGCCATCGCCCTTCCCGAGGGAAAGGTGCACCTTCCATCCACCGTGCTCAGGAGAGGCAAAAAAACCAACGCCGGAGATCCCATCCCCTCAACGCACACACCCGCCAGCCTTCCCCGCCGGCAGCTCAGCCGAGGTGTGAAAAATCCCCCGTTGAGGGTAGGAAACCTGCCAATGACAAGCGAGAGAATTGGAGGTAGCGCGGCAAACAGCCCGGGGAAATAAAACAAATAAGGACTTAAATTCCTTCCAGGTTTAAAGAGAGAGGGGAGAGGGGGGGAAATAAAGAGGGAGAAGCGAGGAGGGGGCTCTCGGCAGGCTCTGCGGATGTCCTGGGAGGATTCACTTTGTCTGCGGATAGAAGGGACGCTGGTGGCTTTGGTGGCGGATGGAGGGGGGTGGTTGTTGGTCATCCACATGCCACCCAAGATGTTATTCACTGCTAACAATTACCATTATCTGTCCCCACTTTTGGCTAATCAGACAGAATATGTAATGATGAAGCCTGTTTCCTGCTGTCTTTGGGAGGTAACGGGTTATTCTCTCATGGGGGTGGCGGGAGGGGGGTTACACCTACTCCCATTAGGGCTTTAGCACTTGACTAATTCAGGTACTTAGCATCCTATAGACAGGGACGGTTTGAAAGCAGGCAGTGTTTGCAGCGGGGAGGACTGTTTATATAAACAGGACACCTCTGTAAACGACACTAATATTTGGGGTTAGGTGGAGATGGAAGGGAAGGTCCTCCTGAGCCGGGAGATTCCCCAGTAACTGGGCGCAGTCCTTTCCTCGCAGCTTTTAAGGGAAGGGGGTTCGGGGCTTTGGGGCGATATTTTTTTTGGGGGTGTGTGCACAACCTACCATGGCCACATCCGGCAGGATCAGTTTTACAGTGAGGAGCATTTTGGATTTACCAGAGCAGGATGCTAATAGCATAAAGCAAGTCTCTGACCATCACCACTCAGCGGAGAACTACACCGGCTCGCCGTACCGAGGGTGGATAGAAACAGACAGAAATCACTATCCCTGTGAGTATGAAACGGACAGGAATTCGCCATCTCCGCACAGCTATCTTTTATTTGTTTCCCCCCTTCCTTCGGGGAAGATGGGAAGAAGCGATGGCCAACGTGTGTAGCCTACAGGGTCGGGGGGATCCAGGCTGGGAATTTTATAGAATATTACTGAATTGCAACAATGAAACAGCAGGAACATCCCGGCCACGAGCTTAAGAGAGAAAAGATTTATTTTTTTCCGTAGGTCTGTGCACGTTCCCACCTACGGCAGAAAGCAAAGCCTCAGGCTGTGTCCGCCCGTCTCCCTGCTCTTACCATTTAAGCTCGCTTCCCGGATTCCTTTTTTTTCCCCGTTTCACTGTTGCAAGAAATCCTGCCTTTTTGTGCTGGGGGGGAGGTCAGGTCACCCCACGCACGGTAGAGGAGAGCTAAGCACACACCCAGTGCCTCGCCAACCCGCGCTGCCGCGGAGCGCGCCCTGGGCGCCGCCGCCTAGATCCACGCACTCGCCATCGCGGAGAGCAGGCTCCGGCTCACAAGCCCAGCTATGTAGCGCATTGGTCTTACCTCACAGACATAAACTGTGCCGCAGATATACGGCTTTCAATGTACACCTGCGTGTGCATGGGGGGAGACCGTCCTTCGGATGGATGCGGGAACCCCATCGGGATAAGTTAACTACTAAGGTAATCGAGCGGCTGGAGAAAAGCAGTAATGAAGGGACTGGGCAGCCCGATATTGCGTTTTGGCACCGAGCGAGCACAAACGCTACCAGCCCGCAAGCCGCCGGGCTGTGCGCGGCGAAGCGGGCGTGCCCGTGCGGGGACTGACGCCGGGGCAGAGCCGCTCCCCCGCGGGAGTAAAGCCCGCTCCGTCCCGTGCGTTAGCTATAATGTATTCGGGGGGTTAGCCCACGTCTCTTGTTGGCTGTTGGGATTAACCCGGCCCGGTAAACAGCCGGGGTTCTCCCTGCGGGAGGCGTTTCGGCTCTCGACGGCCCGCCGCCTCCTCGGTGCCTGCCCCGCGCCCCGGCCGCCCCCTCTCTCTAACCCCCTCGCTGTCCCCAGCTTCCGACGAGAGCGGCCCGGAGCTGAGCTTGCCCGACTCCACCCAAAGGTCGCTCCCCGCCCGCGGCTCGGAGGCCGAGGAGAAGAAGAAGAAGCGGCGGGTGCTCTTCTCCAAGGCGCAGACGCTGGAGCTGGAGCGGCGGTTCCGGCAGCAGCGGTACCTCTCGGCGCCGGAGCGGGAGCAGCTGGCCCGGCTGCTCAGCCTCACCCCCACCCAGGTGAAGATCTGGTTCCAAAACCACCGCTACAAGATGAAGCGGGCGCGGAGCGAGGGCCCCGGCAGCCCCCCGCCGCGCCCGCCCGCCCTGCTGCGCCGGGTGGTGGTGCCGGTGCTGGTGCGGGACGGGGAGCCCTGCCGCGGCTGCCCCGCCAGCCCCCCGCCGCCCGCCGCCCGCCCCAAGCTGGGCTGCGCCCTGGCGGGCTGCAGCGCCCAGGCTGCCCTCGCCCTGCAGGGCTACCGAGCCTGCCCGCCCGCCTCCGCCGCCGCCCTCGGCGTCTTCCCCGCTTACCAGCACTTAGCGCACCCCGCCGTCGTCTCCTGGGGATGGTGACAGCGGCGCCTCGCCCTCCGGGGCCGGACTCATGCCACGGGCGCGGGGAGGCCCGCCCCAGCCCCGGGCTCCTAGCGCGGGGAAGGCGCCGGGGCGCGCCGGGGCACCGCGGCTGCCGGGATCGGGCGGGCCGGGCGGCGGAGCGCGGCTCCCGGGGCGGCGGCGGGCAGGCGGGCAGCGCGGCCGGCCGGGACGAAGCCCGCCTGGGCCGCCCTCCCCTCCGCCGGTCTCACCCGAGGGCGCGGATGCCGGGTGCGGCTCTATTTTTGTGAAACCTCCGCTCCTTCTGCTCCTTTTCGAGAGGTTTCTTGTTAAAAAAGAATAATAATCCTAGCGACCTAGTTTATTTTAAAATAGCTGATTCTTCCAATGACTAATAAAATGATTTTTGGCAAATAAATTTTTCCCGGCGGAGAAGCGTATTTCTGACGATAGGTGCTTTTTCGTAGGATTACCTCCTGTGCCATAAAAGCTTAAATACTTGTCTTGATCGCGCCGGCGGAATTTCACTTTCAAGTTCGTTTATTTTACCCACGTGCGCCGGTAAACGGCGAATAAAGTTTGCTGCAAGCATCTCACTGCAAACCTGGTGATATTTCCGACGGGAAGCGTGAGCCCGGAGCCCCCGGCCTCTGGAGGCTCCCCGACTTTTCGTTTTGGGCGGCGATGCCCGGCGCCGGCCGAGGCCCCGGAGGCTGCGGCGCGGGTTTCCTCCGCCCGGCCCGGCCCGGCCCGGCCCGGCCCGCGGGCGCAGCGCGGGGCCGCTGGCTTCGGCAGGGCCGCGGTTCATTGCTGCCCTCATTTTTCAGAGCCGCTAAGGCAGGACCCAGAATTAAGCCAATCTTCCCGTTCGTCTGTATCTGTTCCGAAGACCGACTGGGGAAGGCTAGCCAGGAGGAAATAGTGATGCCTTTTAACGCCCAGAGAATTATGTTTTGAAACGCTTTGATGAACTGTTGATTTTATTAATTTGGGGGGGGGGTGTCTTTGTCATATAATTGTCCTGGCAACCGCCAATGGGGAAAAACCCTCAAAAAGCCTCCAAACCCAGGTCTCTGAAATACAGACTAGACCGGCTGCCTCCATCCCTCCGACGGGAGCCGCGGATCAGGAACGCGGAGGGAATATCTGGGGGGCGAAGACCCCACGGGGACTGATGCAGACGACCTGCCCGCCGAGGAAAGGCTGTCGAGGGAAAGGGACCCGCAGAAGCTGTTTGGGTTTTTTTTTTTTATTCCCTGGAAGGGGATTACTTCGGACCAGATGTGCCCCTGGGATGTGTCGTGCTGTCTACACATCCCGGGGAGCCCCCGGGGAGAGGGGAGATGCTGCATATGCACCCAGCTGAAGGCAGGGCAGGTCGGGGAGGATGGAGCGACGCCGGTCCTCCCACCTGCACCCCTTTCCCTGCTTGGGCAGGGGGCCATGTGCCAAGGGGGAGATGAAGAGCGGACCAGGCTTCTGGGATGTGCGGGAAGGACCCGGGGGAATACAGCCTCTGTGTCACCTGGGTTTTTTTGTTGTTGTCTTTCCCCCCCTTCCCTTTATTTTTCCTCCTGCCATCCGAAATCTTTTTTTCTTTTTTTCCTTTTTTTTTTTTTTTTCGTCTCAGCTGCTGGCCACCTTGTCTCCCATATGGATGGGGTTATCTTAGAAGAATCTCCCAGAGAATCGCTCCTTAAACCTCCTTTTGTCTTGGGGGTTGAAAAGAGCATTGTTGTGCATGAAAAGGACCTAGACAAAATCCGCACTGTTTCAATTCAGGACTGTTTAATCAGTCCCTAGTGACAATTTTATGGGTTTTAGGCGGTACAATAGTATCTTTTAAAACCTTGTGGCCTTCATGAAAACAAAGGGCTTGAATTTTATGGGCTTACAACTCCAATTAGAACAGTGCCAATGTGCATGGGAGATTATCAAATTTGTATCATAAAACCCCTTTATAATAAATGATTGCTGGAAGCTGGGGAGGGGCGGGGGGAGAAGGGACCCGGACTTCAAGCAATGGACTTTGTCGCATGTAGTTTCAAAAGTGCACATGCTGCTCTCCATTTTAACTCTTTGCAACCCAGCTATGCAGCAGGATCAGCCGTGGAAATAGTGTGACATCGTCATTAGAAACGGAGACAAAGACAACAGGAGAAGACCCCTCCTCCTCAGCCCAAATCCACCCTCCGCCAGCTTGCCGAGGGTTTGGCAGCATCGCACCCGGAAGGCTCCCTCCCCGGCTCCTTGGTTATCTGGGCTACTCTCCTGTCCTGGAGCCCACACATGGCCATAGGAAGCGTCTGTAAAATGGGGGGTCTTCACTATATTACTGCTTTTACCAGTTATTGGCTGTGCGGGTGATGACAGAGGGTGCTAGGGTGTGCCTTCCCTTCCCAGCCCCAGGTTGCAGTGATTTCCTCCAGGGACCGGCTGCAATGTCCCCTGATGCGGGTTTCTTTACGCAAAATGTGCGGTTTGTGAGCGTTGCCTTTTACCAAGCTCAGGGAATGGAAAAGGTGCAAAGGCTGAACTCGTGTCTTTGCAAGCTGAGGGGAGGTAACCGCAACAGGGGCGCAGGGAGGATGATAGAGTCAGGTTCAAGTAGTGAGAAAAGCAGCCCCCTTAATTTGATACATCCAAGTAGAAAGAAGAATGTATTAAATAATGAGTCAATTCAATACACTATGGAGATTTACAGTAAAAAGAAAAAGTCTTGTGAAGAAGATAGGGTGGGACTGAAAATATTTTTCCTGATAGAAACGAATGAATCCATCTAAACTTTAAGTGTATTTAGCAAGGAAAATTGATTTGTTAACCTTACCAGTGGTTAAGCTGTTTCTAGGAGATACATCTTAACATATGTCGTTGATAATGGCTTTGAGGAAAAAGGAACCTACTGCCTTTCAGTGTATTTTTTGTTACTTTGGCATGGTTTTTAATAAGGCACAAAATCATCTCAGTTGTTGGTTGTTTTGTTTGGGTTTTTTTTTCCTCCTCCTCAAAGGGGTGAATGCACACACAATCTCTGCCTCTTCTCCCTTTATTTTGCTCCACCAGGTCTCACTGTTACTTTCACCCTGCAAACAGGCTTGTGATTTCACTGAACCTAATGAATAAACATGCCATGATCAAGACCTAAATGCCATCTTCAGCTAATGAAAAGCATTGCTAACATCTTCAAACATCTTCCCGGGTGCTTTATTCTTAGTCAGTAAATAAACTATTGACTTTGCAAAGGCCCAGCCCTGTTTCAGTGGGAGCCCCTGGGCACAAGTTTGTTAACTCAGAACTAAGGCATTAAAAGAAATCACTAGACTGTCTCCAAAAAATGGACAATAGTTCTGAAAGAACATATAATCGAGCTTCTTTGCAATAATTTATGAATGAGTTGAGTGTGCCCCTGCCAATGCATGTCCACCGTTAGTCGTTGGATGTACACAGTATACATTTTAAAAGTTGCATCAGATGAAAAACATCAGCTCCCAAGCCGAACTCTGCCATGCACCAAAATAAATTCTCTTATCACCGATTTAGGAAAGGCTCCTGGCAGCCTTGCAGTATGTACGTCTGGGTTAATAACCCATCTGTACTGTTCTGTTAACTAAGTGCAAGTCAGGTCTGTGGAAAACCTTTGGACTTTTCAGTCCATCCTACCTCGATAGGAGTAAGACTTCCACCCCTGGTCAGAGCTCAGCTGATGCTGGAGGGGACAGTGACCTCACTTTGCTTTCAGAAACCAGTGGTACCCAACACTTTCTGTGGAAGAGCACAGGCCTGACTCTCCCTGTACTCAGTGCCCTTCACAAGCCACAGTTCATTGACGAAGGTAGTGTCTTACTGGACTCAAATGATGGATAACTGCTGCTTCTTGAGAAGATGGGAACAGCTAGGATACAAGGAATAGCAGTTTCTGAGCCTTACTAATGGCACTCAGCCCTTTCATCAAAAGCCTAGATAGCACATTTTCCTTTTCCTCAGCTGGTGCTTCCAACCCTTGAGCATCGATCCAGTCCCATACATATTGGCCATCAGGTAGTACACTCATTCCAGAATTCCTGCCATGACCAAAGAACTGCAAAGCAAAGACTCCACTCCATCTATTTGGCATAAAAAAAATCAGGCGAAGAGTCAAGTGCCACCAGCATCAGCAATGACAGAAAGACTCCAGGCACCTCATGTAACTTCCAGGAGGCTTCTAACTCATCTTAGTTAAAAGAGAATTTCCTGTGGGAAAGGAAGCAGTGGATGCAGAGTTGCCCATGTCAGAGAAGTTGCTTTATGCTCCTCAAGCATAAAGCTCTGCTCAAGTATCATGCAGGAGTAGAGTAGCTCAGATCAGCAGTAACTAACATTATTAATATGATAAAAAATTACTTACACATCTACAAGATTATCAGGCATAAGAGATCTCTGCCTGCCACTAAGCACAGATTACTAAACTATGAGATCAGCGTTACTTTTCATCATATTCAGGCTTACAATTGCATTCTGAACAGTGAAAGCAATCAGCTCTCTAGACTGAGGATGTTGGTAGTTGGGCCAGTTTTCATTCTGTTTTCTCCAGTCCTCCTCTATTTAAAAGAGGTCGTGGAGTGTGTTGGAAACGTACCCTCCAAAGATAGGTCTCCCAAGCAAAAATTGGGACACCTCTCTCCAGATCAGTGCTATACCTTTCTTTATATTCAGGACCAAGATGGAGAACGAATCCATTTCAGACATCTAGAGGTCTCAGACTGCCTTCCCGAACAAAAGGAGACCAAATCATTTAGAGACAATGTCATGTTAGTTACTTCTTCATAAGCCTTTGCTCTATCTAATGCTTAAACTTGGGAGTTAAATATCCTCTTCAGAATCTGGCAGAATTTGGCTCTGGATGAAGAATACTTTAAAAGAGAAAAGGAACAGAGAGAAACAGGAAAAAGATATAGACAAGCCAGCAGCAACAATGAAAAGCGTAAATCTCCTCACCAGTTCTGGAGCCCAGAGGGTGCATTTCCACGGGACTGTCCGTGCTGCTTTCGAGCAGTCAGCCAAACTCCTCAGGCGCATCTGACATGCAGGACAGTTGTGCTCACCAGTTCACAGTGTCCCCGAGGACAAAAATGATTTCTTGACATTCCCAACAGCCACAACATTTTGCTTTGCAGTATTTGTTGGCAGGAAGCATCAGACTTTGTATGCTGGGAATGCAGTTTTCCTCTTACTTCCTTATTTTCCTGTTGTGGGTGGATGGGAGATTTGGTACTAAGTTAACGACTTTATGATATTCAACACTAATCATGATTTTACTAAATCATAAATGTAGCAACTTAAAAATATATAGAAAATACCGATCTGGAGAGAAAAAAAGTATTTTTATAAAATAGACTGATTTATGTAATTGCATATAAATTATATAGTCAAATTTCAGTATATTGGTGCCATGTTGGGGTGTTTGCATGCCTTACCCCATACACGCTACATGTATTTAGGTAAATCATGTCTGTCTTTAGCTGTGATAAAAGAGCAACTGAGAAGAAAAGATACTACTGATATTTCTCCATATGTGAATACTGTGGAAAAAGACTGAAGATCACTGCCATCTGTTGTATCTCCGCTCAGACGTGTGACTATTTGTGTTAACTGCTGTTTTCATAAAACCTGTATAGATCCTTTTACTTCTTGTTCCTACTACTGTTGTCTTTCTATAGCCATTTTTCAAGGCTTGTATCCTGTCTTTGATGTCTTCTACACCTATCCCATACGGGCATGACTTTCCAACATTGCCAGACAAAGTAAACTCCCCTGAAAAGGCTGCAGCCCAGTATGGAAAGGTGCCCAATAGCTAGTGCAGTGCTTTTCTGGAAGCTGTTGACTTGCCTCTTTCTGTTGTTTGTGTGCATTCACGTAGAGCTCCTAATTGGACACATCTGCTCTCTGCAAAATACAGTATCATCCGTGATGATTGCTTTGCCATCACACTTCAGAAAATGCATCTGCTGCTGCTAGCTGGGCACTGGCTGGGGGCTCCTCCTGATTTCTTCCATTTCCCAGTTGCTTTCAGAGAGCACCATGTTACCAAACGTCCTTCTGTGCTATTCGCACGTACAGTTACAAGACAGACATGACTGCTTTTACTCAGCTCTTCCCTTTCCTTCCCCTACATCGGCCTCAGGACACCATGCCGACGTTATTGTTTGTGTCTTCAGTGTTGAAATTCTGCCTTCATCACCACAAATATTTCTTCTGTGCCTGGTTTACCTGCCTTCCACTGAAGGTTGAGATTGTGTTAATATTCTTCCCTTCCTCATCTTTTCTTTTTAAACCAGTAATTTAGCACTCCATTTTCTTTACTCATGTCTAATATAACAATCTGGAGGAACTAATTTTACCACTGAGTAATCTTCAGACCCAGTTATCTAACCAGTTTTCACAGTATGTGTATGTTTGTGATTATTTTAACATCTGTCTATTCAAATTTGGCTATTGAAAATTAACGTCATGCTTCAAAGTAACCTAGAGTTTATTATTGTTTTCTGCTTTGGGTACTTTAGTTTTAAATGTGTCTCTGGCAACAGAGAGTTGAATTTTGGGCACACTGAAATTTGAAGCTACTACAGGAGTACTGTTCTGGTGTCTACATTTTAAGAAAGGTGTTGAAGTACTCAAGAGCCATCGTGCAAGAGCTGCAGGAAAGGTGAAGGCTTGGCAATCATCCTGTGCAGTGAAGGTTGGGGTAGGTGTCCTGTCTATTCTAGCTTATCAAAGACACTGAAGAAGCAACCTAAGTTAAAGCACTCACACAATAAACACAAATTTGGTCATAAAAGGCTCTTCAGTTTAGCTGGAAAGTTTAACGAGGTCCAACAGTTAGATAAAGCCTAGTTCAAAATCTGGCCTGACTTCTAATCAGTGATAATTATTAGCCATTTTTACCACAACTTGGTAGGAAATGCCCCGACTCTGAACATTTTTAATGAGATATTTAAACAAAAATTTTCTAGTTTAATCATAGATGTTGGCCTTGTGTTGAGAGTTAATTCCAGGGATTCCCATGGCTTGTATTGTATTAGAGATGACAGTGCTTGATCAGAAGAAGCCAGAACGGCCTCTGTCATCAACCCATGTAAATTATCAGCATCCTCGGGCTACTTTAATTTCAGCTGATCATGAAAGAGCCCAATCAATCAGTATCGTGGCGGTGGTTTGAACTACACCAGATATAGCTGGAAAGCTCTTCAATGCTATGATTGCATGTGCTAGCTCACAGGTAAATGGCTTGTCTAGAAGAGTTGCTGAATTAGGGGTAGATGCAGCTGTGAGGGTGGTGGTGGGGCTGAACAACAGCACGGGGCTTCTTGATAAATCTGTGCCCAGCTGCACATGACACTCTCTGTGTCTGCGTTTCTAGCAGCACCCACCTACCAGTTTGCAGACATCCTAGGGCAGCGATGCTACCAAAAGGCCAGATCTCTACCCCTCTGCCCAGCACCTTTTTCCCTCTGCTATGGCAGCATGAAGATCACCCAGGTTGTCTCAGTCCTTTTGGTCACTGTCCTTTCTCCCTTTGGCACTGACTTCACAGAAAATGGGGGCTGCTAAAGACATCTTCAGACATCTTCCCAAGGGCACCTTGTAACAGCTGGGAAAAAGAGCTGAAAAATCAGGAGGCTGAGGAAATGTATGTGTGACTCTCTGTTGCTTTTTCTTTCCTCTTCTCTTCCTCTCTGCACCATCAGGCTATGCCTACTATAGAATCAGGCCAGTAGCTGCTCCTAACAGCCTCACTTTGCATTTTTTGCTATTGTCACTGTACCAGCCAATCATGTAAAAAATGATATATTGACTTGGCAGGTGCTTCTGTTTTGAACATGATTAAATAACTTTTTATTGTCATCTTCAAAGCATTTTTATGGTCATTTACTGAGTGAAAGGGGCTCTGATTTTGTGAGCATCTGCCAGAATATGTTTGATCCTGTCATCATTTCTTCAGAAAATCACGCGCCTGTAGCTAGAGTGCAAGATACGGTAAGTGCATGAATTGTCCATTGCACTCTGCACTTACAACACTGCCTTCATTGTCAATGATAACAACAGCAGGGGAGAGATCTTGGGAGTTAAGCTACCTGCTGTTTTCTCCTTGATGTTTGAGCTCTTGGATGCTGCATGAATCTCAGAGATGCAAAGAGCAGCTTCTTTGTTGATGCCCTATTTCATTGGTTATTTAAACATGGTATGCTGTTTGTAATTAAAGCTGACTAAAAAGGAGGATTTCCATTTCACAGGAGATGCTGGGTGTTTTGTTGTGTATCAGCATGGCAGTATTACAGCACTGATGGAGACCTGGGCCGTGCTTTGCTGCTGCTGCTCATGGAGCTGCTCTGCAGACCTCCACTGGGCACCCAATTTTAAGCTCCCATCGCGTTCCCACATATTGAGCAGAATTCACATGTACCCCTCAAATGTCCCACTTCCACTGAATCAGCACTTTCCTGTGGAAAACCAGTTAGAGCACTCCCTGTCAGCATTATCTATCTATCTATGCAACAGCCTTCATTGACCTTCATGGGGGCTTACAGTCCCTGTGCACATCAAAATAGAAGTACTTCTTGCTAGCTGAGTTAGGCTAGTAATATTGTGTGGATGAAGCAAAGAGAGTTACAAGTAGCACATCTTTGTTTAAATTTAGCAGTAACCAGCTGGCCACATTCTGTAGGAAGCAGGAAGGGAGGATTCATAGGGAGGGAGGGATCTGACGGAAAATCAAGCAGAGGCTATAAAAACATTTCTTTAAAATGGCAGCATAATGAGAAAGGGATGCCAAGCAAAGAGCTTACTGATCATCTGTGTATCACTCTTATAACATACTCCAGCTAGCTCAGCCCTCGGTTCGGAGGGGGCATGCAGGTGTTAGGAAGGATCGCTTCCCACACATGGTATTTTCTGCAGGATTCTTTTGCACAGACAAAACTTATTTGTACTTCATTACCACCCTCTGAGACAGGCTGTTAAAGGGCAAGGTGAAAAAGGCAAAAAGTTGAAGAGTATGAGAGGGTCAGTATTCCTGAGAACAACCAAAATGAGTCTGAGGCTTGACTCTCAGAGGAAACCTATGGACTAACTGGTTGCATCTTTCCCTCATTTTCATACCCCTGTGTCCCTCAGGACTGCTGCTTCTCAACCATTGCTCTGCCATCTGTGTTTCTTTCGATGCTGGCTGTGCCACAACTGCCCTCCTCACCTTTGACAGCCATTACCTTTCCCCTCACAAAATTATCAATAAAGAAATGAAGTTCATATAAAATCAGTTCTCATGGAACAATTTGAAAGACAAAAGAGGCAGTTAACAATAATGGCCTTTGATATGGCAACAAAACAGCTCCTCACATCAGGAAGGCAAAACCATTTGCTTTCAGGACTTCTTTCTTTTGGTTGGGAATGTCAAAGGAAGGAGACTGTAGGAGATATCTAACACTCCCATGAATATCTCTAACGAAGGAATATTTCTTGGCTATATTAATGTGTTTATGCTTATGAGTCTATGCCACATTTTCAAGACCATGCCACACAAGTATTAAAAATCAGCGAGTCAGATCTCTGCAAAAATCATGAGGCCGGTGAAAAGAATCATGAGATTTAAAAAGAAAGGGATAACCATTTTTTTGCCTCCCGGTTTCTTTTTGAAGAACAATTTTGTTGCATTTTAAATGTTTTTGGATCTATTTTCTCTTTTCAAAAGAGCTTGTTAAGCTCATTGAGAACTAAAATGGCAAGTGTTTGTGCATTCTGTCACTTCATCATTTGACTTCAAGAACTGGGCCACTGAAAAAATTACAGTGGCAGTCCTGTGAAAATCATGAGAGTTGATGAATTCTGCATTTTCAAAGGCAGGCCCACCCTGCTGTAAAATGATTTGTCCCTCATGTGGTTAGCTCTGGGTCATTTGGAACAGCCTCCATGAAGTTGCAGGCAACCATGCCATAAATGTGGAAAGATCCACAGGACTTCCACTGTGCACCTTTCTCAGGCCAAAAGCCACATGGTATTCCCCAGACCCCCTAACACCTAGCACCCTAGGACACTTGTACATTCTAACAAGTGTTAGACTTCTTACATTAACAGCTAATGCCCTACTGTAAAAAAGAAGGAAATCAAGGGGAGAGAGAAAGCAAATGAAAGAGAGAAAGAAGAAGAGAACATGCACATGGAAAGGGACAAAGCAAGAGTACATTGTCATGGGGTAGCTATATACAGCTCTTGGGAGATCTGGAGCCTCAGATGTGACCACTGCAGGGACAGGTGATGTGCAGGTGAACTGGCTGAAGTGGCACAAGAAATGCAGCCATTGACTGCGTGATTTTGTGTGCTCTGTAACTGTGAGGCAGTGCCATGGTACCAGCATCCTTCAAACATGTCCCCTCAACCTGGTCCTCTGCTGTGCCCCCACTGGGGCTGGTTGGGAAGCCAGTCTTCTCCTCATGAGAGTTGAAGGTGATGGAGAGATTCACCCTGGTCTCCCAGGGTACGTGCCTCCTATGCTTGCTAGCTCACAGGACTATCCCAAACAGGTTTCCTCTTACTTTTCTGGTCACCTTTCTGGGTGCCTTTGGCTATTTGATCTGACTTTGTGAAGCCAGAGAAGCATATATAGGGCAGGTTGTGTGCAGGAAGAGTCTGACTCAGAATATTTGCTGGGACTTCTTTCTTAACCGCTAAATATTGTACAGAGTAAAAGCATTGGGGTTTTTCCACCTTGCTAATCAGGAAAGAGGTAGATCTTAGCAATGAGACAATTATGAAAATCAGGAAGCAATTTAATTGTCTGAAAACAGCTTAATTAGAAAGAATATAATTTTCTTAAATGATAGTAATCATTTTCCTGGGGATTAAAGAATAGCAGATCTTAACTTCAAGGAAAATACGTTTTGCTATCAGAAACCAAATGTTTGAAAGAATAATGGAAATAAATAAGTCCATCTTCCCCCAGGTTCTCTTAAGCATTATTCATATGGGAACCTTTTCCTTTTTTGTTTACTATGTAGATATACCATCAGTATTTATCTACAGCACAATAGCATCTAAGCCCCTCAGCAGGAGGAGGGCTCCACATTCCGGTAGGAGCTCTCTAAATATATGGCAATATACTGTCAGAGCCTCCCTCACAGTCCAAAAAAGGGGAAAAAATAGTGCAGTAAGCAAGTTAAATGCATTGAGCCATCCTTGACTGCTTAAAGATACCTAAACCTATTGGGTTTATTTGAATAATACAGATTAGTTTTGAGGGACAGAGCAGTGGAAGAGTATAGAAGATACCCACGTAGGGGTGAGGCATGTATTGTAGGTAGATTAGCCAAGGATGAAGTGTTGCTGGACACTTCACACTTCGGAAAACTAGCCCTTGACACCATTAGGGACGTACTTGGAAGCCTAAGTATACAGTCTAAAAACGCCTACATTGACCTGTAGTTTTAGAGTGATAGTTAAGGCCTGTCTCATTCAGGGAAATGCTTAAACACCTGCTTAACTTCAATTTAAAGTTCATGGTCTGTCTCATGCTTATCCAGAGGCTGTTTCCTAGGGGAGATAAATAATAAGTGTTACATATGCAAATATATTTAAATGCATTTTTATTTGCAAAGTCAAACCTTCAAAAGCCAGGACATTCCAGAAATGAGGTAGCCCCTTGGGCTTATTTACTCTGACATAGTCTTTAATCAACCGATCACACTGAATTTCTCCTATGAGATCTCTGCCTCATTCAGTGCACAGCACAGCTGGAGTCCCTTTAAAAGGCAGTTGCTCAATGTTTTGTATTTTTCATGCTCTTCACATTATTTTTCCCAAGTTAAAACATGCACAGACGACAGAAAACCTTTTCTATGTCCTGTCAATAACATGATGGCAAGATGGCTGAGCTAATCTATCAGCTTGTTGCTGCTGGAAGGGCCATCCTATTCCCTTCTCTCTTCCCATCCCTGGCACCCCAAGCGTAAGACAGAATGTGAGTGGGAAAGGCAACCATAAAAAGCAGCCCATGTTCCTTTGAAAAATGGGCCTTTAAAAAATGCATTTGAATACTGCCACAGGAAAGTGGCACATCAAGGACTGAAAAATACTGGTCCTACAGAAGGAATAGGGAAAAGATAGCTGGGAAGCCCTGGGTCTGAAAGTCATCTAGTGAACCAGGAGTTCACTGGAAGCTGCCAGTACAACTATGGAGTAGAAAAGGCTAGTGTAATCCTTGGATTCTGAAGAATGAGTTGGAAAGCCAGAGAAAGAAAGCAATTATTTCTTTCCACCTCTGGCTCTGATGGGATCAGTGCTAGGTCACTATGTCTACTGGCTGTATCCATATTTTCAAAACACATTGCAGGAGAGCATGCAAACAAGAGCCACAAAGTAGTTCAAGAAAGATGAAAATAAAAGGATAAAAGACTTTAAAAAAACATTTCTACTGGGCTTAGCAGAAACAAGATTGCAAGATTATTTCATTATTGCATAAAGATCTCTTCCCAGAGACACATGGGGTTAGTATGCTGATTATTATGTGAAGAGACATAAGGGATTTTATTTCTGAACCCTCTGCAGTAAGAGGGCTGATCCACAGGATCAGCTGTGCTCTAGTCTTCCTAGAGGCAAAAACCTCTTCAATCTAGGGCGGAAAGGCATAACAAAAATGGAGGCTGAAAGCCAGACAAATCCAAACTTGGAGCAGGGCACATTGTTGGAAGTGTCAGGGTAATTAGCTAATTTTATCTAAATTTTAAAGAAGACTGGAGGCCTCTCTACAAGGCATGTTTAAATCACACTCAAATCACTCAAGGCTCAAGACAGGTCTTAACAGCAACATAAAATGGCTACTGATATATAGAAGGCTGGACAAGATGATTCATTGCTTTCTGGTTTTATTCTTGTCTGTGTAAACCAGTGCAGAAGCAATGCTAGTGATAAGTCTGCAGGGCACAGCATGGCTCTGAGTCCTGTTTTGCAGACTGGATCCTTGGAGTAGGCAAGCAGGAAGACTTTGAGGAGAACTGCAGAAAAGAGGATCTAACCCTGCTTTCCAAGGCAAATTCTAACTCAAGCATTGCATCTTAAATCTTAACCTTCCCACTCAACCATTGTGATTGGAGAAGCTGTTGCTTTGGCTTGTATTTCTTGTTGTAAATCAGGTTCTTTTTCAGGCTGAGTAGCACCTTTCACCAGCAGTGCTCAGGCTGAGACTAAACATCCTACTTGTAGACTAAGTCACTACTTAATGCAAGAATGGCTGTGGCAGAATCTGGCTGCAGCTCTGCTCTTGTGTTGAGGAGCACTTTAGTCACCATCAGCCCTTGTTTGTTTTCATCAGAGAATCACTTATGGAGTCAAGAAGTTCTTCATGCAGGCAAGCAAGATCTAGGAAAATATATTATGTAAAATGTGTCTTAAATTACGTTGAAAGGAGTCCTTTTAGCCACAGAGGTTCCTAACTGGTTATGTGAATGCTGCAGTTTAGTGTTTATCCTCCATGACTTCTTCCTGCCTGGGGGCAGCACACCAAGCTCAGTGGCACGGAGTATGAAAAGCTCCTCCGACACCTGCTCAGTCTCACTGAATTCTTTTTAAGACCCCAGTGCAAAAGCATTGCTTTGGTTTGTCAAACTGAAGTCGTGGGATTCCCACCTTTTTTTGCAGGGTATTTCTAATTGTTTAATGCCTTTTCTGAAGTAGAGCAGGCTTTTTGTTGGTATTTTGGATTCCCTTACAGAATATGGATTCCCAAGCACAACCACTCCTTGCAAAGAGGCTGCCTGTGTGGAAACCGAGGGAGAAGCACAGTTGTAGGAGGGAAAAGGAGTGTAGTCCAAGTCTGGTTGCCCATGCCTTGAATGCTAGCTGAGAATGTACCATCTCCAAAAGCAAGTGTCTCACGAGGGAGCCAGTGCAGCTGCATTCTTACCTTGTACACAGGCTGACAACCATGGTGGGAACAGCTCTGCTAGTGGGACCCACAAGGATGAAAAAGCATGATTAGTTGACAGACAAAACAGACAACCTCAGGGCATCTCTGGGGATGTTAAACTTCCGCAGATAACTTTGCAGAAGCAAGCCCTGGCCCTTTACACTCTGCTGGGACTGGCACAGCCAAGGATGGAGGACACAGAGACTTCCTATGAGAGCACTTGCACCGGCACCTCCAGATCTGGAGGGTCCAAGTTCACAACCTGGGGAAAAGAGCTGACAGACATTTTTGCAGGGGTTGAACTGTGCAATCAGAGAATGTGATTCCCACTGAATCATGGAGTTGGGCAGTCTGTAATCTCAGTAAGAACAGCAAACTGCTGTTAATCTGCACAGAGGTGAGTGGGAACACATGATTTCCAGACAATTTATATTACATGATCATGGAAACTGTACACTGAGATAAGCATGGGCAGTGAAAGCAATGGTTATAGCTACAGAGCAATACTAGAAATCTCTTCCTGTGGGCATGAGTAACCTATGAGGACACTTCTGTTTGCCTTGGTGGAGGCAGGTCAGCACAGAAAGAGCTATCCTACCCTTGCTGGAACATGTTCCGAGGTAAACAGAGCATCTACAGAAACCCAGAACAAACCAGAGACTTAACAGAGCACTGGAGTGAATTTCCAGCCTCGTACAGGAGGTGTTGCTCAAACCGCCCAGGCCAAATGTTTCTCCAGTTTGTGACCTTAAGACAAGGTTCTGGCACAGCAGCAGGTAGACAAGCCATCGAGCCACTGCACCACCTCAGGACAAGTACCGTTCAGTGTTAGTATCAGTGGTTACTAGTATTTGTAAGAGAAGGACCTACCAAGGAACTGTGAGCTAAGGTATAAAGATATCATTACTCCTAAACAGAAAATTGAATATGAGGCTACACACACTTCTGAGATTTTGATATGATGAGGTGAGAATCAGCAAAGACTCAGAAAAGCCAGTTATTGTGGAGTTGCTGAGCATAGGGTGACACAGCTGGGCCACTAGAAATGGAAGCAGAAACCATCGGCATGCCATGGACTACAATACAGGTTGTACAAGCCTGAATAAAGCAAATCATATGATAGGGCTGTCCTGATCAAATAAAAAAATGCTGCAGAGATGAACCCCGCTGCTATGGCCAGGCAAGGAAGCATATAAGAGAGTTTTTGCCTAAGAAGGCTCAGCAGTTTATCTTTCCAGGTATAAGAACAAACCTTATAAAGTGGATACAGACTTTAAATAAGGAGTTGGAAGCATGGCTGAGTGAAGCTAGAGGATGGGTAGGCGAATATCTCATGAACCATTAGCATGGAACAGTATTAAGTATGCTAAGATTGAAATGAGAAGCCTGCTTATGTAAAGCTGACAGCTTTAAAATCTCATAAAAGCCCAGTGTGATGCTGGGAACAGGCCAGAACAGACTGATTTGTGTGTAATTGTAGGTGGCCACAGGAGATGGCTACTCCACTGCAGGGAGGATATCAAACAAGAAACTGGAGGCATGCTGCAGTGTTCAGACCACTCACTCTGCAGTAAAATTAAAATTAATCAGGGCCAAATGAAAACTTCCCACAATATCTGCCTTGAAATACTGACAAGCAGGATGAGGGCAGCATTGGCCAATACTCTCACAGCCAAGTGAAAACCTAGAGGAAGGACTCATCCCCAGAGCATCCCAGGTCAGGGATTTGTGAGCTGCTGGACCAAGATCCTCTTTCAAAAAAAAGGAAACTCTGCTGCTACATGATGTGTCTGCTTCAAGAAAAAAAGCCAAGCAGCAAAGCAGATTTGGGTCCAGCTATCAAAGCACAAAATGTAATGATGACCTGGTGAGGCATCCCCAGTTCCCAGCCCTGTTTCTTAATTCAGTCTGGCCAGACAAGATTATGCTGCTATTTTAGAATTAAAATGGGATGAAGATAAGTCAGTGGCAGGATCATCACATCAGTAAGGGACACTGAAGGGGCCAAGATTTTGATTTTTTGAGATAATTAGGCAACTGGATGTCTGGCCTTTTAGCCCTTTGCAGAAGGCTACTCTCCTTCCTCAGCAAGTGTTGACACCTCTGAAAAAGCCTGCAGGTTTCTCAGCCCACCTGAAGGCCAATCTTCTTAATAATTTTCTTTCTCTTTTCCAAACTTTCATTTTCCTCCTTATTTTCCTTCTTTTTACTTTTATATTCCATCAAAAAGCACTCACAACTATTGATATGGTGACTTTGCTGCTGTTTGTTCCATTTTAAACAGGTGGGGTTTTTTTTCAAAAACATTGAATGAGAGATTATGTTTGATGTAAAAATATTTCTACGCAGGGTATTTAAGTATGTAAGTTTTCTCATAATTCTCATGCAGTACTACCTGAAATGAGGAGGAAAGTTCCCCTGATTTAACTGTATCGACTGGACTCTGTACAAACTTCCTGATGTAAAAAGATTAATATCCTGTGTATGGGAAGTCAGCCCTGCATCCAGAAAGCAGGGCCCCAATGCTCGTTATGAAAGATACTTCCCAAGAAAATGAATGCAAATTACAGTTAAAATGCTAAATTACGAGCTCTATAGCTGGATTGTTATGTTCTACTGCAGTACAAAGGAAGAGATATCTTTTCCTGTGAATTAAAAAATGTTGCCATTATGCAAAAATCCCTCGCTATCTGCCTAATCCCCTAGAGGGCAGTATGACCTAAAAATAAATTAAACTGAGCCAGGCAATTAGGATTTTTCAAAGGCTGGTTATGTTAAATAAGAGTGCGTTTCCTCCTTCCTCTGACAAACTGGCACAAAGGTGCAAGAAATAGGGAGATACTCACAGTTTCCAAATTATATGAGAAAATTAATGTAGTAAAATGAGCAGTATCAGCCTATATTAATTTCTTTAGCACACATAATACGTATATTTAATTTTGCAAAATGTCAAAGCCAAATATGTTGTACTTAAGCATCCTCTCAGGTGGTTTCCTAAGAGGGGTTTTATGGCTTCAATTGGATGGTCTCAGTTCCCTGTGTTAGACTTAAGATTTTGCCTGTCTCTACCACTGCATGGGCTTGATCCAGAGGAATTAAATGAAGTCGGGTACCCAAGCGTGAGGGAGGTAGGGCGCACTGGCTCAATAATCAGGCACTGCCAGGGCTTGGTGCTCTAAGGTAGCCCAAATGCTCACCGAACCACTACAATGGCCCAGTCTTCCAGGCACTTTCAGAGTCTGAATGAGGGAGGGATGTGTGCCTCCATCGAAATGAGGAAGTCTCTGTCCTGTATGCATAACTTTATATTATATAGTATATGAGGATCACAAAACACCTTTACTTTGCAAGCATGAGCCTTCTGTTTGATGTTAATGGAAGTAATGAGGCGCAGGTTTAAACCACCTAGTGGCTGTTTGTCTAATATAAATACAGCTCCCATTTGTGCCCAGGTCCCCATTTCCTTCCCTTGAGGAGCTCCACTTTCTGGTTTTGGGAAACTAAGGTCTGACTTCCTTAATTGCCTGAGCAGGGAGAATACACACACTCACACATGCAGACAGAGCACGTTTGGCACACAGAGCTCAACTATCATTTCAGTTAACAACGGGGGGGGGGGGGAAAACTCCAAATGGACATGAGCGTGTGAGCAGCCCCCTGCAAACACCGACAACCTTCCAGGAGCTACAACCTCTCTGTCCGTACAGACATCATGCTGGCTTTTTGTCAGTGTTTTGCTGAAAAGGGGTTTTCAAGGGCTGAAGGCTGTCTCCTGGAGATGATAACTCTGGCTGCTTCAAGAAATTGCAGAAACTGAAGCCAGAGGACTAGTAACAGCCACTAATTTCTTGAGCAGCAGATCCCGCTCAGTTAACAGGCTCCGTAGGAGCAATAGTCAGTCATCGGGAACCTTTTGATTGAAGGCTTTTCTAGCTGGCTGAAAATAAGATGGACAAGGAAGGGTAATGGTCCAGGATGACTTGGTTTGAAATAAAGTGGATGGAAAAAGGGACAAAGAAGCCTTCTAACAGAAAAGTGCCATGGAGTTGTGCACATTTTTATGCTGGTGTCATTGCAGAAAGTATTTTTTATTTGTACTGGTCCCAGACCTGCTTCAAGACAATTATACAGATTCTTTGAATGGGGAAGAACAAAATACGTGTATCTGCAGATAACTGAATTTAAAAAAACAGGGCTTGGTTGTAATCAACAAGGATTGACTCGGTATATTCAGAACTACTTCATTCATTCCCCTAAATCCAACAGCAAAATATGTTTTGAGACCAGTTATACTGCATACAGAAACACTCCGATACAACAGCTATTAGGTTCCTGGAATATTCTTTTCATAAGAAAAAAATATTTCTGAAGAAGTAGCTGGCAGGTACATAAAAAATTACTTACATTGCTAAGTGTGACTGTTGGATCTGATGACACGTTTTAGGTTAACTAGTTTACATTTCTTTTGAAGTGAATTTCCTAGCGACAATGTTTGCACTATTCACCTGCCTCATCAACGCCTGTTTAGAATACAGTGCTTAATACAGTTTTTAACCCATTATAAAGCCATGCACAGATAATTTAAAATGATCATAACAACTAACAAACACGTAATCAAGGAGCTCTTAAAATGTATTAAAATTCAGGTCTCTTGCTATTAGCAAAACCGCTTCATTAACATATTAAGACAATGTTCATTTGATAATTAGCTTCTGTTTTCTTTGCATCCTGGCAGTTAAATCATCCCTATGAAGCCAGACAGGAAAAGTTTATGCTTCTGCAAGGTGTCTTTGGTGAAGTCTAGGTTGCCTTCTCATAATTTTTAATCAACTTCCCTATTTTCTTCTTTTTGTACTCTATTTCTGAAATGTTGCAGATTAAAGCCCACTTCCACGGTGAATGTGGGTGTTTACAGCTCTCAGGGCTCAGAACGAGGAAAACATTGGGCCCCTTTTCTCCCTTGGACTCATGCTACTGTGGTAACACAGGGCTCAAGGGAAAGAACTTGGGAATTCCTTGCGTACGCTGTCCGTGGCACGCTTGTGCCCCATGTAGAGCTCAGAGCCTGGCAGAGAAGAAAAACTAACAGGTCAAAGTCCACAGACTGAGAGTAGGATCATTGTTCTCCATCCTTTCCCTAATCACTAGTTATTCATTCCAAACAGTATTTTTCAAGAAAAAAAAAAATGGGCCTGTTATTTAAAATGGATTAAAAAATATTTCAATCCCAAGAATGGGGCATTTGATTTCAGATTTTTTCTGACTTCAAATGTCGGCTACATCTGCTGAGACACCACTGAGCTGCACATGCAATGTCCCATACGTGCAGTCTGTTCCCACTGCAGCAATAGCCAATGGAAGTAGCTTATTTATAGTGAAGAAAGAAGAGAACATGGATTATTTGCGTGAGACTGCTCCAGCTCATGCCCTGGATGCATCCCCCACCCACCATCACATCACCAGCCATTTCCAGGGAAAGCTTCTCATCCTCTCTCACAGATTTGCAATAAGTAGGAAGCCTGGCATTACTGAATATACAAACTAGACCAAGTGGTTATAACTTTCTCTGATATATATTTAATTTGAATATGTTCTTAAAGCTAAACAGTAATTAACTACGTGTTCTACACTTTGAAATAGCAGATACTGAATGCTTCAAGTATGAGTAGTAGGGTGGCAGAACTGTCCAGAAGGATCTCACAAGATGGCGTGGCTGGGTACTAAATAGCAGATGAAATTTAGATGAACATTAAGTGATGCACATAAAAAAAAAAATCCTATGATAACTTCACATATAATATTATGGATTCAGAGATGACTACTCAGGAATGAAAGGTTATAACAGACAGTCCTATGAAAATGCCATCTCAATGCTTAGTAACAATGTTAAAAATGCTGAGGAAAGGAAAAGAGAACAAAAGAGAAAACATAATACCATTGTATAAATTCATTGTACATCTGTACACTAAACACTATGTACAGTTCTGGTTGCCCTTCTCAAAAAGGACATAGCAGAATTGGAAAAGGCTCAGAGAAGGTTGGCACAGGTACGAAATTGTTCCCCTACAAGGGGAGGCATTTTCAGCCTGAAAATAAATAACAGAGGGAAAATATCCTGGAGGTATATAAAGTCCTGAGTCCAAGGAGAGGACAAATAGAAAGTGATGATTGTTCCTCTCCCAGTACAAGAACAAGGGGGCATCCCATGACATTGGCAGGTGGCAGATTATAAACAAACAAAAAGGAGATGCTTCTCCACACAATGTTGTTAAGAAAAAGAATTCTTTATCAAAAAGACATTGTGGGTATTAAAACTGTGCATGAATTCAGGGAAAGACTGGAAAAGTTAAAGTAACAGAAACTCATCAAAGAATAAATACCTTGTCTGGCTCAGGAGATCTTTGAGCCATAAGTTGCTGGAGATGGGAAGGTTATTTTGGCGAAGCATCACTATGTGTTTTTCTCTACCCTCTTGCTCTCCTCCAGACATCTACTGTTGGCTAGTATAGGATCTTGGTTAGGTGGACCTTTGATCTGACTAGCACTGAAGTTCTCATATTCTCACAATCTTATATCAGACGAGATTCTGCTCTGGGAAAGCCCTTACAGTAGGAATTTTGTCAGAGGTACCCTCAGACAAATTACTAGATCTGTCCAGCTTAACAGAAATGAAGTGGAGCCACCAGAGAGAAGAAAATGCACCATATAACAAACCACCATTCACTGATTTTCATTTCTTTGTTCAGACCACTTTGTGTTACTGTTTCAGATACCTGCTGTAATAATAAAGAGATAGGATAGTGTCACTGATGTCTTTTCACTATTGGTGATTTTTTAAGTACATTTTTGTTTCAATTTTTTGTTGTTAAATTACATCCACTGAATTGTACAAAACCCACAAAATTACTTTCATCCTACCACATCCACTAGCACAGACACTGACTGAAATGAATAGGGAAGAGGTTGCATCTTTTCTCATATATATGGACGCAGAAGCTAGAAATCAAGCAGAGGTGTTAGATAATCAGTCTTTGTATCTTGTACCTTAGAAAGTACTCACCTCTGCTTTGATATCAAGGGCAGCTGGAGAAGAATATCCTTTTCACCCATCCATTTGTTTCTGAGATGTGTGGGAACAGCACTCACAGAAGACAACAACCAAGAAAACAGCACGAAAGTACATGAAAAAAAGGAAAACAAAATCTTTAAGCTGATGACATGTTCCCTTCCGTTCTTCTATTGCATCACTAGGAGTCCTAAAAGGTGATTTTCTTCCCTCTTCCACATTTTCTCAAAGCCTTGCTGTGGGACTGCCACACTTCTCAGGGCATGGAAGCAGCCTTCCCTGTTCTGCTGAGAACTCGCCTTATAAAGCCCTGCAGGGATCAGCCTGGCCACCCGCTCCTGCCCAGCCCAGGCTGTTAAAGAAGGTCTCAAATCAGCAGGGGACAACCTCTTACCACTATGCTCATGAGAGCCAACTCTTTTCTTTTTCTATGTCTTGAGCAGCTATTGCACTGTTGTCTCTGTTTCTGAAGGAACCTGGACCTTGGATGGGAGGAGTTGAATCAGGTGGCTCCTGGGGGGAGTGGAGGTGAGGGTCGAGAGAGAGGAAAGCATTTTGGGAAGCAGCACAAACTCCAGCAAGTCTTTGCCTCCCATGGTATGCTGTCTGGCGGTGGCATTTGTGAAACCCACTGGCTCCTACCTATTTATGAAACCAACCGGCTCCTGGTTGCCTTCATGACAACGGGAGATTTGGACCCCCTGCCATTGCCTTTGGCAGACCAATTCAAATTCATCAGGTAGCACCCGTTAGCACTGAGGTACTCACAGTGTGTTACTGACACAGCAAGTTTCAGGTAACTTTTGGTAATTTCAGCTGGCATTCAGGACGCAGTAGGAGAACAAAGACTTTCCTCCATCTAAAAATGCAAAATATTTGACCTTGGCTCTAACAGAGCTTTGCCAGATGCTGTGATATATTTAACCTTCACTTTCAGAGTTTCAAAAACTAAGTCTTGAGGTGTTGAAAGCCCTAGATGTTTTTTAATGGAGAGTGAGAGAAAACGGCAAATCAGCCACAGAGAAGGCTCTGCCGAAAACTGCAGCTGCATCAGTGTGACTGGGTAAAAAAAATGTTTTTAAAACAGAAACTGCTGATACGGCTTTTGGTGAAGCCTCTGCAGCAGCTGTGATGGCTTTTAACTTTGAGTTTTCAGTGGGGAAAAGATGATATTTCTTGCGTTGTCATTTTTATGAATAACACAGGCGGGTTTCAAAATGTCAAGCCAGGTTGAGGAGCACATGTAAGGTTAGCTGTGCCTTGGACTGATCCAAATAGCGGGGACTGAGCAGTGTGCTGGGGGTGATAAGTACAGGCAACATAGAGGTTGTCAGTCCTCCAGCTCAAGTTAGTTTCATGACAAGCTGCTGTTGGTGTTAGGTGGCAGCGGTGACACTCAGGAAGATGTCTCTGAGCAGCTGCCTCCCAGGGATGCCAAGGTACCACATGGGGAGAACAAAGCAAAGAAGTACAAATCAAATGTGAGAAGATACCTGGTATCTCAGTGTATAGACATCCTCTTCCTTGCGTGGCAGAACGTGTGCTCTTACTTGCATGGCAGAACTGTTCAGCCTCTCGACACTCCATACAGGAGAGGGTGGCTCTGGGGCAGAGTCTCCCATGAAATCTCTGAAAAAGGAAGATTACATCTTCCCAATCAAACTCTCCTTTTGTGCAAAAAAGAGCCAGAGAAGCAGTTGGTTTCAGGCACCATGGCTCTGGATTAAAATATGCTCCTTGGAGAACAGAGGGCTGAGAAATGCTTCTGCCAAAAGCTGACTGAAGACAAAATGTCTTTGTGAAAAGTTCTGGGTTTGAGGAATGAACATTTTCAAAAAGAAATAAAACATTTCTGATTTTCTGACTAGCTTTTCTTGAATCTCTCCTAGGGAGAAGGAAAGGATTCTGCAACTCATAGGTGGTTCATATTGATCCCTCAAAAAGACCCTGAATTTTCATCCTGGGAACAGAGACACTCCCAAGAGGGGACACTTCTATGCTTGAACTGCTATTCTCTATCTGAGAGAGCTGGCAGTAATCCTTTCTTTCTTTGCATATGTAAGTTAGCAAGAATTGCAGCAGGGTTATACTACTGGAAAATACAATTCAGTTTTTCGGAGATGGTAACCTTGAACACACTCTGTTTCCCTGCTAAAATTTATTAGAAGTATGATTTGGGATTTGTTCATGTGTGAGCCAGGGACCAGGAATCCATAACAAATTTCCCCAAGTAACATTTTATTTTTCTCTTACCCCTTTCAAATTCCCTTCCTTGCTCTCCATGCAAGATTCCTAGCCCTGCAGGCAGCTGGTGGATGGAAGCAAAAGTGTGGCCACATCAACAGCGCTTCACACTAATGGCAAAAGGGAAAGATTTCCCAGAGATTGGCAAATGCCAAGGGCAGAAATCATCTATTGAAATGTAGCAAAGGCAGAAAGTCTCCTTTGTCAGTTGTTGTGGGAATAGATATTAATGTTTCAACTGCAGATCCGCTCTTTATTGACAGCTTGTTGAAATAAGAGAATTGGTCTAGTGGAGCTGGAGCTCATCCTCAATGGGAGGAAAATGAAACATGGGTACTGACTCAGTTTCCCAGTTTGGAAGACTCTGGAGGTGGCTTCTTACATTCCTGTGCTTTGTAAGTGTTTGTAGGAATGGGAAAAGAAATGCACCACCGAAGACCAAAGGATATGATATGAGACCACCGACTGACCAAGCCCAACACCCCCTCCCTGACTCAGTGCTGAGTCTTTGATGCTAAATTAAGCATTATGCTGTGTAAGATGCTTACACTTAATGTCTTTAGTCAGTATCTTTGTTTAGACCATTTTTTCTGAGTCATCGAAGTGACCTCACTAGTGTCATGGTTTAATGCCGGTAGGCAGCTAAGCACCACACAGACACTCACTCACTCCCCCATCCAGTGGGATGGGGGAGAAAATCGGAAGGGCAAAAGTGAGAAAACTTGTGGGTTGAGATAAAGACATTTTAAAATAAAAAACAAAACCAAAAACGAAAAACACACGATAAGGAGGAAAAGAAACAAAACCCAGAAAAATAAGTGATGCAAAAAACCCCAATTGCTCACCATCAACTGACCAATGCCCAACCAGCCCCCAAGCAAGGGCAGCCCCGGCCAACCTCCACCACTGGAGTTTTATTGCTGAGCACAACATCATATGGTATGGACTATCCCTTTGGTCAGTTGGGGTCAGCTGTCCCAGCTGTGTCCCCTCCCAGCTCCTTGTGGACCCCCAGCCTACTCACTGGCAGGGCACTGTGAGAAGCAGAAAGAGCCTTGACTCTGTGTAAGCACTGCTCAGCAACGACTAAAGCATCCCTGTGTTACCAGGGATTACAGTTTTCATCACAAATCCAAAACATAGCCCCATACTAGCTACTAAGAAGAAATTTAACTTCAGCCCAGCCAAAACCAGTACAACTAGTCACACCTTCGTGGTCTGAAAATCTTGAAAGGACTGCTTAGATTTGGGATAGAATTTCCATTCCTTCCTATGGGGTTGAGCAGGAGCAGGGATATCTCTGCTTCCTACGTGAGACACACGAGTTCATTTTTATTTGTATCTGGTTTAACAACTAAATTAGGTCTTCTGACACCTGCTCAGGACCTCTTCTAGCCAGGTAGTGATTCTTGTTCCAAATCTGAAATGTATCCAGTTTGCCAGGCTCAAAAGTTCATTTTTTTCCTATATAAAAATAAAAAAGTTTTATTTTCCTTCTCTAATAATTTTCTTCCCCGGAAAATTGGCATTTTGAGTAGTGCTGGGCTTTTCCTGAGTGCTTGGAGAAATAAGCAGGAGGAGGGAATGATTTCTCCTGTATAGAGTAGAGAAGAAAGAGACTCATGACCTTGAGGACTGATACCCTCTGCTTTGCCCCAGAGGACAAACCATTGCCGTTGGGATCTGAAGTCACCTGCCGTAAGTCTTGCTGCAATGGAATCAGGGATCAGAGCAAAATGGATAGAGTTGGAGCTAACTGCAGAAAGGATTTATGAAACCTGCTCTGCTACTGCTGCAAAGCTCAGAGGAGAAAAAAAAATTCCCTGAAATTTCTCACCATCTGTGTACCTGTTACAACAATAACATACTTCAATAGAAAATCAGGCAGCCTGTGGTTAAGATTTCACTGGACTATATGCAAGGGTTTCAGTGGATTTTCTTTAAGATTTGGTGGGGTTTTCAATGCTCAGTGGATTGACCTGGATTTCCTTAGAATTTTTCAGGCTATATAACATGACCCTAACAAAGGGATAAATTTGATTAGGCTCATTGCTTTTAAATTCTTTCTTTCCATACTGTCCATTTTGACTGGACACTGATTTGATTCTCCTTGTTCTTTATTTTTCCCTGATTTTCTTCTTTTGTCTGCTGCTTGAAGGCTTCATATTATCACAAATCTTCCTGAACAAGAAAAGTTTGTGTTGCAATCCTGTCAGGGACCAGCAAAATAACTCAAATTTTGGTTAACAGGCTAACTTCCCTTGTATGGGGTAATTTACTTTTCAGAAAAGAACCCCACACATTTGTACCACTGCCAATGCCAAATGTCCAAAAATTTAGGATCAGTCTCTCCAGAAATGAACTTGTCCCTTCAAAATATGAACTTGTTAAAAATAGGAAATCTCTAGCTCTTTTTCTTCCTGTTAGTCTTTGAGCCTTGTATGCTCCGTCAAGCTGTCTGTCCTTTGCAGGTATAAGAGCAAGAACCTTGCCTTAAGAAGATAAAAGAAGACTAAACTGAGACAATCATATGTTTAAAGAGATCTTGGGGTATACACAAAAGTCCAAGTATCAGATGGCTCTTGTTAGGATGACGCTGAGAGCGCCTGAATTCTTTATGCCAGGTAATGGAAAAGATAAAATGGGGAGGGGAAGAAAACTCGTGGGTTTTTTCCTCTTCTATGGCAGACTGTACCTGAACCTGACATGAGTGTGCAGCTGCCTGCAGCAGGCTGAAACAAAATATAAATGGCCGAATGCAAGAGGCAAAATCAAAACAGTTCTGCTAGGTTGATTGAATGGGTGTGCTGCACCTCTGGACGTTTGTATTTGAAAAAAATGTTGCAGAGGCACCAAGTAGATGAACAGCATTTAGCATTTAGCTTCCAATGTATTAAGATCTGCAGTCAGATCTATGCTGCTTGGAAGAACAGGGTCTGCAACCTCAGTGCACTTCTTGCAAGACTGATGGCTCCTTCTCCCAGTGACAGAAGTTCCCACTAATTGGTCAAGGTTTGTTGAAATCTAGCTGGGGAATCAGATCAGCAGTACAGAAGCAGAATCCATCTCTGTGTTGCTCGGACCTGTCCCTGAAGAGAGATTTGAACATCAGAACGGAGGCCTTTGATTTGAGGGGGAAGCAGGAGCAGAAGGCAGAGCCGTCTGGGGCAGTAGCAGCCCGTGTTGTGCTTTTGGGTGCTGGAGAGCAGGTTGGCACCAGGACACGTGCCATCCATTCCCTCCTCTCTGATTTCCTTTCTTTCTTTTTCCTTCCTTACTTCATATTCATCTTCTGTCCCTTGACCCTGTGCCCTCTCTCTGCTGTGCAGGCTGACTCTGATCCATGAGTATCCTCCTGCAGGACTTGCCTCACCTTTTCTCTCCTGCACCCTCCAACCACTGTGTGGATCGGCTGGCCTAATGCTTTGAACTTTCAACAAATGCATTTCTAGGGAGCACAGGTGAAGTAAAAGGAAAAGGAGAAGAAAAATCCTTCTTTATCCTTCCTCACTGAACAGGGTAGGAATTGAGCCGTAAGGTTTTGGGAGCCTTTGTTTCCTATGCATTGTGCTGGGTTTTGAACGCGAACCTGAATGAAATTCCACAGATGACTGTTTTTCCCAGCACACTTGGGAACAATATGAGGCCAGTATAATGGCATCCACTACGGCTTCGTGAGCATTGCAGCCATGAACGTGTTCTGATCCCCTCTCCTAGAAAGGGCTTTACTTCAGCGCATAATGTAGCCCTAAATGGAGGAAATGATGCAAAAATCCTTTAAAATTGTTAATGTTATTTAATGGTTTCACATAAAGCTGACAATTATGTGATAGAACAAAAAATATATATAGGGCAATGTATGGATTATCTTACCTTGCCTATGAAATTCTAAACTTAGCAGAAGACAAAGAAATTAGAAGAGTATGTGCACACTAATGTTCATCAGCATGTACCGGCCTTGGAGTTTTACAGGCCAAACTAGACATGACAATGCATATACACAGAATGAAGAAAATGGCAGTGGTAACTCCCAAACAGCTGCTTTTACAAAATGAGCCCTAAACCAGCATCTAAGTGAGGTCAGAATTTGTTTACTGAAACATAAGGATCTTATAATTAAACACAAAAAAACAGTGCTTCAGATTTCTCTCTGACAAGAAAGCAATGACCTCTGGATACTGATGTATATCAAGAAATAGTATTTAACACTGTAGGAACATTAATGTGTTATTTTTTTATTGCAAAGGCTGCTTGAATCATTTTGTAAAGCTGATATCATGAACTAAATATACAGAGAAATAAAGATTTTTTTTCAAGGAAAATAAAATTTCTATTCCTTCGAAAAACAACATGTTCTGGCCTGAAGTATCAGACTTCCATTTTGCCTTTTGTTATCACTCACAATAGCACTGCTGCTTGAATACCCAGCCATATCAAATGTAAGTTATTTGTATATCTCTATCCTCTCAGGAAATCTTGACCTTGAAATAGAATAAATATGTAACATGTTCATAGCTAACACCACCAGTGCTAAAAACCATAGACATTGAACAAAAACATGCAGCAGATGAGCTTGTGCAGTGCTATTTGACTCATTGTTGCAAAATGAGAAATTACAGCTTAAATGTTTTGCTGTCTTTGAATGACCCTCCATTTGTAATTGATTCAGCTCAACAGACTGCAAGTCTAAAACCATTGAGATATGGAACTTATTTGTCCCATATTTAGAGTATGCTTCAGTCACTCTACCAAAATCAAACTGCACAGGATGGGACCTTCTCTATTTGAGTGCTCTGATAATGTGCCACATTAACTTAGAGTCTGAGATGACTGGTTATTCAGGCTGAGATTTTCAGAAGTGCATCAGGAATAAACAAATCATATTTAGCATTTGTTGACCAGATCCGTAAAAGGAAGTAGATTACACATAAGACAAAACCTATAAATAAGTCCACAATGGGAAAAATAAATGGAAATCCCTTGAATGACTACTTGAGCCAACTTTGAAAATTCCCTGTAAGTGGCCATATAAGATAACAATCCTTGAAGTACCTGCACTGATAACCAAGGACATGATCAGCTGCAGTCAAACTGGTAAACCTTGAGGAATGTGATTTTTACATGAAGACTTGAAGGCCTGTGCTCCAGTGAGGACACAGCACAGACCTCTGATGGCAGGAGAGTGGGGTAAAAAAGTTACAGTACACGACATGGGTCATTCCTTTTGCCACTACACCAGCGTGAAGATGGGCTCTAGCCTTAAAGGTACCCAAAGACAACAGACATCAACTTTAGATTTATGAAAGATGAAGTAAGCAAGGTCTGGAGTCAAGGAATCATATCATAATAAGTTTGACTCCTAAAAGGTATAAAAGGCCTATCCAAAATCCTGCCTGTTGTCACCAACGAAGAGGAACGCAAGAGGTGTAGTGAGGACTCAATAGTTAGTCTTCTTTATCTTCCCAGTCACACACAATTGATCCTGGGGACACGTGCTGTTGTGCTTGTGAGTATGTGCGCGTGAAAACATAAGCAAGTGAAATCTGTGGGAGAAGGAGCATGAGGGACTGCAGTCAGTTTTCTTTAAAACAAATACCACCCTTGCTTCCAAAAGGTCTAGAATTGTGTTTTGTTACATTAATTTTCTTCAAGAGCACTAACACATGAGCTATAAATTAGCTGTTGGACTGAAATGATAAGCACTAATGTGACAAGCTGGGGAAGGTGCCTAGAGGGTTCTTACAGAGACCGAAGCTAGCTCTGATTTTATTTAATATCTTTAGTGTGATTAGAAAAAAAGATTAGAAACACACTGATGGCATTTGTAGATGATTCTTCCCTGGGAAATGTTCCCATCCTTCACTGGAGACATCGTGTTATACAGATGTATAATATGAAAGGACTAAAGGAGTCTGGGGAGATAGAAATAAAAACACAAGATTGATCTAGGAAAACCAGAAGGTGCAGAATCTGGAGGAAGGGAGGAAATCCCAGAACAAGGCTATTCAATGGGGATGATGAATCATATTGTCCTCCTTGATGATGCATACATTAACAGTGGACAGAAAGTACTCACTGAAACTTGCTGTCCAACAAATACTTCCTATGCTATATGACTAATGAAATACTGTAACTGTCTTACTGCTGTTGTGAACAGCAGGAGGGCCATCTAAGCTAGAAAAAATGTGCTAATTAAGAAGTACAAACTCAGGAAAGGTATCTTATTTATTAGTTTGGCATTTTTGTTTCAAAAAATGGGTAAGAGAAGGGCAGGGAGCACAGATGTGAATTTTCACAGCAATATACTATGACAATGAATGTAATTTCAAAAGCTACATTGCTACGAGATGGAAAAAAAAAGAAGGTAAGGAAGCTTTGAATAAAGGCATGTGAGAAAAGGGAGTGAGTGCAGAGATGAGCAGGGAGAAAGGACCGAGGGGCTAGCACTCGGCTCCCTGGGCAGTTCCACTTTGAGAAAGAGAATTTCAAAACACTGCTGTGCCCCCCAGCAGTCATTGTGCAAGGATGCTGGTGATGACCAAAAGAACTAGATTCAACACACCTAATTGGAGATATCAATATGCAGATTTCTACTCAAAGACAGCTATATAAACTGCTTTTCATAGGCAATACAGGGAAGCAAGTATTTCTAGGGTGAGTCAACTCCTCACAATGTAGGTGTGTAAAACAGGGCAAAACAGGACATCTGTAGCATAAAAATGTGACAGAGTATTCATGGCTAAAAGTGATGGAATAACAAAATGTGTGAATAAAAGCAGCAGCTAGCGATAGAAAGAAAAAAGTAGTTTTAACGCTGGAAAAAATTGGAGGAGGGGGGAGAACCCTCAGGGAAAGCAATGAGAAGCCCATCCAAGACAAGATAAAGTATTAGAGAAGGAAGAATCAATCCTCCACTGTTGGAGCTATACTACTGGGTGTAAACCACACAACTGAGCCAGACACTTGGGTGACCATGATTGCGCGGTCTGATGGAGGGTCTGCTGCGCTGGGCTCTTGTTGCCCCCGCTCCAGCTAGTATATCATCTTCAGCAGAGCAACAGTCTCAAAAGAGGCCAACGAAGAAGTGAGGTGCTGCCTAACAGGCACAACGGGGTGAAAGCACTAGCCTTTGGGGCTAGTAAGCTCATTCAGATCGCCTCAGGAATCTTGGTCCTCTACTCCAATTAAAAAGGAGATAACTCTTTTAGTCAAGTTGTCCATCTAGCCCTGTTATTTTGTGCAACTCACACATGGATAATATCATGAAAACTGGTACTGCATTTCCCAGCAAATTTACTGCTCATTAAAATTTTATATTTGAGCAAGTGGAAATGGCAGAGTTCAAGTTTGTTTTCTCTTACTCATGATTCATCTGTAAGTACACAAATAAATTAGGCAGTCACAGGAGACCGTCAGAGCTACCAGATGCAGTAATTCAGAAGAGTTTCTTAGTCTAGGCTAGCGGAGAAAAGAATTGTAAAACTGGGTGATGAGAAGGAGAAATCCAACAAAATATCAAAGTTCTCAGCTAGTAGGAGCTTGCAAACAATAAGAGTACTTTTTAAAAATGAACATTGTCTGACACATCCCATATTGTACCACAAAGCTTTAAACAATTGTGACAATAGACCTTGCTTTGTTAAAAATAACTTGTCCCTGACTTTTCTTTCAAGTACTCCTGGAGTAAATACTGAAGTCAGTACAGTTATATTCTAGCCACGTACCCTTTGGACTCCAGCCTTTTGACTCTGCTATGCACATGGATGGAGAGTAAGGAAACCTGCCCTTTTCTGAAGAGAAAAATGAAGCACGAGATGTGGAAAAGAAATGAGATGTTGCAAGAACAAATTTTAAAGAAATTATTACCAGAAAGAAACTAACCTTGAAAGAAACATGTGAATATAGATTATTTAAAAGTATAAAGCTTCAGTGTTCCTCTCTCATACAATCACTTTGAGAGGGACTTTATCATGTAGGTGGATACTGGAGATGATTTTTTTTCCTGGTGTTGGATTCACACACTCAGGGAAAGCTTCAGTCACATCGAGTCAAGTCCCAGGCCAATGGAAAAGGCACATTTTCTCCCAGTCCCCCACCAAAATCTTCGCTCCACAAACAACAAGCCAAAGGAGCATCCTCCTGTAAGTCCCCATGGTAGCCTCTGTTTGTTACAAGTTGTATTTCATCAGGCTGCTGGCTGAGAGTCACCCATACCATCTCCTCACCTTGCCACATGCCTCTCAGGCTGTGTGAGAGGGAGAATAAGCCATTTATGACCATTTTCCAGGCTGTCTGAGCACAGCTGAGTTGGAGTAAAGGTGAGTGAAAGCACAGCATCTCCCTTCCAATGCACAAACGGCTGGAGAGAAACATCCATAGTTTCTACTTTCAAGATCATTTAGAGGCCCTTTGAGCAACTCATGCAGCCATTGCACAGCCCCCAAAAATCTGTCCCTCTAAAAAGGCTTTTACTCATACGTGCTACTTGCTCTCTGACTTCTTCTCTCCCTGGCTTACCAGTTCTGTGGGTTTCTTACAACAAGTGGACATGCAGCTGGATTTGGAATAGAAACATACTTTGCAACTGAGTGGCTTTCATGGTCACAAAACTGTTTTCTCCTGGACTATGACTTGATCTCCTCAGCTCTCTGACACAAAACCAAGAGAGAGAATGCCTGTTCACGCAGATGACGAGGGAAGGAGGAGACTTAGCAACAGAAAGTAGCAGATAAAGGAAGAGGCAATCACAGAGAGAAGAAATTTAATATTGACTCAATGAGTTGCATTTAAAGTTAAAGAAGCAAAAAGGTCATGTTGTCAGTTGCAATTGTGGCCTCTACCAAGTCTCTACCCTTTCTCTATGTGTACACAACTCTGAGATCAGTAGAAGTTACGTGTGCACATAAAGACGGGAAGGTTTGAAAGTGAAGAGCTTTACCTAGCATTCATTTAAATAACTAATCCAAAGAGAGACATTATAGTGTACAAAGAATAATGCCCATTGTAAAACTTGGTGGAAAACATTTCCTGTGGAAAAAAGAGAGGAGAAGATGTTTAGCTATGCATCTCTGGAGCTGTTGACTTGAAAACTAGAAACAAAAGAGCTATATGCAATAGTAAATTTAAGCTGGCAGATGTTTTATGACAGTTTGTAGTGTGGCTACGGGCTGTCTTATCCAAAGTATTCCACAATGCTCTGTTTAAAAGTGATGGTACAGAATGGTCTCGTTCACCAAATAAAAGGCTAATATGCATGTCTCATATGGAGACACTGGATTTTGTTTTTCAATAAAAGACCAAAATGCTAAAGGCATTCTGATTCCCTGTTGAAGACTAAGCATTTTGGAAGAGCATCTTTTAAAGTAAAATTCAATAATACTATAAAAAAGACTGAAGGAAACAAATATGCATGGAGGGAACAATGGCCAAAAAGAAAAAAACCTACCAGTTTTTTATTTAATTATTTTCAAACTAGTAGAGATAGAATGATACGTTTAAAAAAATCCCAAGACCCACATCCTTGGGTCTACTAGAGCAAAGGCATCCACATTTTCTAACTGAGCCTTGGGGTGCCACCACAGAGTCTCTGGTGCTGTATCACAGGTGACCTCACAAGACTCAGAAACATCCCTCTGGGAAACAAGGGCTATTGCCCAGCTAGAAGAAGGAGAATCCCTGCCTTTGGCAATGTCTCTCAGTCTTGCCACAACAGTGATGAATAATCTCGTCAGCTCAGTGCAATGATTATCTGAAGGCTTTCTTGTATAATGAAACAATATGACTTGACCAGGCTTTGTACTGCTCAAGAGTTCTGCAGTCTAGATTTTAAAGGTGTCTATAAGTGCAGATGGACAGTATATAGTATCTATAGCTGTTGCCTAAAGCTTGATTCTATGCAGCTGTTTCCCAGCTACATCTGTTCCCAACTGTATGTCTTCTAGGGCAAGAATCTAAGCCATGCTGGGCTTTGGGTGCAAAAACCCCTAATATCTAAGAATGAAGCCCTTCTCTGACAGGTAACAAATGTGGACATTGATTAGCAAAGGAAGGTCAGACATCTTTCAGTGCCTGGAAAGCAGTCATAACATTCCTGATGCTAAATAAGACCCAGTTAGTCCTGCTGTGGTGACAACATGACTGATTTTCCATTCTCACTCTGATAAACTACGTAAACCAACATCTGTTATTCATACAGAGGAAAAAGTTTGAGTTAGCTACTTAGCTTGTGCGATGGAGCAGGCTTCTGCCAAACATTTGATGTTCAGATGTACAGTTTGAGAGTTTTCTTCCACAGCTTGATGTGTCTGAGAGCATTTTCTGTGGTCTTCTTAATAGGGGTGTATGGATGTGCCTGCTGTGTTCTGCCATGTGATTTCTTCCTCCTTTTATAACCATTTTTATATAAATAGTATTGAATGTTGATTAAAAAAATCATCCACCAAAACATATTTCTTGTTTTAAAACCAGAGATAAGAGCCACTGTCTTATTAGAAAAGGAAGAAATACCTGAAAACAGAGTATCTCTCATCTGAGTAGAAGAGGGATCAGAACTGAACCTTATTTTCTAAGTAGCCAAGAAAACAAATTATATAAAAATTCAGACCTCTGACCACCTCTGAAAGGGAAAGCTAATGGAAACAGCACCTCACTGGGGACATTACTGCATATCATCACCTAACAGTGACCCTGAGGGGAATGAAACTGAAGAGAAACGGAGCTGCGTGTGAGGGAGGTGGAAAACTGTTCTCATTTCTGAATCTGCAGCAGAATAGCCTAACTGGATATACAGCACAGCAAAATGAATAAATACCAGAGGACAAATATTTTCAAGCTTTGTAAAGGAATGACATGCAGACTGAGAGAAAGACAAAGTCCTGCATTTCTAGCCATTTTTGATAAATGCAGGATACATAATGACTTAGTCAGAAAAGGAAAATTTAGAGAAGCCCATCAATTCAAGGGGCTGCACATTCAGCAAAGCATTATGCCTTGCAAGGAACAGGTCATGGAGAGCTGAGTATCCAAAGTTCATTGAAAAGTTTCTACAGAAGCCAAAATTTCTCAGAGGTACAAACATTTCAGACACTTTTTTTCTTTTTTCCAAAGTGGTTGGTTGCTGTAATTTACAATTTTCCTAGGCATGAAGAGCCTGCAGCCTGCGTAGTACTGCTGGCACTCAAACTGTTCTGAGTGTCATGTAGAAAGGTGCTCAGTTGTAAGGCTGGTACCTGTACACAAGCTGTGTCCCACAGCCTCTGCCACCAAAGCCAGCTCTTGCCAGTACACTGCCAGTGCTTGTCAGCCCTTGAAAATGGGATAGGAGGAAGAGGGTGGGGAAAAAAAGGCTGTGTGGCTGGGGAAAGATTAGGAAGCTTATGGTTGGCATCCTAGTGCTGCGGGAGGGTTGACGAGAGGCTGGGGAGCTGGAGGTGGGATGGGCAGAGGCGTAGGGCTGGTACAAAGTCCATGCTGGCAGCAACCATCATGGTCAGGAGCCCTGGCCACAGCTGGCACCAAGAGCTCCAGCTGCCATCTCTGCCAGCAGCAAGGGCTGCTGCAGCAAGCAGTAACCAAAGCAAGATCTGTTTGGAAACCCCTGCTTCATGTAATATGTATTTCCATTTGATGTTTCCAGGCTGCATTCAGGACAAAGATTTTTTACTGAAAAAGCACCAAAATGCAATAATGAAAAGCAAGTACTCTTTGACAGGTTTTGCAGGGCAAGCTTTAAAGGCTGTAAGTACCAGAGACTCTTCCCACTGAATTTAAATGCAATCCTTATTTCTCACTCTGGGAGAGTCCTGGGCCACAGGTGGCAAAGTGGCAGGACGGACCCCTGCCTGCAGTCAATGGCAGAGTGTACGTGCTCCTGAGGCACAGCCTGCAGCCCTGTTTGCAGCCCCACAAGGAGGGACTGCGGAGCTGCTGGGTCACGCTGGTGTTTTTCCTCTCGACCTTTTTTTAGCTGCTCTGTACCTGGTGCAGGCACAGGGACCACTGGGGGCTTCATTTGTCTGCAGCATCGAGCTGCTCTCATTGTGCATGTACTTTTTACCAGAAATTCTGCCCCTCAGCATCGACAGCACACTGTGCTAGCTGTGCTGCCAGAGAAGTCAGTGCGGCCAGATAGGCAGTAGGTGGATTTGCCTCCGTTCATTAGTCAAAAGAGGTTTCTAGAAGGGCATACTGATGACGTTGGACCCACCTATTTCCCATATGACCATGAGCCAAATCTTTGCCCCTTCTGCCATCTCTAAACGGGCATAAAATACTTCCTTCCCTCACCCTAAGACTGTTAATATTCACAGAGGGTTTTGAGATCCTACAGAGAAGATGGGATGGAAGTGTCAAGTTTATTCACCTTTAAAGCTTGCATCTCACAACTGGACAAATCCATGATGCTCTCCCTGCCTTCTGGAGACTTGCCCAGGGCATGTAGGGGAACCCCTGGGAACCTGAAGCTGTCACCCTGTGGGGTGGCAGAGCCAGCACAGCAAGTATGTATGTGGATGGCAAAATGGCTTTCCTCCTTAGTCCTGTGTTGAGTGCTCACTGAATGAGTTTGACTCCACAAACTCAAGGACAGCCAGCTCAGGTTGCTTCCTCCAATACTAATACGTAAACAAGTTACTCACTTGTTTTTTTCAGTTAATGTTATTCAGAGACAGTAAAATGCTGTAGAGTATTCATTCTGGCTCCAGTTGTGGAAACGGAGCATGTATAATTACCAATGTGGGTAGCAGTCCATCTCATAGCCTTACTTATGCCAGTGAAGGATATTATCTCATTATATCAGCTTAGCAGTCTTCTTTCCCTGGAATTTGAAATAAGCAAGGCACATAAAGGAATGATGAAACAACTAATTATAAGGGACATTATTTTAAAAACTGCACAGTAGTCAAAATCCATTAATGGACTATTTTACATCATTAAACTACTTCCAAGAAAGTATCTAGGCTTTTTCAGCATAAACATTTCTATATTGAAAATGTAACTTGAACCTAACTCTATGGTTAGCTATTTTTTGAATGAGTATAATATGTGCTTTCATTTATGACAGGGCAAAGATGAGTGAAATTTTTAACTTCATTATGTCTATCATCCAAAGTAATTTAGAAGATTGTCCTGCTACATGGAGACTCTTCTGCACTAGAATGCTAATAATGACTAATATCTGGGGAAACAGAAAATAGAGCTGCTAGCAAGGACTTGTTTTAGCACATGTTTTAGGATTTTTATTTGAATAGAAAGTGCTGTTCTAATTCAAAGGTAAAATACTTCTGGATCTTTGGAAACTTCTTGGGTGCATTTTTTAGGTTACAATACAAATAGGCTTTGTTTTGTTTTCCAACTCTTGGTCCTTCAACCCAACTGAACCTCAAGCTGAACTTCATTCTTTCCTTCTTGCTGATTAACTCCAGGAAGAGAGATTCTGCAAGGCTGAGCCCATCTTTTGTTGTATCTCTGAAACATTTTGGGCAGCACTCAGTTGCAAGTGGAACCTTGTTACCCATCCCCTAGAAATATGGGAGCCAAAGAACCCTGCTCAATGGATCAATAACATGTCCAAAGGGAAGAGAGGTTGCTGCTGGGGGCAACAGAGGAAGATGTGGACATCAGCTGATTACAATAAGTTCAGCTCACTTAGGAGCAGCTCTGTTCTTCACATAGCTGCCAGAGTGGGTGAAAAGTCCCTTTCCAATTGGGTCCTTCCTTTGCCAGGTTACTGGTTCTTCTTGGGAGAAGGAAAAGGTGAAACATTTTGATGAACCCTTTGCTTCACCTTCCTTGGCAAGGCAAACATCCTGGCAGATCCCATACTTTGCACTGTGCAGCTCATATAAACAAACATATTTGGCAGAGTGAATCTCAGAGAGTGAAAATGCCAGTGTTTGAGCAAGGAGATGGGGTACGTGCAGTAACAGAAAAGCACAGACACCCATTGCTCCCGGTAGTAATTCAGTATTGCAAACAGTTGTAATTCGCTATCTCCCATCTCCATTTCTTGCATAAAATAGAGAGACTCTGCTTCCATAGATATGTATAGCAATACAGGTGTCATTGGTGCTAGAGTGAGCGAGCCGCATGCGCTGGTTTTACAGCACTCTTTGAATGATACAGTATCGCAGGGTAGTCCAGCTGATGGAGCCTGATCTGGCCTCCAGGATGTCTGACCCATCGCCTTAGAGACGATGACAGCTGCTGTCAGAGTAGTCAAATTCTTTCTGTGGCACACAACCCTCATGCCCCGAGGAGAGCTTCCGGGCCATGTATGCCATGCATACATCCCACTGTACAATGAACTCTTGAGACCCTATTTACAGCAGGAAACTCTTGAAAGAGTGGTACCTAGAAACTGAACTAGCTGAAACTAGTAACTAAACTGAACCCTTTCCTGGCAAGAGGAATGCACCTGTTACATCAGCGCTCTTGGGCCATATATATGTCAGTAGCTGGTTAACAAAACCCAGGCCTGGAAACAATGCTGCAGAGTGTATAGCTTTGTTAATGGGTTTGGTAGCAGGACCAATAAAGTTCATTGTTGAGTTTCCCTACAAATGGCTTCCTTTGTGCTGCAGCTTTTTAAGTCAGCTTTTAACTAGACCTACCAGTTGTACTAGCCAGACTGAGGGCATGATCTTCCCAGAGACTCTGGTTCCCATGAAGTGAAAAGGAGACTTCGGAAACATCCCTAGAATTGCCCCTTGGGCTTCTGAAATGGTCCTCTTTGCCTAGGAAACCTCTGTGTCCTCTCTCCCAGGAAAAGAACAGAAGAAAATCAAGGCAGACTGAATTGTGATTTTTTTTTTTAAGACTCGGGAGAAATGTTGATTTTAAGACTCACATGAGAAATAAATGAATTCACCTGCCACTCACAGTGGGCAGTTGGGTCAGTCTGGCCCTACTGGGCCTCTGCTCGCTGACATCTCAGCTCTACCTCTGAGGACTTCAGCCCGCAATGGCACAGCAGATTCACATGGAGCAACCAGCCTGCCCCTGCAGAGGGGAGTCTGAGCTCAGCCCTCACGGGATGTGCTCATGGGCTGCAGGCTCAGGGGGTAGGAAGCAGGTGGGGAAGAGGCAGAGTCACTCCCAACAGCCAGGTTTTGAGTAAGAATCTTTTGTGTATGTGAACATGAACTGTCATGAGCACAATTTGAAACTGTTTGACTGTGCTGCTCCAAAGCGAAGACTTGGAGCAGGCACAAATTACTAAACAGCTCCTCTTGATCCACGAACAGACGAATCACAGGTACTTTCTGAAAGAGGGGGAGGAATCCTGCTCAGAGGCCGAGCTAGTCTATGGGAAGGTGTTGAGGAGGAGCTGCAGCAACATTAAAAGAAGCTAATCCTTCCCTCTAGATCTGGAGTAACACACAGTGAAGAGGGACGAATGTCCACGTAATTACATCGGTCTCCTACGAGGACGACGGAGCAAAATCCCATTCTGCTTCCTCATTTCTTTGTTTTTGTCCTGGTTAGGGCGAAATTTTAGCAGCAGCAGCAGCGGGTCGGCAGGGCCAGGGGAGCGCCAGCCCCCGCGGCCCGGGCCCGGCGCTGCACTTCCCCCGGCGGCCAGCGGAGGCTGCTGTGGGTCGCCTCCGCCCCGAGGGCCTGCGGGGGTCTGGCCCCGACGCGTCCCTCCCCGGGCACGGCTGGCAGCTGGAGCCGCGGGAGCGCGAATGCAGCGTCCCACCTTGCAGTGATTGCCCTTGCCGAGAAAAAAAAGCCAAGGGCACAACGGGGCAGCTGGCAGCTTCCTTCCGAATTAAAGCCCCGGGGGAACTCAGACCAAGCCACAGACTGGGGAGCAGAGGGGAGACAGAGAAGGATTTGGGGGCAATGACCGGAGCACGCGGTCACTCCGAAGTCAGTGACAGCAGCGCAGCTGCGGACAGATCCGCCTGGAGCCGCGCAGTTTGCGCGGGTTCCCAGGCTGCCGTGGGCATGCCGGCGGATGCTCCGACCTTCGGCTGGGTGGCCCTGCCCGGTACCTCGGGGCAATGAGGAAGGGCCGAGGCTGTTCGCATCCCTCCTGTAAGTTGCCCTCGAGTTTTGCTGTGAAAACAAAAGCAAAGCAAACAATTCCCCTCCCCCCAGCCCGAAAATAAAGCTCGGGCACCACCCGGGCTGGTCGAAAGGGCTCCATTGTCGTTTTTAAATGAGATATCTTTGCAACCGCTCGCCCCTCCCCGAGCCAGCGGGGAGCCGCCCGTATCCCTGGAAGCGAGAGGTAGCGGGGAACAAAAGGCAAACTCCGAAGTGACATTGAAAATAAAAGGGAGCTTTGGTTACCCCCAGGGAAAGGTCGAGGGGGAAAGGTCGCCTTCCCGCCAGCGCACGTACTCCCGGCGGGCGCGGGGGAGCGCCCCCGGGCCCGGGCCCGGCCTGCGGCCGTGCGCCGTCCGCGCAGCCCCGAGGGCGCGGGGGGGGGGGGGCGCGGAGCCCCCCGCCCCGCAGCGCGCCCAGGGCAGGCTGCAGCTCTCCCAGCCACTCACCGAGGCAGCCCGGGGGCAAGGCGGGGGCTTCGAGACCAAACCCGGGGGTAGCGGGCAACGCGCCCACTCCTCGCCCGCCGCCGGGGGCGCGCCGAAACCGGCCGCCGAAAAGGGCTGAGGTAAATCAAACCGCTGGTGCCGGCTCCCAGCCTCCCCCTCCACTGTGCACCCACAGGCACACGCGTGTCCGCCGGCTCCGCGTCCAGCCCCACCCGGGAGCCGAGAGCCCCTTCCCCCGGCGCCGGCGCGGCCGCGGGCCTGGCGGCACCGCCGCCAGGGCAGGAGCCGCCCTGGGCCCCGGCGGAGCCCACGGGGAGGGCGAGGGAAGGGGAGGGCGGCGAGGTGACCCACTTAAAAGCCGAGTTCCTTTTTGAAACACTTCGAGACGACAGGGTTGAGGACTATGAATGTATGCGTAAATATATACTCATGCATACCCGCTGCCGGAGGTATGCACCCCACACACGTGTATGTATGTGTGTGTAGGCATGTCCGCGTATATATACAAAAGCACGTAACCCCTAAGCTACCTAATGCCATATACTGATAGGTATATCCAAAA
The DNA here is from genome assembly GCF_965638725.1 of Aptenodytes patagonicus. Classification (NCBI taxonomy): domain Eukaryota; kingdom Metazoa; phylum Chordata; class Aves; order Sphenisciformes; family Spheniscidae; genus Aptenodytes; species Aptenodytes patagonicus. The sequence continues at coordinate 44,853,528 of NC_134955.1, read as the reverse complement.
ACAGCTAAATAGATCGATCCCGGCAGGATTCTGTTTGTAGTACGTACCGATAAAAAGCATTTACATATGTATTTATACCTATATAACCCGTGCCTATATTTTTGACTATTTCTATAGAACAACTTTTTGCAAATCGTCTCAGCAACCGCCATCCAGAAGTCCTCCGCAGAAATCATTTCTGGCTTGGGTGTATCAAAGACGCTTCGGGGCAACGATGAGTCTTGTATCTGTGTACTGACAGTGTTGCGACGGTGACAGTCTACTGACATTAAGGAAGCCAGATGTGGAGTCCTAACAAGGACATTATATTAACTGCTAATAATAACGGTGCCGGGATGAGGGGGTCAGACGACAGTTCTGTTGTCGGTGCGAGTGCTGCTGCTACCCACCCCAGGCTACCGGGGCCTCCGTGCCTACAAACGGCCCTTTCCCCCGGGGCCCCGCGCGGGGCAGCCGCGGAGGGGCGCGGTGTGGCCGCCGGGCCGAGGCGTGCCCCGGAGACCCGCCACCCCCGCCCTGGCACGGCGGCCCTCCGCTCGCCACGGCGGCTCCGGGAGCCCTGCCCTGGCACCCCGTACCTGGCCCCACCCTGGCCCTCTTGGCCGGGAACGGCCCGGCAAAGGAAAAGACGGGGGGGGGGGGTGTCGGAAGATTAGGGCAGGAGGGCTCAGCCGTCCGCCAGGAATTGGGGAAGGAGGGAAAAGAGCTGCGAGGAGGCAGCGCTGCCCTCGCACAGAGCCTTGCGACTGTGGCCGCCAGGACTGGTGGCGAAGGGGCCCCCGAGAAACCCCAGATGCGAGATGCTCCACGCCCTGAGCAGCTGGAGGAGCAACTGTGCGTGCGCTGCGGAGGGGTGAGGATTTTCGCTTTAGCCTTTCGCTTGTTTCGCTTGTTTTCTTAGGCTCCCTCGCCAGGGGAAGAGATTTCGGCCGGTGTACTGCGGGGTTTCTCCCACCCTAACGAGATAACCAGGGCAGGGGGGCTTTCCCACGGCGGGGAATTGTCCCCGTGAGCCACAGCAAGAGTTTTTCCCCCCGAGAGCTCTGTGCCTAGGGAGCGCTCGCGGGGAGCGTGTCTGGGAAGGACTCCTGCCTCACACGCCCAAGCATGTGCTTGGCAGGCAGGGAGCGGCTCCCAGCGCCCTGCCCGCGGCCGGCAGTGACAGCGACGCAGGTCCGTCCTACTCGGACACTGCGGAAACCTCCGCTCCGCTCCCTGCCGGCGTGGGCTCTGGGCACGGTGTGCTGGGCACGTCTTCCATTTTTTGGGGGGGGGGGCTAGGGGGACAGGGCGCGTATTACACCGACGTGCACAAGAAATCAGTGATGAAGTTTCTGTGAGCTCGCCGAGGGTGGGTCGAGAGGGGGGAGAGTTGCAGCAAGCTGCCTCGGTGGTGCCCCTTTTCCAGGCGCAGGGCTTTGGGAGGGTAATTTAAATCTCTCTGTGGATGTGTTGGAGTTGTGCTGATGACCAGGAGAGAGGAAAGAGTTCTGTCCCAGCTCTGCTCTTGCCCCCTTTAACTCAGACTCCTCCAGGAGCGGCTGGCTCCGCCGCAGAGCCCGCCGAGCCCCGCTCCCGCGGCAGGGCAGGCTGCACGGCTGCGGGCAGGGCTGAGGGCAGGGCCGCCCCCTCGGCGCTGGGAGCGGGGGCGGCAGGGCTGGGCAGGGGGTGCTTCGTGTGCCGGTGGCTTGGCGCAGCCAGGCACGGACCCGTGAACTGGCCCACGGGGAGCACGAAGCACCTCACGCCTTTGTATCAAAAAGTTACGCCTAGAAAGTGGCTCTCTTGTTGAGAAAGAATTTGCCTGCGGGTTGCGTGGGACCCTTCCCCTCTCCCCTCCAAGCCCAGGTGCCCCGAGGGTTTCGGCCAGCCCAGCCGGCCGGTCACACCTAAGCACATGCTTAAGCGCTGCGCTGAGTCGGGGCCGCGCTCCTGCGTGGGCTCCGCTTGCGGAGGAACGGCGCGGAACCACCGCGGAGCTGAAAGTGCCTAAAGGAGGGGAGGGAAAAGCAATTTGGGGCAAGGAGCCGAGTTAGGCGCCGGACCAGGCAGAAATGCTCTCCTCCCCCCTCCGCGGCTGCTGCCCGGCGAAATGGGTGGCAAGGCAGCGCTGTAGCCCTTCGGCGGCTCAGGCTGGCCGAGCACATTTGATTCCCCTTGGGGAGGCACAGCAGCTCGTATAAAAAAGACATTGTTGTCTTTGGAGAGCCCTGTGCGCACTTTCAAAAGCTGATCCTTGAGTTCCCAGCCCCCGCAATCCAGTTGATGAGGAAACGCGCTGCGGTCTTGGTGGCACCGTTTCCATTGGGATTGGCACCATTTGATTGACAAAGTCTCCCATTCTTCCACCTCTCGAGTGTTATCAAACGGATTGTGTGGGGTCAGAAGCTATTGAAGGGACGTCCGTGTAGCCGCATTCTGCAAACACGGGGTGAAGACCGAGCCTTTCTCATGAAAATGCTTCCACCAGGCAAAACGCATCTCATCTTCCCTGCTCTCCTCCTTAGCATTTCCTTTTAACTCGAGCGTTTTACTAAGCAGCATCACCAGGTAAACGAACACATGACTAGTGGAAGCCTAGGCAGGACCCTGCCGGGAGGGCCACTCTCCCCGGGGGCTGCGGGGAGCCAGCTCCGGCAGACGAAACTTGGGTGGAGGGTTCGAAAGGAAAGGGTGAGCGGACGGGACAGGGCAGCAGTGAAGAAGCTTTCTCGCCACTTGTCCGCGGTTTGACTCGCCCCGTTATAGTTAATTTGGGGCGGGAGAGGAGGAGCAGAGGCTGACCCGCTTTTCACCAGGTCGATCTAGCGGGGCTAAAAAGTGCTGTCGGGACCTTGCGGGGTGTAGCAGTGCCTGTACGCGCGTCGGTGTTATTTCTAAATAAGCGGTCAGACCTACAAAGAGAGTTTCAGCCCGCTCCCCAGCGACGGGGGAACGAAGAGCTCTCGCATTAACCTCCCTTTACCAGGCACCGCGCAGAGTTACGGCTGGACTCGCTCGGGTTAATCTAATCGAGCAATGTTTCAGAGGCGATTTAACCTGCGCTCATTCGAGCGGGAGGATAAATAAGCTCGCCCAGCCGCAGCCGGCGGTGGAAGGGGTCGTTCCGGCGGCGCCCCCGGGAAGGCGCAGGGCGGGCGGCGGGGCGCCTCGTCCGCCCCCGCTCCCTGCCGCGCCCGCCGCCGGAGCCGGCGCTGGGGCCTCCCCAGCTGCCCCACCTCGCACTCCCTGGGGAGAAACGGAGTCGCTGCTCCTGCCCCACAAATTGCGCGGTCAGTCGCCGTCGTTCGTCTCTGATTTGAGCCGACCGCAGCGTCATTTTGGTCGATCCTATGGTATTTAATTTTTTCTCCTCCATCCACCCCTTCCTTTTTAAGGCTAATAAAACAGACAGGGAGCTGATGTGCCTGAGAAATCCGGGGGGGAAAAAACCCAAACCACCAAGGCAAGGTCGAGTGTCTCTGTAGGAACAAAACTAAAGGCCGTACTGAAAAACACGCGCAGAAGGGGGGGGGGGGGGGGGGGGGGGGAATGTTCCAGGGATCTGGAAAGACAAGATCTAAAGATCTGGAAAGAAAAGAGGTAAAAGCAGCCGTCTTTCTAGCCCAAAGTCGCCCTTCCCTGCCTTTGGTGACCCAGCAGACTCACAACAAGCCCACTTCGGGGAATTCAACCTTGAGGGAGCTGGTGCCGAGAGAGGCAGCTGAGATGATGTAGGAGAGCTGGAGGCCTGATTGAAGGAAAGTTCCCCCGATTATATTTGTGTGGAAAAGCTCACCTCTTGCAGAGCTCTAAAGTGTAATCAAGGCTGAGGCTTACACTTGAAGGATGTTAACTCTCATACGGGAACCTACTTTCTCCTAAACGGTTTCTTGCCTAGTGAATGAGAGTCTCCCAATTGAAGCAAAATGATCCTTATGTACTAATATCAAGCACAGTCACAAAGCGACCGGCTATTTATGCTGCCACTTTAGACAAAGATATTTAGTTATTCCCGGGTAGCAAGTGCACTTTTGCATTTTTAAGCACGAACCAGCCCAGCACAAACATATTTACAAGTGCAATTACTAAATAGTTACTTGACACTTAAAAGTCACTGGGTTAACTGTACCTTCGCTGTAATTTTCTTAATATTCAGGTAATCGCTGTATTAAATTGGGTTTGCCAGGGCCATAGGCCGGGGTATGAAACACTCAGGGGAGGCTTCTCTCCTCTGCCCGGGAACACCCTGAAATATAAGCTGTGGAGACACTGGACAACTTGGGAGATTTCTTCAAAGACCCGAGTGACATTAGCTGCTGGCTGCATGTATGTGTGTGTGGCTGTGAATGGGGTCGCTTTTGTTTTCACACCGGATCCGAGAACAGATCCAAAAGTGCCAGAAATTGCAGTTTATTCGAAACTGCAGGGAATTCATTGGCAAGGTGGTGTAGCAGATGACCTGAGAGGTCTTCTCCATCCAGCTCCCGTGCTGTATAAATAACCTTAGAAAGCAGCTTCAGGTTCAGAGGGACCACGGGTGCCTGTGACAGTCTTTGCCTTTGAGAATAACGAGCGACATTTTGCGCTAACCTATTTTTCAGCAGTCTCTCGCCCCAGGCAATTAAATTACTGCTTGTTTTTGCAAACTTGCATCTTCCATCTCTCCCTTAGGTTAAAGAGAAAAAAAAAAAAAGCCCTAGGTGAACGGAACTTAGGGGTTTAGGGAGAGAAACGATCCTCACACTGGGGGTCTCGCACTGGGGGTCTTCTCAGTCATAGAGAAGGTTCCCGAGATGCTAAATCCCAAGTGCTGCTCAGCCACCAGCCGGCCGGGGTACCTGACAAGCCGGTGCGGGGAGAGCGGAGCGCTGGGAGCGGTGGCCCAGGGCGAAACGTCTGCCCTCCGGAGAGCTGCCCTCCCGGCGGCGGGGTTCCTTCCAGACCAAACTTAGTGGGGGGAGAGGGGGACTCGGTCCTTTTGCTCACCGGCGTTCAGCCCCGTCTCCTCAGCTCTCACAAAGGCTGGGCTGACAGCCTTGCCACCCGGGAGCTGATTTTAAATCCTTTCACCCAGTCAAATGGGGGTCTTTTCGCCTTGCCTTCCATTTCCCGTCCACGATATTGCCACCCCCGAGAAAAATGAAATGAGTTGTGCTGACGGGGTCTCTCTCTCTCTTTCCCTCTCTCTCCCGCTCTCTCTCTTTTTTTAAAGACATAAAAAAAAAAAATCCTGACAAGTAAAACTTAAAGGTGTTTACCTTGTCATCAGCATGTAAGCTAATTATCTTGGGCAAGATGTAGGCTTCTATTGTCTTGTTGCTTTAGTGCCTATGCCCCGCCTCTGGTGGCAGCCTAAAACCTGGCGTCTGGCTAAAACAAACGAAAGGCAGCCCTGAGCCTCCACTCAATCCAATTAAGGCGGACTTCGTCCACTCGGTTACGTGTACATCCAACAAGATCGGCGTTAAGGCAACACCAGAATATTTGGCAAAAAAAAAAAAAAAAAAAAAAAAAGATTTGCCTCCCCTTCCTTTTTTTTTTTTTTTTTTCCCCAGCCGCCGAATCATGTCGATGAGCCCAAAGCATACGACTCCTTTCTCAGTGTCTGACATCTTGAGTCCTTTGGAGGAAAGCTACAAGAAAGTGGGCATGGAGGGCAGTAACTTGGGGGCTCCCTTGTCAGCCTACAGACAGTCTCAGGTTTCTCAGCCGGCCATGCAGCAGCACCCCATGGGCCACAACGGAACAGTGACTGCCGCCTACCATATGACAGCGGCAGGGGTCCCCCAGCTCTCCCATGCTACGATGGGGGGCTACTGCAATGGGAACCTGGGCAACATGAGCGAGCTCCCGCCTTACCAGGACACCATGCGGAACAGCGCTTCGGCGACAGGATGGTACGGCACCAACCCGGATCCCCGCTTCTCCTCAAGTAAGTCAGCCCGGGGCTGGGTGGCCGGCGGGGGCTGGCCGCGCACCTGCCCCGCCGCACCGCGGGCAACGGGCGCCGGGGGCTCCGCGCCAGGGCAAAAGTCGGTCCAAATCCCAGCCGCCCCCCCCCTCCGCCCCCCGCGATTCCTCCTCCTGCCCGAGGATCGTGCCCGGTCCCTCCTCCCCCGGCTGGTTTCATGTCAGCCTCCCGGGGCTGCTTTTGCGGGGGGAAGGAGGTGGGAAGCCCCGCGGTGGCGGGGAGCGGGAGCCCGCGGCTCGCCGTCCAGCGGGGCGGGAGCGGCACGGCCCGGGGGCCCGGGAGGGAGCCGGCGGTGCCCGTCCGCCTGCGCGCCGCCCCGCACCGGGCGGGCGAGGGGGGAAGCCGGAGCCGCAGGAGCCGCGTCCCGGGAGGCGCGGGGGGGAGCGGGCGAGTCCGCCCCGGCCGGCGCCGGCGGAGCCGCTGTCCTCAGCCGCTCCCGCCGCGCTGTCACACCAGGTACTTGCTCGGGTGTCGCCCCCCGGGCAGGGCGAGGGGCGAGTGGTCGCCTTTATTCACCGGGGCTGGGCCGGGCGAGAAGGGGGTCCCGTTGCCCGCCGCTCGCCCTGGGGACGCGGGGCGTTGTTCGGGAGCGGGGGCGCCCCGAGGCCCCGGCCGGGGCTGGGCTGCCGGGGGGCTGCGGGGCCCCGCCGGGGGCGAGCGGCGGCGGGGGCCGCGGGAGCGCGGGGCCCCGCTCGGGCCGAGCCGAGCCGCCTAAAACGTGCCGCCTTCTGCCTTGCAGTCTCCCGCTTCATGGCGCCGTCCTCGGGCATGAACATGGGCGGCATGGGCAGCCTCGGCTCTCTGGGAGACGTGAGCAAGAGCATGGCCCCGCTCCAGAGCACGCCGCGGAGGAAACGGAGGGTCCTTTTTTCCCAGGCCCAGGTTTACGAGCTGGAGAGACGTTTCAAGCAGCAGAAATACCTCTCCGCCCCGGAGAGGGAACATTT